>NW_023425515.1:111071052-111574346 GCF_014108245.1 Pipistrellus kuhlii | reverse complement strand
CTATCAGATAAAGTAAACTTCAAAAACAATTAATAAAGGAATAAAGAGGAATATTTCAAAATGTCAAAGAGTTCAATTTATCAACAGGACACAACAATCATAATGAGACAGGTTTAAATACATAAGCAAAGCAAAGACTGCTTCATGACTGAAGGGAGAAATATGCAAATTCAGAGTTTATAGGTGGGCATTTTGACACTTTGCGCTCACTAATTTATAGCACAAGAAAACAACAAATCCATAAAAATATAGAAGACTTGAACAATACTACCCACCAACTTGACCTGACATTTATAGAACATTCAACCCAGCAACCAGCACTATACATGCCTTCCCAATGTACTTGTGATAGTCACCAAGATAGACCATGCTCTGAGCCATAAAACAACTCTCAGTACACTTGAGAGGATTGAAATCACAAATAACTAATATTAAGAATGAACATGGGGATGTTGCTATAGATTCTACAGACTTTAAAATTATAAGAAAGGGAATATTATAAACAATATTATACCAATAGATTCAATAACTTAGATGAAATGGATAAATCCTTGCAATACACAAATTACCTAAAGAAGAAACAGATAATATGAAATAATCCTATATCTATGAAATATATTGAATTGATAGTTAAAAACTTTCCCACAAAGAAAACTTCAGTTCCTGATGACTTCACTGCTAAATTCTACCAAACATTTAAGGAGGAATAATATCAATTATTCACAACCCCAGATAATGGAAGAGAAAGGGAAATTTCCTGGCCATCATTATCCTGATACCAAAACTGGACAAATAAATTACATAAAAATTACAGACCAACATATCTCATGAACATAGATACTGTAACAAAAGTATGGCAAATTTTGGCAAATAAATGAATCCAATAATACATTAAACACACACACACACACACACACACACACACACACACACTTTAAGACTTATTTCAGGAATATAAGGTTGGTATAACATTGAAACTCAAAATAATTCACCTTTTTTGACAGACTAAAGAAGAGAAAGTCTCATGATCCTCCATAGATGTAGAAAAGGAATGTGATAAAATTTAATATTCCTTCCTGGTTAAAACAAATAAACAAAATCATTCTCAGCAAACTAGAACTGGAAGGAAATCTCCTCAACCTGATAAGGGACATCTACAAAAATCCCAACACTAACGTTATTCTTAACGGTGAAATATTGAATTTCTTCCTATGACCGGGAGCAAGGCAAAGATGTCTGCTCTTGTCACTTATATTCAACAGTAGAGGCCTGGTGCACAAAATCCATGCACAGGGGAGGGGTGTGTCCCTCAGCCCAGCCTGCACCCTCTCCAATCTGGGATCCCTCTCACAATCCAGGACTACTGGCTCCCAACTGCTCACCTGCCTGCCTTCCTGAGCCAAACTGGCTGGGGCAGGGTGACATTTCTTTGCCCCTTCAGCAGTGGACCTTCATTTTTCCCTCCAGGAGTGTGGTGGAAAACCCTAGATCACCTTCTTCGATTCTTATTACCCAAGTTACCAAGAACACTGCAAGTTGCTTACTTGGAGCTTAGCCAATTAGAGGACAGAAGAGGTGTTTTCTCTGTAGCTCATGCGCAGAGGTGAGATTGCTGGTGCACTGCAGCTGGAGCAGCCCCAGGCCTTCCTGTCAGTCTCTGCCCTAGGCCCCGGTCAGTGTTGGCTCCGGGGTGGCCCCTCTGTCAGTGTCAGCTCCAAGGCGGCCCTCCTGTCAGTATTGGCTCCAGGATGACCTAAGTCACTGCAGTTCAGTCCCTATGTCTCTGTCTCCACTCTGGGCCTCACCTGTGCACACAGCCTCTTTCTGACTGATCATGACTGTTATAGCATCCTGGCCTAATTTGCATATTACCTCTTTATAGCTTATCTAATAAGATAACAATATGAAAATTAACCATAACCCTGCTACACCCACAAGCCACGCCTGAAATATCTGGCCAGGACAGCCGCAAGAGCACCACACGCAGGCGGACTCCACACGACTGCACTGCTTCGGGGGCAGGTAGTTCTTTTTAAAGGTTCTGAGAAAAGGAAAACCCCTATTTTGTAACAAATTTTGTTTAAAATTTTCTGCTGTTCTTCCTAGACAAAATGTTGCTGTCTGACCTTGTAGGTCAGAGACCAGATATGCCCACAATCTCAATACCATGCCAGGTGCACTTTTTCAATTGGATAGAACTGTATTGTTTTTAAGGCCAGCATCAAGATAACCACTAAGTGCACATAGGACTGGCTCTTTAATAAAAATAAATTAAAAAAAGGAAGTTCTGCCTGTAATCTTGCTTAGAATTTGAATTCATCCTCCCTAAGCCCATCACGTGACGAACAAAGCAAGACTCTCCAAACTCTCCCCTTGCACCGTCCGACCCCTTGGGAACTCTGCAACAGTTCAAACCACAGAAATTTTCCTTTGTTCTAAATTCTAAATCCTAAAGACTATATTCTAAAAACTGGGGTTAGCCCACAGTGTCGTTCCCAGTCACATCCTGTTGGACATTGGAATGTGGCCCTATCTTACAGAAGCAGAACTCAGTGGTTAATCTCCAAATGTTATCTATAGTTTCTACCCCTGAAGCTACTGAGTCTGTGGGAATCAATCTCCTGTAACTACCCTATTGTTTAAGCAAGTAAGTGAAGGTCAAAGTCAGAATGGTAGGGTTAAAATTCAAACAGCAGTTTTTACCCAAGTATGATTGCTACCATATTTCAACACCCACCAGCCAATTAAGAGCAAGTATGCAAAATAACTAAACCAAGATGGCTGTGGCCACAGAGAGAGCAGGAGGAAGGCTTGGGTTTTCCCCGCAATGGAGGAAGCCAAGCTTTCCACACACCCTGGCCAGCCCAGGCCTCCGCTTAAGACTACAAAGTTCCAATTGTAAAAGATACATAAATCTTAACAGAAATGGCAGCAGCCACAGAGCAAGCCGAAGGCTTGGCTCCACTCTAGGATACAAAGTTTCAATTGTAGAAGAAAATAAATCCCAGATATAGGGCCTCCACTTGGGACACACTGGGGGCATGGCCAGCCTGCAAATCACCACAGGCCCCTTGCCCAGGCTGCTCCATGCCCCAAAGGAACCCCCATCCTGATCCAGGATACCCTTCAGGGCAAACCAGCCAGCCCCCACCATGCACCAGGCCTCTATCCTATCTAGTAAAAGTGTAATATACAGATTGACCATCACTACAACACACAAGATGGCTGCCCCCATATGGACACAATATGGCCACTATAAGATGGCCAGCAGGGAAGGGCAGTTGGGGGGGACCAGGCCTACAAGGGAGGGCAGTTGGGGGTGATCAAGCCTGAAGGGGAGGTCAGTTAAAAGTGACCAGGCTGGCAGAGGAGGGAAGTTGAAGACAAACAGGCTGGCAGGGGAGCAATTAGACATCAATCAGGCTGGCAGGGGAGTGGTTAAGAGGTGATCAGGCTGGCAGGCAGACATGGTTAGGGGCAATCAGGAAGGCAGGCAGATGAATAGTTGGGAGCCAGCAGTACTGAATTGTGAGAGGGATATCTGACTGCCCATTTAAACAGGAAGTAAGACATCAGTCAAAGGGTCCCAGATTGGAGAGGGTGCAGGCTGGGCTGAGGGACACCCCCCTCCTGTGCATGAATTTTGTGCACCAGGCCTCTAGTATATAGATAATATTCTATGAAATCAGAAAAGAGCCCTTCAGTCCCAAACTCACTGAACACATGTGCTCCTCCTGGGGCCCTCCCTGCACCTGGGTCTTGGGGGCAGCCTTCACAGGTTACCTTTCAGGTGCTGTGAGGAGCTGGGAGACAGGTGAACAAGAACAACACTTTATTTCAGAAGATACTCAGAGCCATGAAGAAAACACTTAGGTGCTGTGACTAGGAAGCAACAGGGACTGTCTTGGTTTTCTATTTCTGCCCTAACAAATGACCTCAAATGGAAGAGTGATGGCAGGTGCTGTGGGTAGAAACCCGAGGCAGATGCATTGGGCTGTGCTCCTCCTCGTAGGCCCCGGGAGACCCAGCCCGTCCCCTGCTCATGGGTGCCGGCAGAATCTGCTCCTATGGGACCATTCTGTTCCATGTCTCTGCCTAAGCCACTGCCAGCTGCCAGGGGCCTCCAGAAAACCTTGGTCTGTGATCCCTTTCTCTAGCCTCAGAGCCAACAATGCGTATTGAGTCCCTCCCATGGCATCCCTGACCCACCCTCCTGCCCACTTCCCACTTTCAAGAACACCTGGTTACTGAGGGCCAGGACTTTAGGGTGGGGCCACAACTTCTTCATGTTCAGTATAGGGTCTGGAATTTGGTGGTCAATAAATGTCCAATCACTGATTTAAACACAAAGAAATACCTGGTTAAGTTCACTTGCCTAACCCAGGACAGTTGCCAGGTTACCTCTGTAACCTGTCTTACCATTGTGACCTGTTGCCACATGATACCCCACAAGGCTGGGCTGGGGCCACTGCACGGTGACTCCTCTGCAGGCTCAGGAAAAGCTTTCCAAGATCTTGTAATATTTAAACTCAGACTCGGCTGTTGAGACAGAGCTGGCCACATGGAGAAAGGGGAAGCCACCACCAAAGGAGCAGCAAGTGCCCCCGGGGCAGGGAGAACCAGGCTGGCTGGGTGCAGGAGAGGACGGGTGAGTAAAGGGCCCTTGTATGGGGAATGACATGATCAGGTTTATATTTTTTAAAGGTCACTGTGATTTTTGGCATTTAAAATTATATTTGAGGGGGTAGAATCCATACAGATGAAGAGGGTGAGATGTACTTCAGGTACAGAGAGTGGGAACATGGCCTGGAGGCAGGAGAGATGAACACTGGAGACCTGAGCACACACCTCTCAGAGGCCGGTGAGTGAGGGACAGGGCAGGGCAACAGAAGACCCTCCATTGAGGGTGCAGGGCAGGGGGGACAGAAGACCCTCCATGGGGGGTATAAGGTAGGGGGGGGTAAGAGACTCTACATGGAGGGTATAGTCAGGGGGTAGGGGACTGTCCAATGGAGGTTACAGGGCAGGGGGAAGGGGACCTTCCATGGAGGGGGGATTGTGGATCCTTCCTGGATGTGGCAGGACAGAAAAACAGGGAACCCTCCATGGAGGAAGCAGAGCAGCAGGGACAGGAGGACCTCCATGGAAGAAATAGGGCTTGGCATTGGGTCATGGAACCCTCCATGGATGGACAGGAGAGTGGGGACATGGGAATCTCAGGGATGGGCAGGGCAGAGGGTCTCCGGTGCCCCCTGTCCTGCCCCCTCCATGGAGTGGGAAAAGCAGGTGGAACAGTGGACCCTCCACGGACGGGGTCTGCCAGAGCAGACAGGGGATCTTTCATGCAGGGTTCAGGGCAGGGAGGACAGGGGACCTTACATAAAGGGGGCAGGACAGGAGGCACTGGAGACCCTCCATGGAGAGGGAAGGACTGGGGTTAGCGGTCCCTCCATGAAGGGCTTAGGGCAGGAGGGACAGGGACCCTCCATGGAGGGGGCAGAGCAGGGAGGATAGGAGAGGAGGGAGGTGTGAGATGGGACACTGCCCCCTCCAAGGAGGGTCCCCTTTACCCTCAAGAAGGTTTCCCTGTTCCCCCAGCCCTGCCCCTTCCCATGGTCCCCTGTTCTTCCTGCCTTCCAATGGAGGGCCCACAATCTCCCTTATTTGACCATTCTGTGGTTGGTTCCTTTTATCCTCAGCATGGAGAGTCTTCTGTTTCCCTCTCATGTCCCTTCAATGACAGGCATCTGAGGGGCATGTGCTCTGGTCTTTACGGTCTTCATCTCTCCTGACTCCAGGCGATGTGCTCACTCTCTGTACCTGAAGTACATTCTCACCCTGTTCATCTGTCTAAATCCAACCTGTGCTCTCAAGGCACATCTCAAATATCATTTCAAATGTCAAATCACAAAATGATCTCCACAGGGGATGGGGGTGGGGAAAGGTAGGAGATGGCAAAGAGGGGCAGATTGTGATGGAAGGAGACTTGCTTTGGGGTTTCTCCTTCCCCAATACAATCCTACTAATAAAAGAGTAATATGCAAATTAACCACCACTCTGCCCACCAGCCACGGACACCATCCACACCCACCAGCTAATCAGAGCAAGTACCGGTATGCAAATGAACTCCAACCAAGATGGATGCCATTGGGTTTCCCTGGAAATACAGGAAGACAAGCTTTCTTTCTTTCTTTTTTTTTAATATATATATTTTATTGATTTTTTACAGAGAGGAAGGGAGAGAGATAGAGAACTAGAAACATTGATGAGAGAGAAACATCGACCAGCTGCCTCTTGCACACCCCTTACTGGGGACGTGCCTGCAACCAATATACATGCCCCTGACCGGAGTTGAACCTGGGACCTTTCAGTCCATAGACCGATGCTCTACCACTGAGCCAAACCAGTTTCGGCTGGAAGCCAAACTTTCCACACACCCTAGTGGGCCCAGGCCTCTACTCAAGAGTACAAAATTTCAATTATAGAAGGTAAATAAATTCCAACAGAAATGGCGGCAGCCACGGAGCTGAAAGAGTAGGAGGCTAGCCGCTAGGGTGATGGAGGAAGCCAAGCTTCTGCAGCCCTGGCTGGCTCAGGCCTTCATTCCAGGCTACAAAGTTTCAATTGTAGAAGATACATAAATTTCAACATAAATGGCTGCTGCCATGGAGCGAGCAGGAGGCTTGGCTACACTCCAGGCTACAAAATTTCAATTGTAAAAGATAAATAAACACCAGATACCAGGGCCTCTGCTTTGATCACCAGGGAGCATGGTTGGCCTGCAAACAACCACAGACCCCTCTCCCAGGCCACCCACACCCGAAAGGAACCCCCACTCTGATCCAGGACACCCTTCAGGGCAAACCAGCTGGCCCCCACCCATGCATGAGGCCTCTATCCTATATAATAAAAGAGTAATATGCAGATTGACCATCACTCCAACACACAACATGGCTGCCCCCATGTGGTCAAAGATCCTGCCCCCATGTGGACAAAAGATTGCCACCACAGGATGGCCAGCAGTGGAGATCAGTTGGGAGGGACCAGGCCTGCAAGGGAGGGCAGTTGTGGACAATCAGGAAAGCAGGGGAGAGCAGTAGGGAGGGACCAGGCCTGCAAGGGAAGGCAGTTGAGAGGGACCAGGTCTGTAGGGGAGAGCAGTTAGGGGTGACCAGGCCATCAGAGGAGGGAAGTTGGGAGCAAATAGACTGGCAGGGGAACATTTACCCATCAATCAAGCTGGCCTGGGAGTGGTTAGGGGGTGATCAGGCTGGCAGGCAGAGTGGCTAGGGGTAATCAGGAAGGCAGTTGGGCGAGCAGTTTGGAGCCAGCAGTCCTGGATTGTGAGAGGGTTGTCTGATCCCTGGAGGGGTCCCAGATTGGAGAGGCTGCAGGCTGGGCTGAGGGACACGCCCCATGCACGAATTTCGTGCACCAGGCCAATAGTATACACATAATGCATTACAGAAGTGAATACCTAAAACCTGACATACCAATGTCAACCCAATAAATTCAATTAAAAATAAATAAAAGGTGGGGACCATTGAGGGTGATTGGATCTTGAGGGTGGAGCCCTCATGAATAGGATTAATACCCTTTTAAAAGAAACCCCATACTTGCCGAAACTGGTTTGGCTCAATGGATAGAGCATCGGCTTGGGGACTGAAGGGTCCCGGGTTCGATTCCGGTCAAAGGCATGTACCTTGGTTGTGGGCATATCCCCAGTAGTGGGTGTGTAAGAAACAGCTGATCGATGACTCTCTCATCGATGTTTCTAACTCTCTATCTCTCTCCCTTCCTCTCTGTACAAAATCAATAAAATATATTAAAATAAATAAATAAATAAATAAAAGAAACTCCATACTAGACTATTTCGGGGGATCATTTTGCAAATTCTATATATGTCTATGCTGTAAACTTGAAATATTGAATGACAACTCTAATTAGGAAAAATTAATTTTTAAAAATGAAATTTAAAAATAATAAACATATAATGATAAATCAGAAAGTGATCTTTAAAACATATAAATCAGATCATGTCTAAAAGTCTGAAGGGCTCCAGCAGTAGTCAGCTGTGCAGACAGAATCATGTCTGTGATGGTGTTACACTGCTGGGAGAGGATTGCCCTGTCTTCTTCCTCCAGTCGCCTCTGTCAGTGTTCTGACTACAGCTGGCACTGGGGCAAGGCAGAACTGTGCTTCCTTGAGAGCAAGCTAAGCATCACTTTGCTGCTTAGTTCTGGTGTGGGAGCAGACACAGAGAAAACATATTTTTAAGCCTTAATGGTTCTAATAGCATTTTCAACCCTCCCAAGGGTCAAGTGACTATTACCTGCTCTTCCCTGCACTCCTGCCAGCCTGGCCCCCCACCCAGTCTTGAGGACAAAGGGTTGGTGCAGTGTTGTCCAGGAAGCTAGGGAACATGCATCTGGGTGGCCGTCTGAACAGAACTACAGTTTCCTTAGGAAGGAAATGGAGGGAAGCATCTGCTAGTATCAGCCACGAATGAAGAGACTATACTTTTCATGACACAGTAATAGGATCACAGCTGCATGACCCTGCCATGTTCTCCTTCCCCAACTACATTCCAGGGGACCCAAGAATCGCCCACCATGACAAGCAGCTTTCTGGCCTCACCGACACTCTGCAAAGCCCTTAAGCTCACACGGCAGATCTCAGACTATGGATCCCAGACATCTTAACTCCTGGGAAGCAACCTGTAGTGACTTTTAAATTCCACTCTTACAGTGGAATTACTTGAGAACTCACTGAGAACTTGCCTTATGCAATCTGAGTACCTGCAGAGGCTCTTTCAGTGACTGAGCATAACAGGCAGCCAGCAGGTGGAGGCAGATCTTGGGGTGCCTTGGGAGCTTTGTTGAACTGCCCCTAGGCCCAGTGCTAAGAAAAGCCAGCCTTGGTTTGGACCTTCTTGTGCTCATTCAGGCCTGGCAGAGGTAGCCACACACAGTGAATTGCTTTGTAGCTCCAAAGGGGTTGCCCAGGGCCAGTCACAGGAAGCATCTGATATTGGCTAGCACTAGAGTCCCTCCCAGGAGGCCCCAGTGGCCAGATTCAGATGATATCAGAGCAGGATCCAGTTAGCTTTACAAGTAGCATATCACACATGAAGTTATTAACCAATAGATTCAATTTAAATCACAGGAAGAATATTGTGATAGAAGCTATAACTTGGATGAACCTTGATGAAACGTTCAGTGCAAAAGCCAGTGAAAAGAAGACAACTACTGTAAGATTCCACTCACATGGGGTCCCTAGCCCCATCGGAGTCAGAGATGGAACAAAAGATGAAGGTGCCAGTGGTGGGGGGGGTGAGGGAAATGGGGGTGGAATGCAGAGTTGTTGTGTGAAACAACTGGTGAAAAAGATGAAGGTGTAGGGAGAAGGTGGAATGCAGATTTTTTACTGGGGACAGAATTTAGGTTGGAGAAGATAGGAAAAGTGATGGAGATGATGGTGGTGTGGGCAGCACTACAGTATGAATATCCTTAATGCTACTGCACTGTGCACTGAAAAACAATGGAAATGGTAAATTTTACTGTGATACAACGATCCAAAAAAAGAGAAAGGAAATGAAGGACAGGTCTTCAAACAAAACCGAGGTGGGACATGCTCAGGACACCTGAATCCCCGCTCCCAGCAGGCCTCTGGACAAACAGTGATGAGAAGAGCCTGGGGTGTGAGGTCCATTGAGAAACCCTGGGCAAGCCCTGGTTCCTCTGGCTACCCCACCAGCTATTAAGAAAAGCAGAGAAGCTGTATGGGGGTCAACATGTACAGAGAGGTGCACCTCTGTGGGGAATTCATTTTGTGCAGCCACTGTGGAAAGCAGTAAAGAGTTACCTCAAAAATTAGAAATGGTACTTCCATGTAAACCAGAGATTCCATTTCTAAAAATGTATAAAAAAAAAATCAGAGACATTGATTGAAAAGAATATATTCACTACAATGTTCATTGCGTGTTATTTGCAATACCAAGATCTGGAAGCAGCCCTATATGCCCACCAGTAGGTGAGTGGATAAAAATGCTTTGGTACATGGACCCCATGGAATGCTACTTGGCTGTGAAAAGGAAGGGAATCTTCCTATTTGTGACAGCGTGGATGGACCTGGAGAGCCTTATGGTAAGTGAAATAATGTGGATGGACTTGACACGTTTAGTGCAAAAGCCAGTCAAAAGAAGACAACTACTGTGTGATTCCAGTCACAGGAGGTCCTTAGCGCCATCGGAGTCAGAGATGGAAGGTAAGATGAAGGTACCGGTGGTGGTGGTGGAGGAGGAGAAGGAGGGGGAGATGCAGAGTGGTTTTTTGTTTATTTTTTATTTATTATTATTATTTTGTAAATATTTTATTGATTTTTTTACTGAGAGGAAGAGAGAAGGATAGAGTGTTAGAAACATCGATGAGAGAGAATCTTCATTCAGCTGCCTCTTGCACTCTCATACTAGGGCTGTGCCCCCAACCAAGATACATGCCCATGACCGAAATCGAACATGGGAACTTTCAGTTCCCAGGCCGACGCTTTATCCACTGAGCCACACCGGTTTCAGTGAGAGTTGTTTTTTAATGGGGCCAGAGTTTCCACTGGAGAAGATGGGAAACATGAAGGCCATGATGGCGGTTCGGTTGGCACAACAGTATCAATGTTCTTAAGGCCACTGCACTGTGGATTGCAAAGCAGTGAGAATGAAAAATGTCACCATGATAAAACTATCCAAAAAAAGAGAAAGGAATGAAGGCCATGTCTTCAAAGAGAACCATGGTCGGAGGTGCTCAGGCCACCTGAATTCCCGCTCCCAGCAGGCCTCTGGACACACAGCGATGAGAAGAGCCTGGGGTGTGTGGTCTGTTGAGAAACCCTGGGCCAGTCTTGGTTCCCCCTTGCTACCCAACCGACTATTAAGAAAAGCAGGGAAGCTTTGAGGAGGTCACCATCCTGTGCAGAGAGGCACACATCTCTGTGGGGAAAGCATTTTGTGCAGCCAGTATGGAAATCAGTAAGGAGTTACCTCAAAAATTAAAAGTGGAACTTCCTTATGCTTCAGCAATTCCACTTCTGGGAATGTATCCCAAAAAATCAGAGACATTGATTGGAAAGAATATATGCACTGCTATGCTTATTCTAGTTTTATTTGCAACACCAAGATCTTTAACCCATGTGCCCTTCAGTAGACGATTGGATAAAAATGCTTTGGTAGATTGACCCCATGGAATACTACTTGGCTGTGAAAAGGAATGGAATCTCTATTTGTGACAACGTGGATGGACCTGGAGAGCTTATGGTAAGTGTAATAAGCCAGTCAGAGAAAGACTAATGGCATATGAGTTCACTTATATGTGGTATCTAATGAACAAAATAAATTAACAAATAGAGACTCATAGAAGGAGAACAGACTGACGTTTGTCAGATGAGATAGGTGCTGTTGGGCCTGGTGAAAAAGGTGAAGGGATTAAGCAAAGAAAATCAACAACTCATAGACAAAGACATCACTATAGTGATCACCAGAGGGAACGGTGGTGGTCGAGGTGGAAGAGGGTAAAGGGGGTCAAATGGTCATGGAAGGAGACTTGACTTGGGATATTGGGCACACAATACAACATGCAGATGATGTGTTATAGAATTGTACACCTGAAGTCCACATGACTTTATTAACCAATGTCAACCCAATAGATTGAATTAAAAGCACAGGAAAAATATTGTGGCAGAATCTATAACTTGAATGGACCTTGATGTCATGTTCAGTGCAAAAGCCAGTCTAAAGAGGACAACTACTGTGTGATTCCACTCGCATGAGGTCCCTAACGCCATTGGAGTCAGAGATGGAAGGAAAGATAAAGGTACCTGTGGTGGTGCTGGGGTGTGTGTGTGGTGAGGGTGGGGATGCAGAGTTGTTGTTTATTGGGACAGGGTTTTGGTTGGAGAAGATGGGAAAAGTCATGTTGATGATGGTGGTGTGGGCCACACAACAGTATGAATGTGCTTAATGCCACTGCACTGTGCACTGAAAAACAGTGAAAATGGTAAATTTTACTGTGATAAAATTATCCAAAAAAGAGAAAGGAAAAGGCCAGATTTTAAAACAGAACCTTGGTGGGACGTACTCAGGCCACCTGAGTTCCCACTCCCAGGAGGCCTCTGGACACACAGTGATGAGAAACCCTGGGCAAGCTTTGGTTCCCTCCTGTCTACCCCACAGGCCTGTATTTTTGTTTTTGTTTTTTGTTTGTTTTTAATTTTTTAAATTAAATTATTATCCTTATACATATACAATTGCTCCCCCCTTCCATATATGCCCTTCCTCCCCAAAGTCTTATGTTCATTGGTTGTACTTTTATGCATGTATATAAGTCCTTTGGTTGATCTCTTATCTCCCCCAGATCTCCCTTCCTTCCCCTCTGTAATTTGACAGTCTGCTTGTTCCTTTACTGTCTCTATATCTATCTTTTGTTTCATCAGTTTATAATGTTCTTTAACATCCATAAATAAGTGAGGTCATGTGGTGTTTCTCTTTCATTGACTGGCTTATTTCACTCAGCATGATGTTCTCCAATTCCATCCAGGTTGCTGCAAATGATGAGAATTTCTTCTTTTTTATGGCCTGTTAAGAGAAGCAGGGCAGCTGCGTGGGGGTTGCCATCGTGTGCAGGTGCAGAGAGGCGCACAGCAGGTCAGCCCCCGGGACGCTCACACCTGAGGGAGCCCAGCAGCCCACCTGAGGCACAGCCGCCTGCAGCTGGCGATGGAACCCCCATGGCAACTGCACCCGCCCACCATGCCACGGAGACGCCCTTGGAGGAGAGAGCTGAGAAGTGCCAATGGGGCTTAAAATGGGGGGCTTTTTAATGTTTATATTAATAAATATTTTAACTGCAAATAATGGATTTCCTATGATAATTGTGCACCACAGATAATTGTAGAATTTACTCTCTAAAGTACTGACTCACAGGGCTTCTTCAATGATGTCCACTATGGAACATGTGCTAGAAGCAGATGGTATCGTGGTTCAAGGCTGTCCATGTCTCGCTGTGAGTTGAACTTCATCTGAAGAGGAGACCAAAGCTCTACATTTGAGGCCTTGAGGTTATAATGAAAGAAGTCTCTTCCCAGGGTACAGACACACACACACATGCACATTTATATACACCAATTCACAATCATTCATACACATTCACATTCACACAGCCTCACACACATGCACACACATCCCTTCATATATGCTTACATACACATTCACACAGTCACACAATTCATACATTCACACACATATTCATACACACCTACAAACAACCATACAAATTGGCATTCACATGCCCCTACACACTCACTGTAACACACGCTTAAACGCACAGTAACATTTAGTCACACACAGTGACATCCATATTTATACATATCTTCACACATGTTTTCACACACACACACTCACACACACACACAGGCAGGAATAAGAGAGAGAAGTGGGGAAGTCTCTGCCTCCTCCAGGAGCTCAGAATAACTGAGAATTTGAGGGGGGAAGAGCAGGACTTTCTGGCAGGTTCCACTGCAGGTAGCACTTAGAGAGCATGGCACATTTAACCAGCTCAGGGAAGCCTTCAGCTCCCTGAGGTTTGCCCGCCTCTGCTCCTCCTCTGCCAGATCCCTACTCTATGCGTTAGGTCACTGTGAGTGAAACCATGACTGGGCTATGGGGATAGGACCAGCCAGACAAAGTGACCTCAAATTAAAAGAAAAATAATCTCCACCCTCACAGTTGTGTCTTAGAAGTCAGCCTACCCCTGACTACGTACAGGTTTCTCTCTGGAACAGTTTAGCCTTATTAAAAATGTCACTATTAAGATACCTGAAATCTACAATTTGCCAGTAATGTAATTTTTTAAAAATACAGAATTCTTAGAGTTGATTTTTAAATGAACCCTAAAGCATTGTAAACTTTCTACTTTTAAAAAGTAGTTCCTCTCAGGAAATAAATTAATAGAGTTATTCTAGTGTATAAAACTGGGTAAACTATGAAATCAGATCAAAACACAAGATCTAAAATCTAATTTAAGAAACAGTCTAAGAAACCATTAAAAAAAAAAAGCACAATAGAATGTAAGAATTGTGGTTTTTACTTTGAAGAGAAAATTAACTCTAGCTGCTCCATTAGAGATTTCAATTTTGTTTGTCACATCTTAGATAGATATTAGCTGAACACAGTGTGGTAATCATTTCACAATATATGCAAATCCAACCATCATCCTGTCTGCCTTAAACTTATACAGAGGTGTATGTCAATTATTCCTGAATAAAACTTGAAAAAAATAAAGTGATTTTATAGGTAGAAAAATGCATAAACTGTAACTAAAAGGAAATAAATCAGTATACACACATCATGAATGGTATAATCAACAAAGCTAATATCAAATATAAGTATCTGGGAAGAGCTACTGATTTTATATTGTTCTATGAACCAGAGTTATTACTATAGGGTAACCTACCAAACATTAAAAGGGTATATTTGATAACTCATATTCTTTGCATTAGTGAATAATGAGTCTGGGACTATCATTTTAAATTGCTTTATTTACAGTTACAATAATTTTTTATTTCTTTGAGAAAATTTGATTCTAAAAACAAAATTTTTTCTTCAAAGTTTAATACATCATATCAAGGTATTGTATTTACTTTTTTTCATTAATGAGCAGATTTTAGAAAGTTCTGTATCTGTTGTGGGGGCACTGCTGTTAACTTTTTTTCAGTAAACTTGGTTAAGCCAACATGCTTCCTCTTCTGAAAATTAAAAGAAGTTTAATCTCATTATAACCTGTCTTTCTCTGGTCTGAGGAAGTGTGGGATTTCTGCTACTTAATTGTTTTTGGTCGGTAGCTCTGAGTCATTATATAAATGGGATATGTTTTTAATTCAGAATGAGTAGCTTGATGTCTCATAAAAAAGGATATTTTTAAACATATTTTTCATATTTCTATAATTTATTTTCAATGCAACTACAATATTTATTACCTATTAAAAGTCTTTCCCACCAGCTTTTTATGGGAAAAAACAGATACACAGAAAGCAAGTTAATATCTACTTTTATAATATGGGTAGCCTTTTAAAAATTGTTTACCAAAAGGTTTTCTTATGAACAGTGTCTTATGATAATTACTGCCTGCCTTCATGGGATCTGTTTTAACATTGTTGAAGAGAAGAGCATATAGCCACAATATATCCTGTATGTGAATGTAGCATTCAGGATAAAGTCATTATTTATCACTTTTCACATAGACTGATATTTTATAGTTTAGGCATTACTATGAGAAAATTTGATTTCATACTGCATTACTATAGTGCATGTTTATAGATAAGTAGTAGATCTTAAGTCCACAGTGCATCATTTATTTTTATTTTTGTGGTTTTATTTTTACTTTTAGGGATTTATTCTTCCTTACCTGTTGAAGTTCCTCTGAATCACAAACGATTTGTTTGTGATCTTACCCAAGCCGATTGTCTTGCCCTCTATGATTTTGTAATTGAGGAGACAAAGAAAAAGCGCTCTGATTCCCAAATTATTGAAAATGACAGTGATCTCTTTGTAGACTTGGCTGCAAAAGTCAATCAAGGTTTGAGATGAATATCATAGTTTTATATTTCTTAATTGTTATTCCATTCTTTGTTGTAATTAAGATGATTTGTCAGGCCACTTTAAGTAGAAATAAGATGGTTTTGTGTCACCTAATATCCTATATAATAAAGAGGAAATATGCAAATTGACCATCATGCCCTCATGCAAAGATGGCTGCCCCCATGTGGTCACAAAATGGCTGGCAGGGGAGGGCAGTTGTGGGTGATCAGGCCAGCAGGGGAGGACAGTTAGGGGCAGCCAGCCCAGCAGGGGAGGGCAGTTGGAGGTGACTGGGTCTACAGGGGAAAGAAGGCAGTTGGAGAGACCAGGCCTGCAGGGGAGGGCAGTTGGGACAATCGGGCCATCAGAAGAGCAGTTAGGTATTGATTAAGTTGACAGCGGAGTGGTTAGGGGGTAATCAGGTTGGCAGGCAGAAGCAGTTAGGGGCAATCAGTCAGACAGGCCGGAGAGGAGTTGGGAGTCAGCAGTCCCAGATTGTGAGGGTGCAGGTTGGGCTGAGGGACACCCAAATTTCAAGCACTGGGCCTCTAGTTCACATATATAATAAAAGATGTTTATTCGGTAGGGAAAGTTTGCTCTCTGATATTTACATTAAGCGAAGCATCCTTCTGTGAAACTGTTACTTACAGCTGTGCTATTGCTGTAATTTATGTGCCTAAACACTTTTATGTTCAACTGATGACTAGAGAAAAGGAATGGTATAAAACTTAGCCCATTTATATAATGTTGAATTTTCATATTTTAACGTATTTTGAAACATGTTAAAATATGATTGCTGTGTTCCTTCCTGTTAATTTTTAAGAATGTACATTTTTCTAAGGATATAATAATTCTATTTTTTATTAGATAACAGTCGAAAAAGTGCAAAGTCTTACCTTGAAATCTTGGCAGAAGTGAGGGATTATAAAAGAAGACATCAGACCTATAGAGCTAAGAATGTTCACATTACCAAGAAATCATATACTGAGGTAAGTTTTATATAATCTTGTAGAGCTTTGTTGGGAACAGATATTTCCTTTATGTAGATTTCTAAGTCAGTACTATGGATTTTCATAGTTCCTTGGAGGTTTTCTGAAAAAATAAGTATCTTCAAGCTAGACACACCTGATCTGTAGTTGCTACATCTCTTCCCACCATTTGCCAGACAAAGGTTTTTAGGATACAGAAACTTCTATAAAGAGGTTGTTCAATCTTTAAAAAATACCTACTTTTGAGAAAGTGATAAGAGGATTTTAGATTTTGGCTTTAAACACATATGGGCTTAAGTTTTCATTCTGCTGCTTATCATTGCTGTTTGATTTGGACAAGTTATTTGAGTTTTTTAAGAATCATTTAAAAAAATTTATCACAGTATAGACTTTGCAGGGTTGTTATAAGAATTGATGGAGATTATACATGTGGACATAAATTGCTCAAAAAATAGTTATGATTTTTTGGCAAAAATTTTAGTGTGCTTTATGTACGCTGCTAAATATTTAGACCTAAGAAATGTCTTGGTATAATTTATAATTTTTTAATATTTTTATGATTTCAGAGAGGAAAGGAGAGACAGAGAGAGCAAGAGAGAGAGAGAGGGACCAATGATGAGAGAGAATAATTAATTAGCTGCCTTCTGCACACCCTACACTGGGGATCGTGTCCCAACCCGGATATGTGGCCTGGCCAGGAATTGAACTGTCACCTCCTGGCTCCTAGGTTAACGCTTAACCCCTGAGCCACGCAAAATTATTTATAATTTATACAATTGAATAAATATATAAAGTTATGATTAATTTAATTAATCTCTTGATGTTTATCTAGATTTATTTTCAGATGTCATTTTGTGGGTAGATTTGACTAAGTTTTTGATACATGATTTACCTTGCCTAGATTCTAAATAATTTCCCATTCAAAATTCTAATTGTTTCCACAATATTTCTTTCTTTTCTTTATGATTTCAAAGACCTTCCACAATCTGGCCTCATTCTACCAAGCATTTTCTTTTGCATGTGTCATAAACTATGTCTAGTTTACATAGCTTTATTCTTACTTCCACATCCTAATACATGTTGTTTTCTTATCTGACATGCTCTTGTTTTGCTATTTTAATTTTTTTTCTTTTTATATAAGTTGCAGATGTACAACATTATATTTTGATATCTATAGCTACTACAAAGTGATCACTTATACTAGTAAAAGTCTAATTACTATCATCACCATACAATTGACCACTTTCCTCCTTTTGCTCACTGTGCAACCACCAATATGTTATGTGTTTCTATGATATTTTGTGGGTTTTTAATTTTTTAATTTTTATTTATTTATTTATTTTTAAATAAATCTTTATTGTTCATATTATTACAAAAGTTCCTCATTTCCCCCCCCCTCCATTGCTCCCCTCCACCAGTTTCCACCCCACCCTCTGCCCTTTCTCCACCCCCCATTGTCCTCATCCATAGGTGCACAGTTTATGTTCAGTCTCTTCCCGCACCCCCCACTCCCCTATTCCCCGAGAATCATCAGTTTACTCCCCTTCCATACCTCTGATTCTATTATAGCTAATATTGTTCATCAGATTTTTTTAATTCCCTTGGTTTTTAGATTCACTTGTTGATAGTTACATATTTGTTGTTCATAATTTTTATCTTTATTTTCTTCCTCTTCTTAAAGAACCCCCTTCAGCAATTCATATAATTCTGGTTTGGCAGTGATGAACTCCTTTAGCTTTTTTTTATTTTTTATTTATTTATTTATTTTTTTATCTGTGAAGCTCTTTATCTGGCCTTCGATTCTGAGTGATAGCTTTGCTGGGTAGAGTATTTTTGGCTGTAGGTTCTTGTTCTTGCTATTCATCCCTTGAATATTTCTTGCCATTCCCATCTGGCCTGCATGGTTTCTGTTGAGAAATCAGCTGACAATCATATAGGTGCTCCTTTGTAGGTAACTACCTGCTTTTCTTTTGCTGCTTTTAATATTCTCTTTGTCTTTTGCTCTTGGAATTTTAATTATGATGTGTCTTGGTATAGTTTTCTTTGGATTCCTTTTGTTTGGGGTTCTGTGCGCTTCCTGAACTTGTAAGTCTAATTCTTTTCCCAGTTGGGGGAAGTTTTCTGTCACATTTCTTCGAATATGTTTTCGGTATCTTGCTCTCTTCTTCTGGGACCCCCATAATTTTGATGTTGGTTTGCTTGAAGTTGTCCCAGAGGTTTCTTACACTATCTTCAACTTTCTGGATTCTCTTGTCTTCTTGCTTCTGCAGAGGAGTGTCTTCTGGCTCTTTATGTTCCAAATCTTTGACTTGATTTTTGTGATCTTCCATTCTGTTTTTAGGACTCTATAATATTTTTTTTATTTCAGACAATGTATTCTTTATTCCTAATTGATCCCTTTTTATTTCTAGTTGATCCCCTTTCATGTCCTCATAGGTCTCATTTATTTTATTGGCTTTTTCTAGGAAATTCTTGAAAAATCTTATAACTGTGGTTTTGAACTCTATATCCAGTCACTTGTCCTCCATTTCTTTCACTTGTGATCTGTTTCCTTGTCTGTGCATTTTCTCTGCTTCCCTGAGTTGGTAGGGTGGCTTTGGATGCTAAAGTGTCCTATATGGTTCAGTGGGTCAGCCTCCCAGTTACCTGAGGTGGACACTTTTGGTGCACCCCTTTGTGGACTGTGTGTACAGCCTTGTTGTAGTTAAGTCTTGATTGTTGTTGGTATCACTGGGAAGAACTGACCTCCAGGCCAATTGGCTGTGAGGATCAGCTGTGTATATGCCAGGAGACAACCTTATTCTACTAGACTTGGAAAATTACAAAAGCCTCTGCTCAGCTTGGATGGGGCTGAGATTCCTGTCAGCCTTGGCTTCCTGTCAGCCCTACCCTGTGAGGTTCCTGAGTCTCAGTGTTCCTCAGGGTCCTTTGGTACTCGCTGCAAGCACCTCTGAGAGAAAGGTGCCCTCGAGTTTTCTCGGCTACCAAACAGTCTAGGCTCTCCCCCAATGAGCCTGGAACTGGGGTTCAGTGCAGTTGGAAGTGGGGTTGGAGTTGGGGTTCAGAGCAGTCTGGAGCTTTTGTCTCCTTCCCGCTAAGGCAATCCAGAGGCACAGTCTCTGCATGCAATGTGCGTGTCTCCAGGACTTCCTTTCACCGCTCCCCTGAGTTTTCGCCTTTCAGCCCAGTCTCCCTCCGTATGAGCTTGGATCCCCAGGGTCTGGCCTAGAACTGGGGTTCAGTGCTGTCGGATCTGGGGTTCATCACAGTCCAGAGCTTTTATTTCCTTCCCGCTAGGGAATGCCTGACAGGCACTCAGCCTTCCTTCCTCTCCGGCTTGGTCCTCTCCCCACGCGCACAGTGTCTCTGTACCTTAGGCTTTTACAGCTCCTCTGATTTTCCTTCTAGTTGTAGAATTTCCCGTTAGTCAACTTTTCTGTAGTTCTGGATAATGTCCATTTTGTATTTTAATTGTATTTTTTTTTTTTTTGAAATTGTTGTGTGAGGTTGCAGTTAGGCGTTTACCTACGCCACCATCTTGGTTTTTTCCCAAGTCCATTTTCATAACTATTGCCCCAGAAAGGGAGAGGTTGGGAGGGGTGGGTGGTGACTTCATTCTGGCCCCACCTCTGGTAAGTTATTTGGTAAAGGAACAAATGCAGGATGAGAAATTTAGGTCTCTTAAGTTTACAAAGCATATTAACATATTGTGGACAGATCATGAGAATTCTTGCTTCATATTACACAGTGTTTTACATGGTATCATACTTTAAAAGATATTAGCTTGTGAGAACATGTAATAAATAACTTCAGAATGCAATGGTTATTTAATTTTAAAGTGTGCCTTTAACATTTATGTAAAATGTTATTTGTGCTCATTCAATAGAAACTTATCTGGTCACTGGGTAAAGCTAGCAGTAAAACTACTGGTCCGCAATGTGTTAAGGTGGGTTTGGGACTAAAAAGCTGCCTTTGAGCCTTCTTGCTCCCCTTTCCTGCATCCTATTCCATTGTAGTTAATGAGAAATTAATCTGCCATACCTAGATATGTTATTTGTTCTATTTATTCTTTGCCTTTTTTCTTTCTTTCTTTCTTCTGGATTACTATAGTACTTCTTTAGCATTCCATTTTTCCTCCTCTGTTGCTTTTTAGCTCTCCCTCCTTGTTTTATGTTGTTAGTGGTTGCTCTAGAGCTGTGCTGTCCAATGGACTAGCCATTGGCTACATTAGCACTTGAATTGAAAGCAGGGACTCAAACAGATACATGTACATTAATGTTCATAACAGCATTATGCACATTAGCCACAAAAGGGAAGACAATGGGTCCATTAACAAATGAATGGATAGACAAACTGGTGCATATGTAGAACAGAAAATATTCAGCCTTTAAAAGGAATCCAGTTTTGATACATTCTACACCAATGGCTGAACCTTGAAAATATTATTCTAAGTGAAATAAGCCATATACAAAAGGATAAATGTATGATTTCACTTATATGAAAAAATAGGCAAATTCATAGAGACAGAAAATGCAATAGAGGTTACCAGGGGTTGGGGGAGGGAGAAATGGGGAGTTACTTTTTAATGGTTACAGAATATCTGGGGTGATGAAAAATATGAAAATGATGATGATAGTTGCACAACATTGTGAATGTAATTGATACCACTTAATTGTACACTTAAAGATATTGAAAGTTGTTAAAAATAAGCTGAACTAGTATTGCTAAACTTTTTATTTTGCAATAAATGGCATGAAAACAGAAATCCCAAATTATCATTTACTATTGATATAATTGTTTTTAGAGAAATTATATTTTACAATAAAAAAATGAAAAACACATTCTTATATTAAAACAAAGTTCTTTATAATCAAGACAATTGGCAACATCACATTGAAATGAATATTATTCTTATTTTGTCTATTTTGCTGGGGCCTGGTAAAAATGACTCATGTACCTCCTCATGTCTGTGGGCAGGCACTTCAGAACCACTGCTCATGACCTCAACAAAGGCTTTTTGAGCTGACAGGATGACACCTGGGCCATTTCATAGTGGCAGAGCATAAGTGATCCAGTGCATCACAGTCTAGTTTTATGTCATCCCTGGAATATGCACTATAAATTTTATGCAGAATATTTATATGTAATTTTCCCAACAGTATAATAATCTGTGTGAGACAATAAAGGAAGGGATATTTTGAATTATATTTTTATGACATTTGTCGCTTTTACAGTGACCACGTAGCACTTATGCAACTTAAAAAAGATTTTAAAAGTATCCACCTATAGATGGTGCAAGTAGAGATTGTTACTCTCTCTTTTTAGTTTATCTTTATTGTTGAGAGAATTACAAATGTCCCTCATTGTCCCCCTCTATCCAGTTCCTGCCCCACCTCAGGCCTTCATTGTCTGTGTCCACAGATTGTGCATATATGCATATAAATTCTGTGTCCATTATGCATATATGGACATTTCCCCAAACCTTAAAGAATGCCCAAAGGGACTTTAAAATCAGCTTCCTATTGTAGGAGTACCATTTGTGTGTTTCTTTAATGATCACACTTTCCTTAGAAGAGGAAAATTTAAAGTGATTAATCAGCAATTTCTTGCAAGAGGGGGGATGTTTTGCAGCTATAGTGAATTGTCTTTGGAAGATTAATATAAGATGTTAAGACTGACTTGTCAAGAAATAGTTAAAATAAATGAACATGTCTTTGTTTAAATGTAAATTGTGGAGATACATAAGTATTTATTTCCTTATTGAACAGGATAAATACTCTCTTCAAAGCAAACCCTGTGATTGTATTTCCTCCAAGGACTGAGCTTCAGAAAGTTGGGGGAAACAAAGAACACACATGTGGAAGCAGTATTACAATCACACTGTATTAGCTTAACCTCAAGTGTGACCATGGCCTAGCTCTAGGGGCAGAAAGGCAGAGTGAGCCCCCCTTCTGGAGTTAGATATGTTATGAGGCCATGCAACGTTGGCTGGCCCTGGATCTTATCTCTTACTTTCCTTCACTGGAGACAGGAAGACCAATTATTTTGCACATTTTTTTATTTAGAAGGTCAGTTGCAACATGGAGAAAAAGCTGAAATAAACTGCTTTCTACAATCTTTTTTGGCAATAGCTTTCATATCCAAGAATGAAGACTCTGCTTAATTCAAACTGGGAACAGATTTAAAAATGTCAGGGACAGCTACAGGGCGATTCTGTCTTAGTCTCAGGGCTCAAAATACTTGTCAGGCTGGGAAAACAAGGAGAAAGAAGCTATCCTCCAGCTGTTCAAGTATTGCAGAAATCAATTCCTGCAAAAGATCCCAGTTAAAACCAGCCACTCCTCTCCTTCCCTCCATGGATCTCTGGCAGGGCTTTCTCAGTTCCATGCTGCACACTGCTCCACTGTATCCCCTCCCAGGGCTGTGCCATGAGTTGAAAGAGCATGAGCTGAAAACAATATGTTCATGGGAAACCCCCAAATCCTGCCTGTTTGGCAAATGTTTACTTCACTGAGCACCGCGTTCCTTACATTTACCATGGGGATGATGGTCTTCATTTTTCCAGGCAGTTTTGTACAGGGTAGCCTATCTAATAAAAGAGTAATATGCAAATTAACCATCACTCCATAACAAAAATGGTGGCACCGATAGCCACCAGATGGCAGCGCCCAGTCCTCTTAGCCCTGCCAGAGTTCCCAACTCTGCCCATGGTGGCAGCCTGTGGTATCCAGCTGGGAGGTGCCAGTGCCCAGCGTGATCCTGGCCAGCGGTGACAGCATGGACTGGGATCTCAGGCCATCAGGGCCACACACCCCTCCTGGGAGATCTTCAGGCCAGAGATGGCAGCCAGGGCTGTAGTCTTAGGTCGGCAGGGTTGTGCCCCCCACTGCATGAGCCCTGGCTGTGGTGGCAGCATGGGCTGGGGTTTCAGTCTAGCAGGGCTTCACAACCAAGCTGCATGATTTTCAGGTCAGCCGTGGCAGCCTGGGCTGGGGTCTCATGCCAGCAAAGCTGGTCACCCCCATTGAGTCACAGCAGCCAGGCAGATATAGAGAATTTTAAATGTTTCTTTTTAAAAAAATATATTTTATTGTTTTTTTTACTGAGAGGAAGGGAAAGGGATAGAGAGCTAGAAACATCTATGAGAGAGAAACATTTATCAGATGCCTCCTGCACACTCCTCACTGGGTATGTGCCCCCATCCAAGATATATGCCCTTGATTAGAATCAAACCTGGGACCCTTGAGTCTGCAAGCCAATGCTTCATCCACTGAACCAAACCAGTTAGGACTGTCCAATATGCTAAAGAAAAAAACCTTATCTAATAAAGAGGGAATATGCAAGGGAGAGCATTTGAGGGTGACCGGGGTTTCAGGGGACAATCGGGCTGGCAGGGGAGCAGTTAGGCATCAATCAGGCTGGCAGGGGAGCGGTCAGGGGGTGATCATGCTGGCAGGCAGAAGCGGTTTTGGGCAATCAGGAAGGCAGGCAGGTGAGTAGTTGGGAGCCAGCAGTCCTAGATTGTGAAAGGGATATCTGCCTGTCAGATATCCCCCAAGGGGTCTCAAATTGGAGAGGTGCAGGTTGGGCTGAGGGACACCCCCCACCCATGCACGAATTTCTTACACCAGGCCTCTAGTCTCTATATATAAAGAGCCAGGGTCCATAACATCCAAAGTGACTGAAGGCTTGACCAAACACTGGAAGTCAGTCCTGTAGTCAGTGTTGCAGGAGCCTCAGTGACCCAGCACTGACTGCCGAGGGGGCTGTGATCAGACGCAGAGAAAAAAAAGCAGCATCTGATCGCAGCCCCGGTGACAGTCAGTGCTGGGTCAGCGCGGCGGAAGTCAGTCCTGGAGACCCAGCACTGACTGACTCGTCGTGGGCACCTCAGTGACCCAGCACTGACTGCCGAGGGGACTGCAATCAGGTCTGGACAGAGACCGGAAAAGAAAAGCAGGATCTGATCACAGTCCCCGTGGCAGTCAGTGCTGGGTCAGCATGGCGGAAGTCAGTCCTGCAGTCAGTAAACATAGGGTCAATTATTATTAAGTGAACATTGAGTCAATTAATATCTCTTTGAGAGGAGTTGAGAATATAAAGTACAGTGTAGAACAATTGCTTATATTATGTCACATAACACTCTTCAACTAAGATATTTTCCTTTATTTAAGATATATCTTTATTGTTGAAAGTGTTACAGATGTCCCTTTGTTTTAGTTTTTGTTTTTCCCATTGATCTCCTCCACCTTGCATCCACTCCTTCTAGGCCTTTGCCAGACTATTGTCTGTGTCCAATGGTTATTCTTATCTAATACATAAAAATCTACAATAGAAAGATTTAGAGGACTTCCTGGAAGATGGCTGCAAGGTAAATACTTGTACGTGCTGCCTCTCACAACCACATCAGTGCTGCAACTGGGGATCTTATCTGAGACCTGAAAAAACCACAACTGTGGGGGCCCCGCGGATTCCACAGAAAGGTTGGATTTTGCCAGGGATTACGTGGGGTGTCTGTGTCCCAACAGCGAAAGCTGCAGCTGCAGAAGCTGAGGCCGCTGTGGCAGCAGAGACAAAAGTGCGTGCGCACGCTGGGACCATGGAAATCTGTGTCCACAAAAGTCCCCCGCTGTTTTGAGAGAGTGGACGGGGGTCCCCAAGGTTGCTAATAGTGGGGTTCTCTAGGGAGCAACCCATTCTGATCTGACACGGAGTTAGAACATAGGAGTTGGAAAGCAGTCTGTTTGTAAGTGCACGTAGACTGGCCCATCGTGCACCTAGGCTGGTTCCCCTGTGACCCTTTGCTTTTGATTACAAAGGAGAGACCACCCAGATTGGCTGGCCCTAAGAGACAGCAGGGGGAAACTGCTTTTCTAGAAGCTGAGAAGCAGAGCTGGGAGAAATCATCCGGGATTCAGCTCCCAGGCAAAAAAAAAAAATCAAACAAACAAACAAACAAACAAACCGGTATTGAGTGCCATAGAAAAAGAAGGCTAGAGCAGCCAAAAAGATGGGGACATCAATCCAGAAACACTGCCACCAGGGGCTGGAGTACAAACTGTGTTTATTACTAGTTTTATTTGATCAAAAACCAAGAAACTAAGGAATCGCCATCTTAAAATCAGGGACTAGTTTACAACACTGAGGTGCAGCAGTGTTGTAAACACTGGGAACTATAATATTAATACTGTCTGGACTGAGAAACAGGCATGCCAAACAGAATAACAGAAGAAGTGAATGGCCTTCACAACTGCACACTTTTTTTGCTAAATTTTTTATTTTATTTTCATTTTTTGCATCTTTTACTTAAGAAACAATTTTTTTCCTCACTTGATTTTAACTTTTTAATTATTACATTTTTAGGTTCAATCAACATTATTACTACTGCTATTTTAATTTTTTTAAGTGCCATTTTATTTTCTCTTTATTTTACATTGGAATTAGTGTTCTTCATTTTATTTTCATTTCTCCTTTAACATTTTTTAACTCTATCTCAACACGACCTTTACACCATCACTCTCTTCCTAACCTTCCTCCTTTTGCTATCCTGTTTATCTTAACCCTTTCCTGCTTTAGATTTTCCCTACTCTTTCTGCCTCCCTCCTGCTAAAATTTCTACCCTGCTTATATATCTAATTTCCAATCCCCTGTTTCAAATGCATACACACCCCTCTCTAAGCTGTATTAACTAGCAAAAAAAAAAAAAAAAAATGTTTTTCTCTCTGTCCTTTTGATGCTGTTTGTGGGAATGTTGATTATATTGTATTTTTATGCTTTTTAATGAGGGTATTTTGCTTATTCTTTTGTTGTTGCTGTTGCTTAGTATTTTCTTATTTGATTTGTTTTTGTTTGTTATTTTTACTTCTGTTTTCCCTTCCTTTGCTGGATATTAGTGGGTGTTGTAGATTTTATTATTCTCCAGGTACTGCTCTGCTGCCAGCATTTGCTGGGTTTAGTGGTTGTTCTATTGAAATTCTCTCCCCATATATATAGTTTATTCCCCTTTTATCTCAAAGTCTCTTTCTTCCCTCTCTCTCTCTCTCTCTCTCTCTCTCTCTCTCTCTCTCCCCTCCCCCTCTTTTTTTCTCCCTGTTTCCCAATTTCATTTTGACTCTCTCTCTCTCTCTCTCTCTCTCTCTCTCTCTCTCTCTCTCTCTCTATATATATATATATATATATATATATATATATATATATATATATATATATTTTTTTTTTTTTTTTCCCTTCATCTTCTCTCTTTACTCTTCTTCTTTCTCTCTTATCCCCTAATTTGCCTTTCCCTAGTGGTCACCTTTATTGGAGGTTATTAATATCCCAAATACATTTCTGTTCAGTGCCTTGTGTGTTGTACCTGGTTATGTTGTATTTTGTGCCTTTAGAAAGATTTAGAGAAAATAAAATAAAAGACATGCCAAGTAAATATTGAACAGAAGAGCTGAAGTTGCTGCATGAATACTGGATACAGGCTTGAAGCCAAAACACAACTCATGAGATAAAAGTTAGTCATTGTAACATAACAGAAAGTTTCTTTCATTAAAAAGATAAGATGGTTCCCAATACTTATTCACATAATAGAACAGTGTGGGAGTTCAGAATGAGCCTCACCAAGATGTGTCTCGGTGGTATGCAAATTTTTGAGCTAAGGGCAATTTTATCTTTAGGCTCAAGTGAAAATTCTGCCCCTCCCTTTAACTTCCTAAAAAACATTGAATTAGAGGCCTTGCCCATAATAAGACATTATCCTATATAATAAATGCTAATATGCATATTGACTGAACAGCAGAATGACCTGTTGCTATGATTCACCTGACCACCAGGGGCAGAAGCTCAATGCAGGAGCTGCCCCTGGTGGTCAGTGTGCTCCCACAGGGGAGAGCTGCTCAGCCAGAAGCCATATTCATGGCTGGCGAGCCCAGCAGAAGTGGTGGTGGAAGCAGTGCTAAGGATGTCTGACTGATGGCTCCCAGACTGCAAGAGGGTGCAGTCCAGGCTGAGGAACACCCCACTTCATGCACTGGGACTCTATTAGGATATAAAAAGCCTCACATGTAATTAACTAACTAATCAAGAATTAAAAATAAGAATATACTAATAAAGCATAGTCTAAAATATTAATAGTTTCATATGTAAGCATGTTGTAGGCAGCAGCAGTTCCAGTTCCTCTTTTTGTTGGCCTCAACCATAGAGGAGTAGCAGATGCTCATGGCTGACCAGGCCTTCAACATCTTGTGCCCAGATATCAGCAATGAAACCCACAGAGAAAGAAAACACCAGACACTGACACACACAAAAGGGAACAGTGAAACCACTCAAGACTGGAAGGTGAAACTGGACATTGACAGAATTCTTTAGTTCCCCTCTTTCCACTATCTCCCTAAAAACCCCTGCCTGCATTGAGATGCTAAGATTAGCTTTAGACAAGAGTTCCCCATCTTCACAGGTGACTATAGCACTTGAATAAACCTCTTTCCATTTTCACCAGTGCCTGTTGCACGAATTTGACTTTTTTTTTTTTTTTTTTTTTTTGACAGCAGGCAGTCAATCTTTGGTTCCAGTTTCAGTTTGAGGATTAAATGAAGCAGTTCATAAAAAATCATCTGTTGCACACTAGGCATTCAATGAATGTTAAAACAGAACAAAGCAAAATCCCAAATTCCTCTCTTTTATATTTTGCCTCAGTGCCATCCTCCTTTGCTATTGTTCCCACATCCTCAGCCCTGACCTATGTTCCTTTGCTCCTGAGCTGGTGAAGTGGCCTCTGTTCTGGTCTCCCAGCCTGAAGTTCCTTCTTCTAAGCCTTCCTCTGTGCCATGGGGACAAGGTGTTCTGCACCCCACTGGACACTCATCTCCCATACTCAACCCTCTGCATGTTCTTCTCTATGCTTAGGATGGTACCAAGCCTCTTGGTTTGGTATTCTTGGCCTTCATAGTTGATTTTTCCAAAGAAGCCCTAAGCTTTTCCTTCAGGACTTTTCTATTCACACCAAGTGGTTTGTCTTTTGACCCCTTTAAAGCAGATCATGTGAGTTCCCACTTACACCCCTTGCCTGTCCCACTCTTCTCCCACTTCTCCTTTCTTTTGTTTCAGAGCTACTTTTCCATCCCAATGACATTGGCCCAGAGTGGTCTCTATCCTCTGATGTCCACCAGGACATCACCATCCCAGTGACACTGTTTTATGTAAGTTTGTCCCTTCATCTTGACTTAGAGCCCCTTGAGGGGCTGTCATGTAAACATTTAGACCTCGGGAATCTATCAGATTGTGCTTCACATAACCAATAAGTCTGAGTAACCGAGGAGAAGCAAAATGGGGTATGTAAAAAGATGGTTCCTCTTGACCTGTCCCCTAACCCCTCAGCCCACACATGTAGCTCTGTCTCAGATAATTGCTCACCATTATTCACTCCTGGGCTTTACTTTTTATTTTCTCTTTAACAACTTTTTGTTGAGCACCTACTATGAACTAGGCACTGTGGGTGCCATAGTGGAGAAAGCATTTCCTAAGTCCATTTGCTTATAGAAACATTATCTCAATTCACTTCATAAGTACTAAGAGAAGGCCAGGGGCAAAATCAGGTTTTGTAGAGCCTAACACTTTCATGATTTGTGGTCCCTCTCAAAGAAAAAAAAATTGCAAACACAAATTGATATTTCAAATGATAAGATAAATAATATATCATTCAATTTTAAACCATTAAGTTTAAAATGCTGACACCACAAACATCACGTAATCTATAAAAAATAACATTTTAATTGATTAATTCTCTGGTTATCCTCTCTAACTACTGTTTCACCTAATATTTTGTTTTTTGTTGTTTTTTTTTTACTTCACTCTCTACAGATGACAATTTTAAGAGATAAATTCTTATTTCCCCTAGCATTACTTTTTGTTGTTGTTTATACTTAGTATTTTATTTGTATGCTGCTGGCAGTGTATATAAAATAATCATCTTTGTGAAATAGAAATTCATGAAGTTTAGAGAGAAAGATGTTAAGGACTGACAAAAGCACAAGTTTCTGTAGTATGGCACATGTTATAGGGCAAGCTTTTTGTACAGGCTTCAAAAATAGCTCTCTTTGAATATTCACCGGTTCATGAAAAGTGGTTTAGAACACCTTCAAAGATTCATTTCACTACAGAAAAGAACAGACTTTCTGGAGTCCACAGGAATTGGTACTTGAAGGTACTCACAACAGCAAGGGGTCATATTAAGCATTGTGCAGACAGAATTGTTTCAAATCTGCATCTGCTTGGGAAATCTTCACACAGTTGAGCCCAGCCTCCAGCTGGAGCTGTTGAATCACTGTCTTCATAGAGGTGGTGCTGGCAGAACCAGATTGTACACAGGAGAGCTGGCAGGTTTGTGGATAGTGGGGTAGTGGGTCCACAGGTTGTGAGTCTTTAGAAGCCAGACAGTGGGACAGTGAAGCAAGGAGCCTCATGTAGCATCATTGATTTAAATTTTTTAAAAATTATTGGTAGTTTACAAAAATGACTGGTTTCCCAGTTTGTTTCTAGTAGAATTTTAAGATTATTGTCAAATTTGGGAAAATAACAATTGGGTTTTTTCCTTACAATAACTTGCACTGAGGACTTTTCAACTTTTTTTGGTACATTAATTTCTAAAAAAGTGTTTGAGTTAGAAACACTTATAAACCATCTTGTCACCAGGCCTTCATTTCATTGCTTCTTATGAGTTTTAGGTTTTTATTGTTACTACTGGTTTGTGACAAATCAATAAGAGTTCAATGTTTTCTCATTTTACTATATAACTTACTTCTCTTCATTAATTGGAATATCAAACAACCCAAAGAGCCTATTCTTTACTTTCATTCAACGTGTATTACTTCCTTGTAATGAGCTACTACTTTAGGTTTAATGTAAAGACAAAACTTTCCACTACTTACTTCTCAATATCAGAATAATTTCTAATTACACTGCTCATCTTATTGACTTTTGTTTTAGATTACATTTATTTTTAGCTGGATTCAATAAATTTAATGATGATCAAAATAAATATCTAAGTTGGAACTCTGTAATTTTTCACTTTTTTAAATATACACTCAAAACCCCTTGCCAAACTGCAAGTGAAACAGTATAGGGAAAACAACTTCCTCAAAATATCTATCTCTTTAAAAACAACAACAACAGCAACAATAAAGAAAATGGTTTGTTTATATTGTGTTAGCTGAATCAAGCACATTTCTATAAGAAGGAATTTCCATTTTGACTAGGTGTCTATAAGAAACTGAATCTTTCACTTATAATTATAAGTGCTTAATGATTGAAAACATCCCACAGATTCCATTTCAAACCTTGTTTCTCCCCTATAATCCACATATATATGTTTGGTGGTATGGAGAGTCTGTAAAGCAATGAACCTTCACCTCAGTGCCAGCAGGCCAGCATAATGGTTGATAGGAGCAGTCTTGATGCAATTCTTACACCAAAACCAGTTTCAGTAGTTCTATACATGCATCTGACTGGAAGCCATAAAAATATACCCACTAGGCAGCTAAATGAAGCCAATCAATCTCCCCTTAGCACCATTCTCAAAATATCATTAGCCTCTCCACTTCAGCCAATGTGAGAGGGAGTGTGATGGAGAGTTTGACAGATGGTGGTCTTAACCCATCTCCGGGTTTTACCAATTTTATAAATTACAACCTGTGTGAACACATTGCTGAAGACCCTCCTAAGTCTCCAAAGGGGCCATAGAAGTGCGGGCTCTGGAGCCAACTGCATTCACTCCATAGTAAGTCTACTTGGCAAAGGGGGTGTTAGTCCTATTTTGACTTCCAAGGACAGGATTCCTTTAGAGAACAGTGCCTCTCAGAGTGAGATCCATGGCCTAGCACCATGAGAGTCACCTTGGCTTGTAAAGATGCAAATTCTTAGGCCCTACCTCAGGTCTATTGAATCAGAACTCAGAAGGTCTGTAGGTAGTTCTGATGCAGACTAAAGGCTTGAGAACTATTGTTTTAGAATGCTGCTATTCACTATGGTAGCCACTGGTTACTTTTGGCTACTCAAATTAATTAAAATGAAATAAACCTGAAAATTTTTAGTACTCAATAGCTACATGATGCCAGTAGCTATCATATTGGACAGTGCTGCTTTAGAATATACATCATCTAGGTTCCCATCCTACCCCCAGTTCCTGCACACTTAGGGTCCAGTTATCTACCTCATCTACAGCATTTGCATGCATTATGTATATCAGCATTATTTATTTGTATCTACTCTTCCATCTATTAAGTGCATGAACTGCCGGGCCTCTGTGCTATTCATCTTTCTATCCACAGAGCCTGGCATTGAGTCTAGTATGTAATGATAGTTTAACAAATGTTTATATAATAAACAACAAGTGAAAAATGCCAACAAAACAATTCTTATTAAACCACCAAGACATTTTCTATGTTTCTTCTATAATTATAATTTGTGTACTTTCTTATGTAAGAATGCTTTACATGTATTATGAATGCTCTGATTTGAAGAAGACCAAATCTGCTTTTCAGTTGAGGAAGGCCACTGGCCTCACATTTAAACTATTATTCAAAGGGTAAATGGGAGCAAACTCTATAAACATAATCTTTACTGAAATAAATTTTTTTTTTACAGCAATCCCAGATTGTTCTTAAAATAAATAACACAGGAGGGAACAAACATTGATGATACCATTCAGTTAATAACACTAAGATAACCAAATTATTACACCTAGTTAAATCATTTTTATCTAGCTCTTGAAAGAAAGATAATTTAATTTCGGGAGATTGGAAGCATTGATTGAGCTGTCAGTCCCTAAGGCATTTATTAGACAAATGAGATCAATGAAAAATAAATGTTTTTTTTTTCATCTTTAATTACCATAGGATTTATAGCTAAACTTGGGAGAGTTGATTTTTAAAACATAACATTTCCCTAAAAGTTGATATCCACAAGACATTGCAGATAAAGTTTTTACGGTGGATCTGACAGAAGGCGGCTTTTGGGTTTTATGCTATATCATCATCTTCCAACCTGCAGTCTTTGTTCTGAGGCCAAAGTCTGCAAAGCCTAGGAGCAGCCAGAGTGCCTGTCCATTACATTTAGAATTGCACAGACCTTCAACAGATTAATTTTAGCTATTATTACAGAGTGCACCAGCTACACACAATGTTTTCCCTCTAGAAAGGAAGAGATTTTTAAAAAAATTTAAAATTCAGCTCTAACAAATGTCTCAGTTTGGGTTTAGTGGAGATGAAGATGGAAGAGAATTTGTCACATTACATCTCAGCCTTTTTCAGTGAGGAACAAGACAAATAATCTTTTTCTTCCCCACTAGGCTGTATTTACACCAATGCAGCCATATCATCATGACAATACCACCCCATCTAGCTTTCTTCCAATTTCAATCACGTTTGCTTGTACTAAAGGTGAGGAAGCCTCACTAAAGGTGGGCAAGACTGGCAGGGGGGCAGTGAGGATAATCACATGCCATGTTCAGCGAGGCCTAATATGTACCTCTAAAAAGACGAGGCTGTGGTGGGCAGGGTGAGAGGAGAGAACTCACGGCAATACTGGTCAGGTAGGTGCCTCATCTCTGCTTTTTTTTTTTTTTTTTTTTAAATATATTTTATTGATTTTTTACAGAGAGGAAGGGAGATAGAGAGTTAGAAACGTTGATGAGAGAGAAACATCGACCAGCTGCCTCTTGCACCAACGTACATGCTCCTGACCAGAATCAAACCTGGGACCCTTCAGTTTGCAGACCAACGCTCTACCACTGAGCCAAACTGGTTTCGGCTCATCTCTGCTTTTTTAAAGTTTTCTCATGTGTGGGGTATTTGGTCAAGTACCTTCCCTGGGTTTAGTCCAGAAACTTCACTGCTACCAAGTCTCAACAAAGGAGAGAATATTGAAAGTGAGAAGCAAGGCCAATTTAGCTTTAATTCTAGGACATGTGTTCTCCTGAATTCAGAGACAGAGGTCTAGACCCATTCATGAGAAAGTGTATTGGAAGAGGCATTCACTCTAATGACAGAAAGACCTGGCTTCAAAATCCAGCTCTACCTCTTACAAGCTATTAATGGACTCCTTGAGCCTCAGTTCCCCTATTTGTAAATGATGAAATAGTATAATAGCAGTGTTAACATAAAAACAAATAACAAACAACAACAAAAAAACACAACACAATGAAACCTGTAAAGAATTTTTGTGAGTTTATTTGAGCCAAACTGTCAATATATACCGGAAAGCAGAATCTCAATAAATTGAGATAATGCTCTGGAGAATGGAAGGTTACATCTATATTTACACATTGCAATCAAAGAGGGACATAGGTAGGTCACATGAAATCCATTGGTAATAGACTAGAGAGGCAGGAGAAAGCCTCTCTAGAGATGTCTCCTCTCATTTTAACTAAGAGTTCCCCACTATCTTTTTGGTCTACAAATCTATCCTAGTAACACCTAGGTCATGCTGTGCTATTTGGCTATTGGGTCACTTCAAATTCCTTTCTCTACTCAGTGAGACTTCTTCAATGTGTGGGCACAACCTCCTATATAAGCACACTTATAGTGACTCTCCCAACCCCAAACTGGTCTCTTTGCATCCCTTCCTAGCCCTCTGAAGGCTTCCAAGGGAAAGTGATCAAGGAGTTGAATCCCCTTTCCCTGTACTCTTCCTCTGAAGCACAGCTATAAACTCTGAAAATAATGTAAGAGTCAAGCAAAGGAAAATTCTGAAAGAAAAAAGATGAATTTGTTTAGAATCCTGGGACTGGAGGAACAACATAGAGGCACAGCATTTTACAACTTCAACCACAGAGAAAGGCCTCCAGACCTAGCATTTCCCCTTGCCACACTCAACTTAGCATTGGAAGCAGACCAGAGAGGCTGATTCTGCCACTGTATTGAATATGAGTCCCTCTGACTACATTCAATGTGCCTAATACCTCTGGCCATTGGGAGTCCCACCAACAATGAGCAGCCAGGGAGGCAGTTGTCTCTGAGAGAAGATAGAATTACTGAGGTTGGGGACAGAACAATAGAATTCAGCCAATATGAACAATATAAAAAAGAAAAAAAAAGATTGGAAATAAATGAACAGAGACTCATGGATTGTGGGAAATAGAAAAGATTCAACATTTGTATCATCAGAGTATGAGAAAAAAAAAGATTGGATTAAAAGATAATTTGAAGAGATGGTGGCTAGAAACTTTCCAAATTTGTTCAAGAACACAAAATAACAGATCCACAAAGATGATAAGTCAAAAGAAAGCCATGCCAGGCATGCCATAATTAAACCTTAGAAGTCTAAAAAATCTTGAAAGCAGTCAGAGGTAACAAACACATGATCTGTATAGGAATACCAATTCAAATGAAAGAGATTTCTCTTTGGAAGGAAGAGAGATTTCTCTTGGAGGCCGGAAGAAAGTGACACATATTTTTCAAATGTTGAATGAAAAGAACTGTAACCACAAATTGTTTATCTGGTGAAACTATCCTTTAGAAATGAAAGTAAATAAAGATATTCAGAGACAAAGGAAAATGAAAGGAATGTGTTATTATTGGACCCACCTTTAAAGATTGACTATAGAAAATCTTCAAGCAGAAATGATAAAAAGAAATCATGAATCATCAGGAAAGGAGAACAATGGAAAGAGTAGAAATATAGGTGCATGTAGTATTCTTTTCCTCATGAGTTTTGCAAATTGTGTAGTAAAGAATTAACCTTACCTAAAGAGAGTTCTGGCCTTCGCACTTAGCTTCTGGGAGGTAATCATGAACCCCTTGGAATATCTTTATTTGATAAGAGCCTCTTTGTTTATCTGAGAACCTGAGATCACATCAGACAGTCTATTTATGGTGTGGGTTTTGGGTTGTTGGTATCAGTTCAACATTAGAAATGAAGGTCAGCCATAAGCTTGCATAACCACACCCAAGTAAAAACTATGGATAGTAAAACTCAGGTGAACTTTCCTGGTTGGCAATACATTGTGACTACTGACACATATCATTGTCAGGAAAAGTTAGCACTGTCCACCACTCTACTGGGACAGGACAACTGAACTTCCCACATGAAACTCTCTTGGACTCCTCCCCAAAGATGATATCAGAAGACTTTCCTTTTCCTTCAATAAACTGTGAATGTGAGTGTAATAGCTTTCAGTTTCTGTAAAATCACTCATGTAATTTTGGAGACTCCCAAACTTGCAGTTGGTGGAAGTTGGGAACTCCTGAACTCTGCATAAATCATATTAGAGGTCTGGAACAAAAATTATAACATCCACCTTATACTCAAGACAATAACATCTAAAAAGGAGGAAAAATGGGTCAAAATAGTAGTGAGATTTTGACATCTCACTCAAAGTGTTTATATTGATGGAGGTAGACTATTATTGTATAAACCACATATGAGCAATACTCAGAGCAACCATTATGAAAACTAGACAAAAAGACACATTAAAAAGCATCACAAATAAATAAAGATGGAACCATAAAAAGTGTCTATATAACTCACAGGAAGATAAGAAAAGAGAAACAGGAATGAAAATTAAGCAGAATATAATTAAGTAACATCACAAACATGAACATACCAGTATTTACTTTAAAAGTAAATGGTCTAAATACATAAATCAAAAAAAGGTGTTTTTTTTTTTAAATTAAAAAATGACCAATCTAAATGTTGCTTCTAAGAAACTCACTTCAGATTTCATGACATAAATTAAAAGTAAAAGAATAAGAAAAGTTATACTATAATAAAATCATTAATAAAGAAATGAGATTGGCTATATTATCTGATAAAGTAGACTTCAGAGCAAAAATTTACCAGAGGAAAGAAGGTACATTATATAATGATAAAAAGATCAATCTACGAGGAGGTATAATGGTCCTATATATGTGTGCACTGAAAACAGGACCTCAAAATACACGAATTAAAGCTGATAAAGCTGAAAGGAGAAATAGAAAAAAACCCACAATTATAAATGGAGACTTCAATATCATCTTCTAGCAACTGGTAGAACAGCTAGAAAAAAAGGCAGCAAGGAAATAGCACATCTGGACAACACCATGTGATCAGCAGAATCTAACTGACATATAATACATAGACTACTCCACCCAACAACTACAGAACCCACTTTTAGAACCCCCATAAAACACTCACTAAAACATCCTCATATCCTGTGTCATAAAACAAAACTCAGCAAATTTCAAAGAAATTATACAGAATTTGTTCTCTGACTCTGTTGGAATTAAATCAGAAACCAATAACAAATGAAGATGGGAAAAATCTCTAAACACATGAATATTAAACAACACACTTTTAAATAATCCATAGATCAAAAAGGATTCTCAAAGGAAAAAAATTAAAAACATAGAATTGAATGAAAATGATAATACAGGATATTTTTTTAAAAAGTGAGATGCAGGAAAAGCAGTGCTGAAAGAGAAATTATAGCATAAATGAAGAAAGTTAACAAATCAGTAATCTATACTCCTGCTATAAGAAACTAAAAAAACACACCAAGATCAATCCAAAGAAAGCATAACAGAGGAGATAATAAAGAACAGAAATCAAGTAAGTGGAAAGTAGTAAAATTATAGAAAAAATCTCTGAAACAGAAAGCTGGTTATTTGGAAAAAAAAATTGATGGGATTAAAATACCTCTAGCAATATTGACAAAAATGAAGAGTGAAAACATCAATACCAACATCAGAAATGAACTAGAGGATTTCACTACAGATTCTGCAGCCATTGAAAAACTAACAAGGGAATGTTTTGAACACTTTTGCTCATAAAATTGAAAGCTTGGCAGAAATGGATAATTTCCTAGAAAACAAACTACTCAAACAAAGCCAAGAAAAAATAGATAATTTTACTATCCCATAACCATTAAAGAATTTGAATTTATAATTAAAACCAATCTGAAAAAGAAATCCTTAAGGCTCCAATGGTTTCACAGCATGTCTTGGGAACCCTTGCGCCTCCCCCCAGTTTCAGTGATTTGCTAGCCTGGAATCATAAACTCATGGTTATGATTTATTACAGTGAAAAGATACAGAATAAAATCAACAAAGGAAGACAGGGCACAGTCTAGAGAAAATCAGGTACAAATCAGCCATTTTCTAGTGAAACATTCTTAATTCCTCCAGCAAAGGGTAATGACAACACATGTGACGTCTTGCCTACCAGAGAAGCTTGCTTGAGCCTAGATCCAAGGTTTTTCATCAGGGTTGCTTATGAAGTCACCTGTGTGACAGACCACAGTCACTGAGATGCCAGTCACCCAGAAGTAAAGCAGTGATTTAGCATGAACCACATCCCAGGAACAGTTTAGGCACAGGGAGCTACTGCTAACATTCAGGGAAAGTGCTATATCACCATAGGGATTTCTCTGCCACCCAAGTTTTCAAATACCAGCCAAGGGCCAACCTTGCAAGCAGCTCTTTGTAAGAATCAGTCTCAGGTCTGCAGGTTAACTCTTCTCTGCATACTGGAGAATTCTACGAAACAACTAAAGAAAAATTAAAAGCAATTCTATACAATCTCAGAAAACACAAGAGAAAGAAACACTTCCTAATTTTTAAAAAATATTCTTAAATTTATTGAGATGACATTAGATAATAAGATCTATCTATCTATCTATCTATCTATAGTGAAGTAATATGCAAATTAGGTCGGTACACTGTAACAGTCATGAGCAGTTCAGGAGGAGAGGCCGGGCATGGCCTGAGCCTGAGAGAACAACACACAGGGGCACCTTCCCTGGGCCTCCCTGGTGCGGCTGGGGGCAGGCTCTCAGCAGACACACACAGTTATGCCTGCTCTGAGTCATTGTGGCCAGACTATGGGAGCAAGCCTAAACCATCAGTAGGACATCCCCTGAGGGCTCCCGGACTGTGAGACGGGGCAGACTAGGCTGAGAGACTACCCGCCCCCCCCCTCCCCAGTGCACGAATTTTGTGCACCGGGCCTCTAGTTATATAATACGAAATTCATGTACTGGGCAGTAGGGGTCCCTCAACCCAGCCTGCACCCTCTCCAATCTGGGACCCCTCAGGGAAGTTTTACAGCAGGTTTAGGCTCAATCTCTGTGGCATCAGGCCTAAACTGGCAGTCAGACATCCCTCTCATAATCCAGGACTGCTGCCCTCAACTACTCATCTGTCTGCCAGCCTGATCACCCCCTAACCACTCCCCTGCCAGACTGATCAATGCCTAACTGCTTCCTTGTTGACCTGATTGCCTCCAACTGCCTTCCCCTGCCAGGCTGGTTGCCCCTAGTTGCCTTCCCCTGCCAACCTGGTTGCTCCTAATTGCCCTTTACTGCTGGCCCAGTCACCCTTAACTTCCCTCTCCTGCTGGCCTGGTCACTCATAACTGCCCTCCCCTACATGCCTGGTTCCCCCCAACTTCCCTCCCCTGCAGAACCAGTCACCTTCAACTGCCCTGTCCTGCTGGCCTGATCGTCCACAACTACCCTTCCCTGCCCGGCCATTTTGTGGAGGCCATCTTTGACCACATGGAGCAGCCATCTTGTGCAAGGGTGTTAGGATCAATTTGTGTATTACCTCTTTATTATATAGCATTAGCCCTAGCTGGTTTGGCTCAGTGGATAGAGCATCAACCTGCAGTCTGAAGGATCTCAGGCTCCACTTCAGCCAAGGGCACATGCCTGGATTGCAAAATTTATACTCTTCAGTAGGGGGTGTACAAGACGGAGCCAATGAATGATTCTCTTTCATTAATGTTTTCCCTCTCCCTTCCTCTTTGAAATCAATAAAAATTTATTTTTAAAAAAAGATTATATAAGATTCAAGTATACTGTTCTATAATATATCATCTGTATATTGCATTGTGTTCACCACTCAAAGTCAAGTCTCCTTCTGTCACCATATATTTGACCCCCTCTTTAAAAAAAAAAAAAATAAAAAAAATATTAAAAAAAAAAAAAAATATATATATATATATATATATATATATATATATATATATATATATATATTTTATTGATTTTTTAAAGAGAAGACAGGAAAGGGAGAGAGAGTTAGAAACATGGATGAAAGAGAAACATCAATCAGCTGCCTCCTCATGCCCTCTACTGGAGATGTGCCTGCAACCAAGGTACATGACCTTGACCAGAATCAAACCTGGGACCCTTGAGTCCTCAGGCCGATGCTCTATCCACTGAGCCAAATTGGTTAGGGCTTGACCTTCTCTTTATCCTTTTCTACCTCCCACCAGACCCCATTCTCCTTTGGTAACCACCATATTGTTTGTATCACTGAGTTTTTTTGTTTGTTTGTTGCTTTCTGTTTTATATCTCACATATGAATAAAATCATATGGTTGCTATCTTTTTCGATCTCACTTATCTTGCTTAGCATGATATGTTCATGACCTATCCAAGTTGTCTCAGATGGCAGTATTTCAGCTTTTCTTATGGCTGAATAGTAAGTATTCCATTATATACACTGAGTGGCCAGATTATTATGTTCTCTAATCTGGCCACTCAGTGTATATCCTATATAATAAGAGGCTAATATGCAAATTGTCCCCTTGACCAGGAGTTTGACCAGCAGGCAGGCCGGCAAACTGCCCATGTCCCCCCTCCCCCCGTGGCCAGGCTGGCTTGACCCCACCCATGCAAGAATTCATACACCAGGCCTTCAATATATATTATAATATATACTGAGTGGCCAGATTATTATGCATTTAGAGATCATAATAATCTGGCAACTCAATATATATATCTTACATCCTTTTTATCCAGTCACCATCTAAGGATACTTTTGTGTTTCCATGCCTTGCCACCATGTATAATGCTGTAATGAACATGGGGATACATATAGCTTTATGAATAAACTAGAGACCCAGTGCACAAATGTATGCATGGGTAGGGTCTGGCTGGCCTGGCCCTAATCAGGGCAGATTGGGCTGGGACTGTTGGGAGAAAGAGATGGTGGGAGGTTGGCTGGCTGGCTGGGGGAAGGGGCTTCTGGTGATTGAATGGTGGGTCCCTCCCCCTATTGGGGTTGGGGGGCTGATTGGGCATGGGGCCGGCCAGATGGAGCGACTGCAGACCTATTGTTGTGGGGCTGGCTGATTGGGTGTGGAACTGGTGGCAGGGGAGGGGTGTGGGGGGAAAGGTAGGGGATATCTGGCTGTATGTCATAGCAACTGGTGTTATGGTCATTAAGGTCACTGACTATATATATATATAGACTAGTGGTCCAGTGAATGAAATTTGTGCACAGGGGATGGGGGGATCCCTCAGCCCAGCTTGCACCCTCCCCATTCAGGGACCCCTGTGGGGATGTCCAACTGCCAGTTTAGGTCTGGGCAAACTGGCAGTTGGACATCCCTCTCACAATCTGGGACTGATGGCTCCTAACTGTTCACCTGCTTGCTTGCCTGCCTGCCTGCCTGATCACCACAAACTGCCTCTGCCTGCCTGTTTGCCTGATCACCACTAACTGCCTCTGCCTGCCTCCCTTATTGCCCCTAACTGCTTCTGCATGCCTGATCACCCCTAACTGCCCTCCCCTGCCAATCTGATCTTGCCCCCAACTGCCCTTCCCTGCTGGTCTGGTTGCCCCCAACTGTCCTCCCCTGCTGGCTTGATCTTGCCCCCTCCTCTGCCAGCCTGATTGCCCCTAATTCCCTGCCAGCCTGACCTCACTACCAACTGATCCTCTCCTACCATCCTGATAACCCCTAACTGCTTCTGCCTCAGCTCCCACCACATGGCTTGACTGGAAGGAAGTCGGCCGGAAGATGGCTGGTTGACCCCGTCTAACTAGCATATTACCCTTTTATTAGTATAGATAGGTTATATAGGATAAGATTGCTTAAATGGGGCAGGGGGTGCCTTTTTCAGCAGGAGGAGATGCTCTTAGCATGTAAGGCCTGAAAGACCCCCGGTCCAAAGGATGAGCGGCGACCCCAAATCAAACGCAGAGCCCGAGTCTTGATGCAAAGAGCAGGAGGTTTATTCCAAGCGCTGCGCAGGGACCCACAAGCAGCAGTCCAGAAAAAGACTGCCGCTTGAGAGCCCTGAACAGAGGTTAGTTACAAGCTTTTATAGGCAGAAACCACACCCAGGTGGCCTGGGGAAATTGGCAAATTGGCCTGGGGAAATGCAAACATAAGGTTGAGATTGCAATCTCTTGGCCGTTTCCCGGGCAGTTAGAAACAGGCCTGACCTTACATTCCCTCCTCTTCTCAGGACTGAGTTTCAACCCTGGAACTCATATTCTGTTTCCCCTTGCCCAGTTACGATACAGGGCCCGAGGGTTAGAAGTAATCAAAGGCCCCATGAGGTGGAGATTAGGGTGGTGAGCCACGGGGAACGATTAAACCAATTTTCAAACCACCCCTGTTGAGCTTCTCTATCTCTTTGCCTCCTGTCTAGTCTCTCTCTCAGTTTGGCCATAGAGTCCTTCACCATGCCTGAATGATCTATAAAAACAACACTCCTCTTTCAAAGCTGCACACAGGCCACCGTCCTTACTACCTCAGACAGCGAGGTCAGGGATAGTGATGGATTGTTCAATGGCTCGTATTGCCACTCTGAGCCCTTCTATACTGTGGGGTTTGGATTAAAGCTGCTGTCCCAGTCCCCACCCCGGCGGTTACCCCTAGCCCCAGCAAGACAGCTAGGGTTATTGAAACCAGCTCTTACAAAAGAAAACCTCAGCCCCTCCACACCGCCGGGCCTCACTCCTTGTTCTCCCATAAAAGGGGAACTGATTGGGCGGGGCATCATCAAGACCCGCCTCGAGTAGGAGTCAGTGGCAGCCACCATCCCCAAAGAGTGTCTATAAGCAGTCTCCACAGTCCATCCATCGTCAGGCGGTGGTGCAGGTTTGGCATGAGAGGCATGGATCCAGGAGGCGATGCCGTCTACCTTGATGGCGGTGGGTGTCCCTTCCACCGGGGTTCCAAGTTGGCTGTCCAGTGACGATGAACGTAGACAAAGTCCCCAACCTGGAACTGGTGTGGTCAGCCAAAGGGACCCACACGTCCTTTTGGACCGTCTCCAACGCCTTCAACCTAGCGAGCAGGGATTGAGGGGCGTGAGTTTCTGTCCACGGGTCAACAGTGAGTGGTGGTGGGGCCCCGAAAAGGATTTCAAAAGGGGTTACTCCCAGGGGCCCGGGCATATTCCGGGCACGGAATAGGGCAAAGGGAAGGAGGACTGTCCAGTCTGTCACGCCAGTTTCTAAGGATAATTTAGTCATAGCCTCTTTTAACGTTCTATTCATCCTTTCTACCTGTCCTGAACTTTGGGGTCTACATGAACAATGCAATTTTCAATTAATCCCCAGCACCTTGGCAATTCCCTGACTTACCTGGGCGATGAATGCCAGCCCATTATCTGAACCAATTACCTCTGGAACTCCAAACCGGGGAAAGATGTCTTCAATCTTGGCTACTGTGGTTGCCGTTTCGCTAAAGACTACAGGGCCGGCTTGACTTCCTTCCGTAAAGTCAACTTCCCAATAGCTGCCCGGCCTATTTCCCCTTTCCCTTTCGAGGGGTGGGAATTTCATGCCTTGCAGCTAGTGACAGTTCTCTCGGCTAGGGAGGTGAGCTTTCGGATTTTGGACCCAGATGGGTGAGGCGGTGTTGCCATTTCTTCAGGGACGATTATCTTCTCACCTGCCTTATCCTTTCAGACCCCGTACTTATCCTTGACGTATTTGCCAGGCTTTCTGGCCATCTCCCCCTCCTCTTCTGGGGAGTAAGAGAAGGACTTAGGAGGGTCCAAAGAGACTTTTGCTAACGGCAGGATGTTTAGTCCCAAGGCAGCCTGTTTTGCTTCAACATCTGCCTTCCTGTTCCCTTCCGCCACCTCAGACGTCCCCTTTTGGTGCCCTGGGCAACTTCTTTGGGGGCATGTATGGCCTCTGCTGTCAGTGTAGATGTTGACTCTTCAGCCAACCTGAGGGCTTGTGTTCTGCCTTCTGTGCTGAGGTGCCTTCTGGCAGACTGCTAGACCAGATTACCTCATCCGTGCTGACTACCGCGGTTCCTGCCCTCCTCTTCCTGTCCGAGAGGTAGCTGCTGCCATCTGTGAACCAAGTGAGGGGGGACCCGGGTAGGGGTGTGTCTCTGAGATCCCGCCTGGCCCCCGTTTCTTCAGCCAATATCTTCTGACAGGAATGCAGAATCTCTCTCTTTTCCAAGTCTGCTTCTGGTAGCAGAGAGGCAGGATTCAATGTCACGGGGGCCCTGAATTGGACTCTCCCCTCGTCCAACAAGAGACTTTGGTCACAAGGAAAGAGTGGGTGACCGTCCCAGTCCCAAGATCTACAGTCCGGTTAGTCATCCACGGGTATTGCTCATTACCGGTGGCCCCAATGACCCAAGAAGTTTTCTTAGATATCGGCCCCAAGGGAGCTTTTATTGTGCTCCTGTGTCCACCAGAAATTCTACTGGTTTCCCCTCCACTTGGATGGTTACCCTGGGCTCAGGGAGGGGTTCCGAGCCCCGTCCCCCTCAGTCACTGTCCTCATGAAAGGCCAAAATGGTCTTGGCTTCCTTCTCCTTCCTCTGCCTTCTTGGGCATTCTCTCTTCCAGTGTCCTTTTTCTTTACAGTAGGCACATTGATCTCGGTCGAGTGGGAGGCGATCGCCCAGGTTCTACCCTTACCTCTCCCTTATCACCTACCACTGCTGCCAAGATGCGCGTGAGATTCTTCTCCTGTCTACACCTTCTCTGCCTCCTTAACTAAGTCCTGCAAAGTATAAAGCAGATTGGCCAATAAAGGCCATAGCCACCGAAGCCCGCTGCCCCTCGGTCGCAGGGTACCGCCTGAATGCTTCCATTAGTCGCTCAAGAAAGACCGAGGGAGGCTCCGTGGGTCCCTGAAGGACATCCCTTACCTTAGCCAAATTGGTGGGCCGACGCGCGGCTCCTCTGAGGCCGGCCACTAGAATCTGGAGATAGACTGTCAGTCGCTCCCTACCTTCTCATCACATGTACAACTTTTATAAAAACTTTCACTATTTTACATTAGCTCTTAAACCTTCTTCCTATGTCCTTCAAAAATCTATAACCATTATTTTAGAATATTTAGGAAAGGCAGAGGGAAGAGAGAGCAGGTCTAGCACTCTGTTCCCAATAGCCGCTTGAATTTTAAACTGCCACATTCTTCCTACAGATAAAGATCTCAGATTCTGATAAGACTGAAAAGGGGCACAGGAGAATTTTAACTGTGTCTTTAAATCCCCTAATAGAACACGGTGAAAAGTGTCCAAGCAGTCACGGGGGGTTAAACCATGTTTTTACATTGTTTTAATACAATTCTAAATAAATTATAAACCCTTGTGATGAAGTTTACTTAAATCTATAAAGTAGATACACATGACTGAAATCAAAAATGATTCCCAAAGTTTAAACAACCGAATGTACAAAATACAAGATGCAGGTACAAGCCCAAATTGACAACAATGGCATATGAAAAAAGCAAAACAAAACAAATCAAATACAAAAGTTTCATGTTACATTAAACATTACTTCAGAAAACCCGACTTAGAATAATTTCTTAAGTGTAAGCATTACATACTTCATCTGACAAATGAGAATCATTACTGCTTATTCTAAACACATATAATACAGTTTAGCCTGCCATATTCTAGGCATCTAGTTACTGCAATTAACTTTTCCTAATTCAATTTATACTTTGAACTTTTAAAGCTGGCAAGTTCAAACAAAGCACTGAATAATCTCTTTGTAGGAGAACTAATAGTCTTTCGCTCTCCGGCCTCCCCTAGACCCCTCCACACCAGAGGCAGTTTACTAGGATTTAAGACAATGTCAGAAAATCATAGGTCAATCACAATTCATACTTAAGTAGCTACAATATAAGACTCTGCTTAGCTGGTATCAATGACAAAAACTAAACATTGTGGGCTGCTGGAGCAGCATTCAAATGCAAATGAACACATTCTTTACCTAAAGACTCCTGGCCATTCAGGGCCATTCACCACCATTCACATAAACTTGTTACCATTACCATCTAGTTTCCGCCTCATGGCGGGGAATTTCAAGAGCTGCTTACAATGACTTGGGAAACCAGTTTTTAATTTATCTGCTGCCTCCAGCTACTCAACTCCTGGAGGTGAATGGAGGCAGGGAGCAAACGGGTCCCAGGTGACGAAGGCGGTGCTGCCACCAGAGCACTCAGCTTTAAACAAATTAAAGGTTTCTTTCTTTCTCTCTGCTCGCCTGTGGCCGGGCGAGTAAGATGGACCTGGGAGGTCTCTTTCCCAATTTTCCTTTGTCAAGGAGACAACCACACTCCTTCAATCATTTGGGGTTATCAAAAAGAACATCAATCCAGATATCAGTGTATGGAATTTGGTCCGGATGCCCAGGGCTCCTATAGACTATCCGCCGGACTCCCGTGTAGGGCCCCATGTCTAGGGTCCCTGTTGAAGGCCAATCAACCCCAAATGTCGGCCACTCCAATTCACAGTCTCCGGAGAGTGAAGGCATCTACCGAAACACCATAGCCTTCACCTCGTTTTTTGAAGTCCGGAAAATTTTTAACCATGCATTCAAGGGGACTTAGGTGACTCTCCTTTGAGTTTCCTTGCCCCATTTTTCTCTTTCTTCCCAATTTGTTAGGCAACAAATAATTCCAAAACAAATCCAAAAGAGTAAAAACAAAAACATTGCACTTTTACCAATTCCCACACACTCGATTGCGGCCGCACTCTCTCAACACTCACAAAACACTCACTCAGACCAGAACCAGGGAATCTCCAGACTCCAAACCCAGACAGAGCCAAGGAGTCTCCACTTGAATCTCTTCCACAAACACACGATTGGGGCAGACGGTCGCGGCTGCCTCACTGTCTCAGTAACCAAACCTATCCGATCTTCGCCGGGACTCGAACCCGACACCTGATTGCCGGGACTCGAACCCGACACCTGATTGCCGGGACTCGAACCCAACACCTGATTGCCGGGACTCGAACCCGACACCTGATTGCCGGGACTCGAACCCGACACCTGATTGCCGGGACTCGAACCCGACACCTGATAGGAGACCGCCAGGCGCCCCTGGCTCTCCTGCACCCTTGGGGCGTCCCCCAGGGTTGCAGCCTGTGGCCCTCCGACACGTCTACCGACCACTGTTCGGCCACTCTCACGAGTTGCCGAACGGCTGCGAACTCAGAACCAGATCAGATTACAGAAGTGCGCACACAGAACCAGATCAGATAACAGAACACAAGACAAAGACAGACAACTTCGGGGTACCCCTTCTTACCTCCAAGATCGGTTCTGGGCTTGAGGGGGGGGCCGCTCGGTCCCGGACGAGCCCCCAGAATGTAAGGCCTGAAAGACCCCCGGTCCAAAGGATGAGCGGCGACCCCAAATCAAACGCAGAGCCCGAGTCTTGATGCAAAGAGCAGGAGGTTTATTCCAAGCGCTGCGCAGGGACCCACAAGCAGCAGTCCAGAAAAAGACTGCCGCTTGAGAGCCCTGAACAGAGGTTAGTTACAAGCTTTTATAGGCAGAAACCACACCCAGGTGGCCTGGGGAAATTGGCAAATTGGCCTGGGGAAATGCAAACATAAGGTTGAGATTGCAATCTCTTGGCCGTTTCCCGGGCAGTTAGAAACAGGCCTGACCTTACAAGCAGACAAAAATACATAATCCCTAGATCTGGACTGATAGCCAGCCATATGCACTATGCTGCCAAAACAATCATGAAAAAATTGTACCTCTTTCTTACACCTTACACCAAACAGCTGTTGCCCTTAAAACCCCTCTTCAGCCCCCACCTTAGGTTCTGCCTTTGCAGTTCACCCAGATTTGGTTCTGATTGTTCAGTTTCTATGCCAGTCAGCCTCTCTGGGCCTATCTCCAGGCTCTGATCAGAGAGGTGTGGCTGATCAACGGCTACCCCAGGCTTCTGGTGAGTGGCCTGATCTGCTGATCTCTCTGAGAGAGAGAAGCACGGCTGTTGGCAAGTCCCCAAGAGAGGGAGAAGCAGGGTCTGATCTCCTTCCCTCTCTCTTGGAGCCTTGCCAGTAGCTGTAGTAGTTGCTAATCAGCCCTGCCTCTCTCTCTCCCTGAGTGGTGAGCAGTTCAGCCCCCTCACCAGTCTCCACCCACCAAAGCCTGCTGCACGTGCAGCCTGGTGTTTAGTCTTGCCACATTATCTTGCCACCAATCAACACCTTATTTCTATACTGCTGGCCAATGTTAAATTCAAAAGCAAATGAAAGTAAAACAGTTTCATTTGCTTATTATTGGGAATGTGCCCATTATTAATGCTTTCTACATCTTTATGGAAGGATTAAATAGGCAGTTTGGTAAATCTTGCCCAATATATCAGAAAACTTCAGGGACTGAGCCCTCTGGCTCTGACAAACGTTAGCAGGGCACCCCCTAGTGGCCATCTGGCTGGCCTGCAGCTTTTTGCAAGGCTCCTGGAATTTGAGCCACCTGTTGGAAGGTCAGATAAGAAATAACATAAATATTTTTAATTCATTAGAGGCCCAGTGCAGGAAATTCAGGATTCCCTCAGTCCAGCCTGTCCCCTCTTGCAGTTGAGGAGCCCTCGGAGGATGTCTGACTGCTGGCTTAGGAGCTGGACATCCTTAACACTTTGCTGTGGAGGCCGGAGAGGTTCCCACCAACACTGCTGGGGACCACCAAGGGGCAGCTCTTGCACTGAGCGTCTGCTCCCTGGTGGTCAGTGTACACCATAGCGACTGGTCATTCCATCGTTCGGTTGATTTGCATATTAGCCTTTTATTATATAGGACTGTTGACACTATTACATGCCCTCCTGTCCCCCAGTCCCCCTTTACCCACATCCACCTAGCTTCCACCCCCTCTCCATCTGGCCATCACCACACTGTTGTCTATGTCCATGGGCTATGCATATATGTTCTTTGGCTAATCTCTTCACCTTTGATAATGTTCCTCATCCCAAACTCCCTTTCTCTCTGACTTCTGTTAGTCTGTTCCATGTATCTATGCCTCCATGCAGGCCCTGCTTTAGTCCACATTTAAATATAGTGTTGTGGGTGTATCCAAGGCCGATTTCCTTGGCTCAGATCACACACAGCAGACGTGGTGAGGTGAAGCCTCCTATTTTTGCACCTGGGTCTGTGTGAGCTGCTACAGCCCTTAAATGGGCTGGCTGGGAACTCACAGACCATGGGGCCCTTTTGCACTTTTGCTCAGTTAGGCAACAGCATGGCAATGAGAATCATAGCAATTGTATTGCTGCATAGATAAGGGGGCAGATGGGGAGGAGCAGAGAACCTTTAATACACTGGGCCAAACAAAGGATTCTGATTTGGAAAAGAACTACTGTTCTTTTCTGTTCCAGAAAATTTTCCAAGTGCCTCTGAAGTGGCTTAACTATTCTGCCTGTTCATTCTGGTACATTTCTAGGATGTTGTTCCAGGATGCTATTTTGGCTTTAGGAAGCTAGGTGAACCTGGCACAAGGTGGAGAGGTGGAGGTGTTGGAAGGGAGCTGGTGAGTCACTCAGCATTGCTCAGGAGTAGTTAGGAGTGCTCAAACGAGGGAACTCCCCAAGCTGGCAGTTTCAACTCCCCAAGCTGGATTGGCTGTGTCCTGGGCTATGTGTGTGGGCTGGAGTCTGGTGTTATTATGCTGAATAAACCATAATTAGTACTATAAATTTTATCTTGAGATCAAATAGCCCATAAACTAATGCAAAGTCCTCTGGATATATAGTCACCATGCTTTACATTACATTACAACGACTTATTTATTTTATAACTGGAAATTTGTACCTTTTGCCAACCCCCCCTTCACCCATGTTTCCCACTGTATGCCTGAAATAATACTTTTTAAAAGATTTTAAACAAGCGTCCCTTTCGGCTCCCACCCTCCACACTTACACAAGGACACATTGCCTTTCCAACCCAGTCTTCCAGGAGGAAAGCTCTAAGTAGGAACTAGTTGCTACTCTAGAAGGATTCTGTGAAAGTCAAAAGAAAAAGAAACAGTAACGGGTCTTTGCCATCAGAATGTCATAGCATAGTTGAGAAGACACTTCCTGTACAAAAGATGAGAAAACAGGAAGCAGAAATGCTATTCATGTGATACAACCAGCTAACAGTGCTGAGGGCTGAGGAAGGGATCTCTGTGTGCAGGAGGCCTGGGAGGGGCAGGATGAGTGAGGAACCCCTATGTGTTGGAGGCCAGGGAGGGGTGGGGATGGCAGAGGACATAAGGAATAAATCAATTGAGCAGAGGAAGTACCACTAGGGTGCTGCAGATGGGGTACTTGCTTGAGCAAAGGGGCAAAAGCAGAAGATAGATTAGGAACTGCGCTGGCTATCTGTGATGAAAGCCCAGCTGGTTGCTTAACCTCATTGTAGCATTAATTTTCTCTCATAACCTGAGGTCTCCAGGTAGGCAATCGGGATGGAATAGTGCCTCGTTATGCCATCAGGGCCCTGACCTCTTTCTACCTATGTTCTATTCAGCCCTCCTGGGCACGTGGCTTTAGTCTTCATGTATTTTAAGCCTGTATTCACAAGACAGCAGCTACTCCACACTCTTTGTAAGAAGGGGAAGGACAAAGGGCAGAGGTGCATAAGCAGGGAGCCTCCCACTTTATAGAAAGCCCCCAAATAAGCATCACCCAGAGACTTATGCATTACCCTAGAAATGTGTTACATGGCCTTCCGCACTCCACCCAGAACAAAATGGAGGCCCCCTTGGTAAAGAAGATGCAGAGACTGGATGGTGGGTAGGCATAGGCAAGAGAGTGTGAGGCAGGCTGGGAAGCTAAAATTTGAGTGGAGCAGAAATCTGTTCAACAGCTTTTGTGTGACAGTTAATTATTTTCTAACCAGTGGCCTGGTGCACAAAATTTGTGCACAGGTGTGTGTGTCCCTCAGCCCAGCCTGCATCCTCTTTAATCTGGGACCCCTCAAGGAATGTTCAACTGCCTGTTTAGGCCCAATCTCGGTGGGATTGGGCCTTAAATGGACAGTTGGACATGCCTCTCACAATCCAGGACTGCTGTTCCCAACCACTCTCCTGCTTGCCTGCTGTTCCCAACCACTCTCCTGCTTGCCCCTAACTGCTTCTGCCTGCCAACCTGATCACCTCCTAACCACTCCCCTGTCAGCCTGATTGCCCTTAAATGCCCTTCCCTGCTGGCCTGGTCACCCCTAACTGCTCTCTTCCTGCCAGCCTGGTCACCCCCATCTGCCCTCCTCTGCTGGCCCAGTTACCCCTAATTGCCCTCCCCTGCAGGCCAGATCACCCACAACTGCCCTCCCATGTCGGCCATCTGTGGTGGTCATCTTGTGTCCACATGGAGGTGGTCATCTTTGACCACTTGGGGGAGGCCATCTTGTGTGTTGGAGTGATGTCCAATTTGCATATTACCTCTTTATTATATAGGATATACTCCCATGGTTTTGACTCTGCTGTGACAGGGCTGCACCCTCCATCCTGCTTTTCCAAGTGGCTAGCATGTTGCCACCTGTCTTTGCTCTTCCTGGTGCTGTGGCTTCTCATAATTTCAAGATGACCCATAACACTAAAGTTTCATGGTGTCACAGCCTGCACCATGCTCCATTGTGGCAGGCAAGCAGCCCTTTCAGTTTTAAGGAAGGCCCCCCACTCAGGACTTAGACCTGTGTAGGAGACAATCTGACAGTCAGTCCTGAATCTCAACTTCTCCCTGATACCTAAGCTGTTATTATGAGCTCAGTCTTCCTAAACTTGGTACTTTCCCCATTTAGAGTTCATTTCTTATGAGAAATATTTTGGTTATGCCTAAATAGAGACCTCAAGCCCACAGTGTATGGTGGAATTGTACAGATTGCTCTGGTATCTCTAGTCTACAGAAAACCTAAGTCAATTTAATCAATTTACTTTCTCACTCAATAATTATTCTTTGGTTGGTTCTAGGTGTATTAGAGACAGGAATAAGACCCTAAGATAAGAAAGCATATGATCACTGGCTTCAAAGAGCTAAAAGATTAGGATCATTATCCTCTCTTCCTGCTCTTCTCTACCTCTTTCTTTGTTCTAATTTGTTTTTCCCATTGGGATTAAACGAAAATACTAGTGTTGGGTTTGGAAGCCCTTTGTTTAATTCAAAGTAGATGCCGTTTCATCCTCCAAAGCTTGAAAACCCATCTCCTCTCTTTTTGTTAACCCTCACATCTAAATCCATCTTAAAATCCTTCTGAGTTTGTCTTTTGGATTTTCTCCTTCCTTTCTCAAACCCCAAAACAATATCCCAATTCTTAATGTCATATCGGGTCTAGTAATAATTAATGTCGTTTTTTTAACATTCCTTTAAAATCTTGCTTGGCGTTGACTTGTATTGACATAACCTTCAACACGTGGTATCTACAGAACGTGTGAAGTGCAATTAACAAGTTTTGCTTGAAAAAGTTTGTGTTTGGTTTGGTTTTTGTTGCAAAACTAGGGCTAAGAAGATGGCAGATGAAGAGCATATTTGGCACTGCATGCTTTACGAGTTCCAATTAGGAAGAAAAGCAAGTGAGGCTGCAAAAAACATCTGTATTGCTCTTGGTCAAGATGCAGTTAGTGCCAGAAAATGCCAGCGTCGGTTTGAGAAATTTCGCGAGGGAAATTTTTCGTTAGATGACAAGAGTGGTCGAGGCCGTGTGTCCAATTTTGATCAAGAAGCTCTTCAAGCTCTTTTGGTGCAAAATCCTCAAATTACCCAACAAGAGCTTGCGACAACTTTAAATTGTTCACAAAAAACAATTTCCAATCAATTGCGTGCACTTGGCAAAGTCCAAAAGTTTGGAAAATGGGTTCCTCATGAGTTGACCGACAACAACCGTAATCAAAGAGTCACAATTTGCAGTTCGCTCCTCTCTCGTCAAAACCGTTTGCCATTTTTAGAGCAAATTGTTACCAGAGATGAAGAATGGGTGCTGTATGTTAATTTGAAAAGGCAGCCTCAATGGTTGGACAAAAATGAGGCTCCGCAGCCCACGCCAAAACCTGACTTGCATGCGAAAAAAGTGATGTTGTGTGTTTGGTGGAATTTTAAAGGAATTCTTCATTATGAACTTTTACCATCTAACCAAACCATTACAAGTGCAGTGTATAGTGCCCAATTGGAAAGGTTAGCCCAAGCTTTAAGAGAAAAAGAACCCGTGCTGATTAATCGGAAGGGCGTAATTCTTCACCACGATCACGCACGACCGCATACTGCAAGAATCACTGCTGAAAAACTGCGCCAGTTGGAATGGGAAGTTCTCCCTCAACCTGCATATTCTCCTGATATTGCCCCTTCCGATTACCATTTGTTTCGTTCTTTGCAAAACTTTCTTCTTGGAAAAAAATTTAATAATGAAGAATGCCTCAAAAATGCATTGACCGAATTTTTTTGCATCAAAATCACAAGAATTTTACAACAGAGGGATTAAAATGCTTCCTGAGTGTTGGGCACAAGTAGTAGAAAATAACAGCAACTATATTGTTGATTAAATTTTGTTGTATTGTTTAAATAAATTCGATTTTAAAAAGTATTAGAAAACGACATTAATTATTACTAGACATAATAGTTGAATCATGGCATTATGTCCCAGGTTGGTCTTCTTTCCCCATATCTATAATCTCTCTTTTCCAGATCATTTTATATAAACCACATTAAGCAACTCTTAATGTGGTTTTCAGAGTCCCTCACTAATTTCTTTCTATCTGGATGTCATCTTTTGTATCCCCCTTTAGGAACTGTCATCCATGCATGCCGATCTTGTCTTCTGCACATTACCTGCTCTCTCCTGGACTTCTCTGCATGCCCATGTTTTCATCTGGTGTATGTTCTTTGCACCTGTCTACTAATACTTGTTTTGCCTCCTACAAAGCCCAACTTGAAACATCATTCCCGTGAATCCTCCACTGAGTGATTCCTCTCGTTTCCTTCGTTCCGTGGTTTCAGCACAAGTATGAAATCAGAAATACATAATTGTGTGTTTGTTGGGATGTTATTTTACAGAAATGTTTAACAGTGCTTGCCCATGGCAGTTCTTCTTTTTTGTTTTGGGGAAAATAAATATATCTCCCATTCATTTTTAGTGTTGTGTTGTACTTGCTCAACAACTGAACTCAGCAGGCTTTGAAATAATGTTATTGATTGACCGATTGAAATATTTAACTGAATCTTAACAGTCTAACTCCTTTAGTTCTGTTTCCTTTGAAAGCTGTCAGTTAGCTAGGACATGATTACTATTCAGTTGTGGGTTCTGTTCCCTTAAAGTTAAGTTAAATTTAACCAGAGAAAAGATCTGTTATGGGGCCACCTGCTATACCTCCCTCTCCCAACAACCATCTTAAAGACAGTCATGGTGTGTGAGACTCTACATAAATGCATTGTTCTTATTAGAAGCATTGCTTAAATACACCTGGTGATAGATTTATGATGGTAGCTCAGTGAGTTCCATTAATAGCACATTTTATAATTGCGTAGTAAGTCAAGTGATACAAAAGAACATTTGGCAGAATAGGTTGGATTATATTTAAATAACATGCACTTGCCAAAAATCTCAGGTGTTTAAACAATAAAAGTTTATTTCTCAACCACTCAAGGCCACTGAGTGATGAGTGACTCTGAGGATAACCTCCTCCACGTGGTCACTCAGAGAGGCAAAACACTGCCACCATCTGTGACTCTCTTCTCAGTAATCACTAAGCTGGGAGGAGAGGCTGAGCATGCACTCAAATGCTCGGCTCAGAGAAACAGATCACTTCCACTCAGCCTCCTGGCTGGAAGGTTACATGGTCCTACAAGAGAGTAGATGTTTGGTGAGCAGTAAATGTTTCTGCCCAAATGCAATTTAACTTCCATGAGTTAACATCAATTTCAAAGTTATCTAACTGACAGTCTTGGCATGGCTGATAGTCTGAAACAACATGCTCCAAATAACCCTTCCAAAACAGTATTTGTAACCACCATTGCTCGTCCAAAGAACAGCTAAACTTGTTTATGGTAAAGAATACTGGCTAAAGATAATAATGTGTTCTTGCTCCGTCAACTTTTCCTTCCACAAATAAATCATGTCACTCAATGCTGTCAAGCATTGATTTCCTATGACATTAATGGCATGTTCTTTTTGTCATTACCATGAATGTATGTATACAATGAATGCTCTATGATTAGTGGATGGTTTGTTTGTTTGTTTTTGGAGGGCAGAAGGTTTCTTTATGAAGTTAAAAACTTCTTATCCAATTTTATATATTTCAAAGGAATATACGTGCGTCATTAAAGCAAATTAGGTTTATCACCCCAACCTGTAATGCTGTTAACCCATTCCTCATTCCAGATTCCCACTCCCTACTTTAACTACACAATTTTTCCTTTGAGGATACAAATGACTAATTAACTTAAAATGCTATTTTATGACTTTTCCCCCCAAGTTTGAACTTACATGTTAAATTACTGCCATGGGAGATGAAGATTGAGATCTCAGATTCATTTTATTCACTGCCTACTTGCTATTACCCCAATAAAATTATACATAATTTTGGGTAAATTAATATTCACTACTTATGATATTATGACCATAGAAACATTGTTCACAGCTGGTCCAAGTAGTGCATAAAAAACTGTATTTCCTTGATTGTACAACTTTTTTTTCCCTCCCTCTAGAGTTTGTAATTTTGACTTATTTTAAAAATTGTATTGCTCTCCTAGTTTTCCATTTCACTACCAATGATTCATTCATAGTCAGCCAAAGATGTTTCTGCTGGTACATTCACTTATATTTACCAGCTTCCTCTTCAGTGAGGAAATGCTATAGAAGGTCTCTGCACCATCTCCTTCTATCCTCCTCCGCACTACCAGGACTAGAAGCTTGCAAACTGTATTTGCAGACTCCTTTGACAGCCGACTTCTACTGAAGTCTGCCCATTGGAGGCATTCGCAGAAATTAGAGAGTGTGAGAAGGTAGAAGCCGTGATGTTTCTGGCAAATCCCCTCTCAGTGGCAGACTCAGTGACTCCAGCTCGAGGAGAGTGGAGGTTGACTGTTGGCTCAAACAATAGTGCCAACAATCCCAACACCATCAGCAGCCACAGGTAAGTAGGCTTCTGTCTGGCTGTGGCCAGCACATGAGCTCTTGGTGCCATTTAGTGAGTGATGTGAGCTCCCAGGAGCACATACTTGTGCATGGTGGGGGGCTGGAAGCTGCTTTCTGCATTTCTGAGTGTCTGCCAACAACACTTTCACCTTTTGCTCTTTCAATCTTTATAACAATTTGATAACCTAATTCTCTATGTTAAATCTCCTTCATTTTGAAATACCTACAGTGGATTCTGGTTTCTTCTTTGGAAATGGATCAATACACCATGGCCAGGCTGGCTGCCCCAAATCCTTGTAATAACAACAAGCAAGAGAACAGAGATAACTAGGTTAATGGCTATCTTAGTAATAAATCTCTTTAGACCAGTGCTTTCCAATAGATATACAACAGGAACCACATTTAAATTTTCCCTAGCAGTCATATTTTTAAAAAGTACAAAGAAATAGTAAAATTAATTTTAACCATATTTTATTTTATCTTTAATTAAACTTATTAGAATGACATTGCTTAATAAGATCATCTGGGTTTCAAGTATACACTTCTATAATACATACTCTATATATTGAACTGGGTGCCCACTACTCAGTCAAATCATCTTCCATCAGCATATATTTGGCCCCCTTTACCCACCGTTTTCTCTCTGGTAACCACCATGCTATTGTCCAAACTCATAATTGTATTTTATTTTAACTTAACATATCTAAAATATTTTTCAATTCAACATGTAATCAATGCAATACAATTATTAATGAGATATTTGACATCTTTTTTTTTTAATACTCAATCTTTGAGATCTGGTTGTTTTATGCTTACAGCACGTCTCCATCAGACCAATCCCACCTGCGTCTCAATGACCCTTGTGGCTGAGGCTGTCACATTGGACACCGTATCTTGCCTCCCCCCATCTCAAAGCAGCATAAAAGGCAGTGACCTTGTGGTTGAAAGTTATAATCAAGAAGATTCCTCATGGTGTGGAGTGATGAGATCCCTGAACTATGAGGAAGGAGAGAAGGACTAGATAACTATGCCCATTGCACCAACCCCATGTGTGAGTTAATGCTCTGCTGTCACCATATTGAAACTCTTTGATGCTTTTTAAACACATTCTGTAGCTGATGCTGCCCCTCATACTAACTTTCTAGTTTAAAAATATATACATTTTTATTGATTTCAGAGAGAAAGGAAGAGGGAGAGAGAAATAGAAACATCAATGATGAGAGAGAATAATTGATCAGCTATTTTCTGCATGCCCCCTACTGGGGATCGAGCCCACAACTGGGCATGTGCCCTGACTGGTAATCGAACATGACCTCCTAGTTCCCTGGTTGGCAAACTGCGGCTCGTGAGCCACACGCAGCTCTCTGGCTCCTTGAGTGTGGCTCTTCCACAAAATACCTTCTTTCGTTAGAAGAAGTTTAAGTTTTAAAAAAATGTGGCTCTCAAAAGAAATTTCAATCATTGTACTGTTGATATTTGGCTCTGTTGACTAATGAATTTGCCAACCACTGTCCTAGTTCACAGGTTGATGCTCAACCACTGAGTACACTGGCTAGACTCTAGTTGTTTTTTTTTTTTGTTTGTTTGTTTGTTTGTTTTTAATGTTTTTGCCTTTTTGTTCAAATTTCTGGGGGTGTCCCTAAATTTTTATGCTAACTCTTTTCTTTCATTGTTGCTCTCATAATTTATAATTTCCAAGGAGTCTTTCCTGTTCTTTGGATATTCTGTTTCTTGTGTCATCTTTATTTTTTCATGGAAGCAATATCTCCTTTCATTCTCCTGCGAATGTTATTGATAGGTTCTTTCTTTTTTGGGGTCTTTTCTCTAATGAGTTCTTCTCCCCCTCTTCCTCTGTGTTCTTGGGAGGACTCAATAGTTTATGTTAAAGGTAAAAGTAGATGCATTTGGCTTGGAGAAGACAAAAGATTTCTCCTCTGATATAAGAGAAAATGGAAAGATAGGAGACAATATAAACCTTTTAATGGGAAAGAAACAATATTGAGGAAGATCACTTGAGGTAAACTTCACTTCTGGAAATGTAGAGAACTTTTTCTCAAACTGTGAGATATCATAAGGGCAAGAGTTAAAGATCAGAAGGAAATGATTGGACTATCTGCAATGCAGGAATCTGCAAATGTTGAAAGCTCTGAGTTGTAGTGCAGGCTCATCTGTAGTCCAACAGCCTAACTTTGCCACTGGCCCACTCTCCTGTGTGGGGGCAAGGGTCTGGAGAGTGGGGATAGGGTCCAGGGGGTGGGGGCGATTAGTCTTGGCTGGAGGAGGTGCAAGAAAACAGCTCAAGATGTTGTCAGAGTTAAGCTTGGGGCAAAGGCAGAGAACAATGCAGGGACCCAATTTTTCAGACAGTGAGGAGTCGGTTTTCCAGTTCTCAGAGAACAAAAGAGCTGGATGCTGCCAAGAGAGCAGACAGATGTAAAACAATTCTGCAGTTGGGAGTCAAAAGCATGGATTCAGGTCCTGGCTAGTTGGGACCCTGGAAAGCCCCTCAAGGCTGTGACTCAAGGAGGTTGGGCTTAGATCTCCATGTCCTCTTCAGCTTCAAATCCGCTAGCTCTAGAATAGATTGCAATCAAAGAGGGACTTTTCTGTTACATCTTATAATGTTGGTCTTTCGGAAACCCACCGTGAGATGTTGCATTTATTATACTATTATACAAGGAAACTGAAGTATAAAACGCCTGGCCTCGCCGAGCCTGCTGCAGAGCTCTCTGAGGAACTCTGCGGACCATTACATCACTCAGCTCACCTCCCCGCACATTGCCAACTACCACTAGATAGCGCTGTTGGCCTAAGATTTAGCGCATTCCCTATCCTGGTGGTCCTGGGAGAGCCTGACCTGAATTTAAAATTCCCCTAACCACTGCATTTGATTCAGAAACAAAACAAAACGGCAGAAAATGCTGCCCATCCCAGTGAGGTCAAAATATAGCATCTCATGGTACTGCGTGACCCTTAGGCAAGACATCCATGCTTATTTACAGTTTGATTTTAGGAAAGTGACTTCAAAATGCAGAGACTTGGGGAGCAGGCAAGCAGTTCTGTGTCCCTCCCCGCAGTCTCAGAACCCGCATGGCTGGCAGCGCAGTGCGGAGGTGGCTGGCTAGCTAGAAGGTGGTGGTGGTGGGGGGGGGGAGTTGTGTGTGGGCACAAGCACTGTCTGTGTGTTCTGTGCCCAGATGGAAGGGGCTGCAGAGGCCTCCAGAAACTGGAGCTCAGCTGCATGTCTCTAATTCTGGTCCCTCCAACTTCCCTCATTACCCAACCCAGCACGGGGACTGCAGCACTGGAGGACTCCGGCTGACCCCAAAGCTCAAAGCCTGTTCCTTCCAGTTGAGCAATGGCCAGAAACTGGTGGCAAGGGAATAGGCCCTAACTGGAAGGCTCAGTTGTTATTTACACACTCAAGGGGTCCTGGGAGCCAAGGGCATGCTTCCCGGAAGTATTTTGGAAGTAAATATAGCCCTTAGACTTAGGGGCCAAGCCCCCTGCATAGCCTCACAGTGAGGTGCTGTGCTCCTGGGCAGGTGGGCGCTGCAGGCTAAGCCCAGCAGGTCTGCGGATCTGAGCTCAGCTTCTCCTCTGCAGAGGCTGCCTTAACTGCCCTCCCCTGGCTGCTGCCGACATCATGTGATCCTCTCATTTCTGGGCTGTGGACAAGCAGAAGCTGATGAATTTTTCATCGCAATTCACTTCTCTGTCGATCTGAAGGCAGCCTCTGGGGCAGGAGCCATTAAGGACTGTACTGGGGGAGGGGGGAAGCCTAGCCCTGTCTGGCTCATTTCTCTCCTGGAGAGAGTCCACATTTCTCTCACCAATGCTCTTCTTTGTCTTTTAGACCTTGTTTGAATCCCCAGAGAAAACTGGGGGCTGGGAATGCCATGGAATGGGTAAGGCTTGGGGCAAAAGCGGTGAAGGCAGAATGAGCAGATGCACCAGCTTAGTCTAATCGCATTTGGGAAAAGCCCTAAGTGGCTCAGCCCAGAGGAGCATGGGCATTGTCACATCCCTGCCCTCTAGGCGCTCACAGGCTCCTGGGGGAAATGGGGTCCACAAAGTAAGGCTGAAATAGTTGAATGAAAACATGCCACATTGTGTACCAGCCAGTGAGGGTGGGGTGGAGGCTGACTGGTGAGGTCCAGAGGAGAGAAGGCACAATGAGTGGCGGGAGGTAGTGAAGAAAAAAGGACCGAACATGTGGCCCCATGAAGAGGCAGAATGAGGGCTGGTCTAGCTTTCAGTCTGCAGCTGGATAGAACACAGCCTTTGTGCCCTTCAGACCACCTAACACTCAGATCTTCCAGATGTCTGGAACAGAGATTTTCTTTAAGTTCTCTCACTGCCTAATAGAACAGCTATAGAGAGGGAAAACACTATCCAGAGAAAAGGTTCCTGCTGTGTGTGTGTGTGTGTGTGGGGGGGATATTTAGGCATTTTATTTTGTGGTCTTTTTTTATGTGAATTTTGTATTGTTGACACTACTGCAGATGTCCCCCATTTCCCTCCCTTTGCTCACCTCCACTCAGCCTTCACACCCGCTTCTCCCCATCTGCTGATGAGCACTTGGCCTATTTCAAGATCTTGGCATTGTAAATAATGCTGCTATGAACATAGGGGTGCATATATTCTTTCTTATTGGTGTTTTGGGTTTCTTAGGATGTATTCCTCGAAGTGGGATCACTGGATCAAATGCGAGTTCCATTTTTATTTTTTTGAGGAAACTCCAGACTATTTTCCATAGGGGCTGCTCCAGTTTGTATTCCCACCAGCAGTGCAAGAGGGTTCCCTTTTCTCCACATCCTCACCTGCACTTGTCATTTGTTGATTTGTTGATGGTGGCCGTTCAGACAGGTATGAGGTGACACCTCATTGTAGTTTTAATTTGCATCTCTGATGTTTAGTGACCTTGAGCATTTTTTTTCATATATCTCTTGGTCAGCTGCATGCCCTCTTTGGAGAAGTATCTATTTTTGTCCATTTTTTAATTGGATTGTCTTACTGGTATTGAGTTGTATAAGTTCTTTATAAATTGTGGATATTAACCCCTCACCAGATATATCATTGGTGAATATGTTTTCCCATACAGTGGTTTCATTTTGTTAAAGATTTCTTTAACTGTGCAGAAACTTTTTAGTTTGATGTAGTCTTATTTGTTTATTTTTTCCTGTTTTTTATGTTTCCCTTGCCCTTAGAGAATATTTTCTTGAGAAATGTCTGATATTTTACTGTTTATGGAATTTTCTAGGACTTTTATGGTATCACAATTTACATGTAAGTCTTTTATCCATTTTAAGTTTATTCTTTTGAATGCTATAAGTTGGTGGTCTTGTTGCATTTTTTTTTTTTTAATGTACCTGCCCAATTTTCTCACCACCATTTATAGAAAAGTTTGTTTTTACTCCATTGTATGTTCTTGCTTTCTTTGTCAAATATTAATTGACCATAAAGATGTGAATTGATTTCTGGATACTCTGTTTTGTTCCATTGATCTATATGCTTGTTCTTGTGCCAATATATGGTGTTTTGATTACAGTGGTTTATGTAGTATAGTTTGATATCTGATGTTGTGATCCCTCCAACTTTGTTCTTTCTCAAGATTGCTAATGATATTCAGGGTCTTTTTTGGTTCCATATACATTTTTAAATATTTGTTCTAGATCTTTTAGGTGTCATGTTAGATTGTATATTTGAGATTTTTATTGCTTCTTAAAGTAGGTCTATTTTGCCCTGAACTCAGAACTGCTTTCACTGTGTTCCATAGATTTGGGGTTGTTGTGTGTTCATTTTTATTTTTTCCAAGTAATTTTTTTATTTCTTCTTTGACCTCCTTTGTAGTGCATTCATTGCTATTTAGCCTGCATACATTTGAATATTTTTCAGGGTTTTTTTTTTTTTTTAATTGTGGTTGATTTCTAGTTTCATTTCATTGTGATCCAAGAAGATGCTTAGTATAGTGTCAATTTTCTTGAATTTATTAAGACATTTTGTATTCTGACATGTGATCTATGTTTGAGAATGTTCCATGTGCACTTGAGAAGAATATATATAATCTGCAGCTTTGAGGGATGAAATAGCAATTAAATCCATCTGACCCAGTGTATCATTAAAGGTTTCTGTTTCCTTGTTGATTTTTTAAAATTTTTATCTGGAAGACCTATCTGGTAATGATAGTAATGATAGTGGGGTGTTGAAGTACTCTTCTATGACTATATTGCTACCAATATCTCAAAGTCCATGAAGAACTTTTTATACTTAGGTGCTACTATATTGGGTGCATATATGTTTACAAGTATTATGTCCTCTTGTTGGATCAATACCTTTAGTATTCATGGTGACCTTCTTTAACTCTTATTATGGCCTTGTTTTGAAGTCTATGATGTCAGATATGAGTATTGCTACCCCTGCTTTTTTAAAATTTCTATTTACATGGTATTTTTTTTCCTATCTGTCACTTTCATCCTGTGTGAGTCTTTTGTTCTAAGGTGGGTGTCCTGTAGACAGCATATATATGGGTCATGTTTTTGTATCTATTCAGCTATCCTATGTCTTTTGACTGGAGCATTTAATCCATGAACATTTAAGGTTATTATTGATCAGTACTTATTTATTGCCATTTTTCTTTATACCTATGTTCCTCTCTATATATATTTCTTATTCTTAAAGCAGTCTCTTTAACATTTCTTGCAGTGCTTTGGTAGTAATGAACTCCTTTAGTGTTTTTGTTTTTTGACTGGGAAGCTCTTTATTTCACCTTCAGTTTTATTTATTTTAAAAATATGTTTTATTGATTTTTTTTTTTACAGAGAGAAAGGGAGAGGAATAGAGTGTTAGAAACATCGATGAGAGAGAACACATCGATCAGCTGCCTCCTGCACACCTCCTACTGGGGATGTGTCCACAACCAACGTAATAATACATGTCCTTGACCAAAATCGAACCTGGGACCTCTCAGTCTGTAGGCTCTATCCACTGAGCCAAACCAGTTAGGGCTATTTCAACTTAAATTTTAAATGATAGCCTTGCTGGATAGAGTAGTCTTGGGTTCAGTTTCTTGCTTTTCATTACTTTGGGTACTTCATGCCAATCCCTTTAGCTTGAAATATTTCTGTTGAAAAATCAGCTGACAGCCTTATGGGAATTCCCATGTAGGTAACTGTTTTCTCTCTTGATGCCTTTAATATTCTTTCTTAATTTGTACACTTTGCCATTTTAGTTATGATGTGTGTTGGTGTGGGTTTCTTTGGGCTCATCTTGATTGGGATTCTCTGTGCTTCCTGAACTTGTGGAACTTTTTGCTTCATGAGATTAAGGAAACTTTATTTAAATGATTTTTATATACCTTGATCACTTTCTTCTCCTTCTGGTATCATTATGATGTGGATATTATTACATGGTGTCCCAAAGTTTCCTTAAACTTTCTTCATTTTTTGTTGTTTTGTTTTCGTGGTGTGATTTTTTTTGGTTAATCCTCACCTGAGGATATTTTTTTCAATTGATTTTTAGAGAGAATGGGAGTGAGATAGAGGAAGAGAAAGAGAGAGAAACATTGATATGAAGGAGACACACTAATCTGTTGACTCCTGCACACCCCCTGACACAGACAGTGATCAGTTGCAACTCAGGTACATGCCCTTGACCAGGACTCAAACCCAGACCCTTCAGTCTATGGGACAATGCTCTAAGTACTGAGTCAAACCAGCCAGGGGGCAATCCTTTTATTCAAAAATTCTTTTTACTTTCTGTTGCTCTGAGTGTGTTGTATTGTTTATTTTTGTTGGTTTGTTTGTTTTGGTTTTACTTTGTCTTCCAAATTGCTGCTTTGATCCTCTGCTTTATCCAGCCTACTTATAATTCCTTCCAGTGTACTCTTGATATCAGATATGGTATTCTTCATTTCTGATTGGTTCTTATTCATGATTTCTATGTCATTTTTCATGCCAATATAGTTTTCACTAAGTTTCTTTTATTTCTCACTAAATTCCTTGAACATCCTTGGAACCATTACTTTGAACTCTATGTCTGATAACTTGCTTGCCTCCATTTCATTTAGCTCTTTTCTTGGGGATTCCTCCTTTTCTTTCCTTTGGTGGTTGTTTTTTATCTTCCCATTTTAGCTTTCTTTTTATGTTTGTTCTCTGTCTTAGAAATGCTATAACTCTCAGTCTTCACAGCATGACCTTATGTGGTAGGTGTCCTGGGGGTTCACTGGTACAATCTCCTTGATATCCTATGTCCCTTGTGTGGTTTATTTGGGCTCTCCTGTTGTAAATTGGTATTATTATTGTTGTCCTATCCATGGGTAGGATTTTCCCTCAGACTAACCAGACTGTGTGGCTCAACCCAAACCACATTGCGCAAGCTGTTATACAACAGCCTTAGCTTACAAAATAGAGTGGTAAAAGAACTTGATTGAAGAGCATTTGAATTGTTAATCACCAGTTTATTATAAAAGGATATAATTGGCTTGTTGCAGTTTAGGTTCTTACAAGGGTATTTCTTGGATCACATGATCTCACACATCTAGAGGAAACAATGAACAACACAAACAGACCCAGAGAAAGAGAACCAGCTATCAGACTCTCAAACCTCAGAGGGAAAATAAGGGGGGATGGGAGTAAGGGGAAGAGATCAACCAAAGGACTTGTGTGCATACATATGGGCCTAGCCAGTGGCCATGGACAATGGGAGGGGGGGCATATCTAGGGAGGGGTTTGGGATGGGAATGGGGAATAAGGACAATTATGTGAGACCATAATCAATAATAATAAAAAAGGGGGGATATAACTTCAGAACAATAAAATTGGAAGAGAAGGATAGGTCAAAATATGGGATAAGAGAATGAAGCTCCCATTCCCAATCCTGGTACTCTACTCTTTCCAAGTCTATAAGTCTATAATTAGATTATATATATATATATATATATATATATATATATATATATATATATATTACAGAGGGGAAGGGAGAAGAATAGAGAGTTAGAAACATTGATGAGAGAGAAAGAAATGTTGATCAGCTGGCTCCTGCACACCTCCTATGGGGATTGTGCCCGCATCCAAGGTACATGCCCTTGACCAGAATCAAACCTGGGACCTTTTAGTCCACAGACCGACACTCTATCCACTGAGCCAAACTGGTTAGGGCTATAATTAGGTATCTTTAAAAAACAATATATATAATTATAAAAGTAGTATGTCTTTGTAAATTTTGGCAAAATAAGATAATGTATGAAGACAAAAATAAAAATCACCTAGGTTCCAAGTACACTAATCCTTTTGCTGTGGTTCCTTACATTTATGTTTACTTTAGATGAGACCATATGGTATTTGTTACTTCTTATAAACGGCCAATATACAGATAGTAACAAATGGCTGTGTGAAAAGGACTTCCTTATCTCAAAGTGGAAATATTCTCAAGGATTCTTAGTGTCCACTGAACTCATCCCAACACATGTTAGGGGAGAGGGCCAGCCATAGGTTGGAATTAATAACAAACTCTAAAGGCATCCCCCCAAACCTTTTCATGAAACATCCCAACTCCTCATCCTACATCCTCTATAGCAGTGTTTTTCAACCTTTTTTGGGCAAAGGCACACTTGTTTCATGAAAAAAATCACAAGGCACACCACCATTAGAAAATGTTAAAAAATTTAACTCTGTGCCTATATTGACTATATATAAAGTAATTCTCTTGAATAGGAATCAAATAAACACAAAGAAAGTATTTTATAATTACTTTATTATGAAATATTAAGTAAACAAAATAGTGAAAAATTATAAAATTCTTGTCTTGTCGGCACCTACAGCACACCAGGCAACATCTCGTGGCACACTAGTGTGCCGCGGAACAGCGGTTGAAAAACGTTGCTCTATAGGGAGGGCTCAAATTGTGAAATCCCTTCTCAATCACCTGTTCAGAAAACCTATGTAGACATTGTTTTGTAGCTTTAATCCTTTTTGGTATCTTGCTGAAAACATTAAGTACTTTTAACCTTTATTCCAAATGAACAAAAAGACTCATGTAAAACTAATCTTCTGCAATATTAAATGCAAAAAGAATATGAAGCACACCCTGGTTGATGTGACTCAGTTGGTTAGAGCATTGTCCCATGCACTGAAAGGTCACATGTTTGATTTCTGGTCAGGGCACTGCCCACATTGTGGGTTCTATTTCCAGCCAGGGTGCATAGGCGAGGCAACCAATCAATGTTTCTCTTTTGTGGATTTTCTCTCTTTCTCTCTCCATCTCCCTTCCTCTTTTTCTGGGATCAATGAAAACAGATCCTCCAGTGAGGATTGAAAAAAAAAGAAAGAGAAAAAAAGAATATGCAATAACATTTACAACATTTTGAAAAAAGCTTCTGTGAACCAAGAATTTTGTTCTGTGTCAAATTATCTTTCATATTTAAAGCCAATAGCAAGACATTTTTTTTTATTAAATAAGAATATATACCACCCCGTACATTTCTTGGGGGGGAAAAAAACATGTGAAAAGGATTTCCATTTCTGACTGTGAGGGAGTACTTTGTATCAGAATAACCCTGGTGCTGAAGCACTGTGAAAGCTGAATAAAATAAAATGTAAATTAGCCTGAGCCTCAAAGAGCAATCAAATTGCCAGGATTTCTAGGGCCAAAATGCTAGACAGGAGACAGATGCAGTGAGGTTATTCCTTTCTTTACAACTGTTCTTGTCCTCTTGGAGCATTTGCTGATTCAGGTCCTGGCATGGGGTGTGGAACCCAAATGGAATGTGGCAGTTCATAGCTTGCTTCAGTAAAAAAAAAAACCCTGAAGGTTGAGACACCAAGTTGCCAGATTCGATGAACTAGGGACACAGAGAAAAGGGAACTAATGAGAACTGAGTATGTGAGCAATTTCTCTTCCAGGCATTTTCTGACTTCTAAGATATACATTAAAAAGTTGAAAGGCCAAGAAAGCAAAACGAACACAACCAACTACTAAGAAGTGTAAAAGCTGAGCAAAGTTGCAGCATGCTGTGGTGCTGGGTGGCGGGAGCTTTCATTTCAGACTACCAAGGAGGAGGAGCTCTGAAAGCACCTCCAGCTGTCAGCTGAGACCCCAAAGACACAGCCTCAATGTCCACGTAAAGATCCAGAAACCAGCTCTCACGCAACACCCAGCACAGGCTCTGCAGGCCCAGTTCCTGCTGGGATGCAGGCAGGTTGCCTCCTCAAGGACTCTAATTTCTGCCACAGGCAAGGGAGAGAAAGATAATCTGTTGCAATACTGCATGAGGTTTTGTATTCAAGCACATTTGCTAAGAAAAAAATCTAGAAGGAGGGAGACACTGGCTGACAGGGTGGAACAAAGGGAGTTGCAGTTTTGTGGGGGAAGGGGCTGTACCTCTCTTGGAGGTAAATCATAGGATGCTTCTCCATGGGCCAGAGTGGTCTGTGTGGAAGGAGAGAGCTGGCCTGAAACCAGGAGGCCTCAATGGAGGAGTCATGGACTCCACTGAGTCTGTGTAAGAAAATTGGTTAGAAGAGCAAGGCTGAAAGAAGCATCCAGTTCAGTTTATTATGTTTCAGGAGTTGCAGCTGAAAAAATACAGCAAGAGAACCACTCAAGTGCCCATCAAAAGTGTCTATGAGAGAAACAGCCAACCATTCAGCAGGTAGAAAATGGCCTAGCTGCTGTATGACTTTATTTTCCTAATGCTCCCCATCTTGGTCTTGATCCTGATAGGGTACCATTGGCAAACAGTAGTTGAGGGTGAATGCTGTGAGTTGGAGAGAGAAGAGGGATAATACCCAGATTTTCCTCTGCAGGTGACTAGAGATGACTGTATTTGACATTAAGTCAAAGTGCTTTGATTATTGTCAGGGACTGGACTGCAATTGTGTTTGCAGCTTAAAGTGACAGTAGGACCTCAGTGTGTAGAAATGCCATGGATACTGACAAGTGTTTCTCTAAAGGACTTTGGACACCTTGCAGAAACAAACATAAATCATCCCTGGAGGGAAGCATTACTCTGCAAACCACTCTGAATCCCCCTGGTTGAAACTGAAACACCTGTGAGTTCAAAATAACAATTACCTGCACTCAAAAAACAAAACAACAAAAGAAACAAAACAAAACAAAACAAAAACAAACAAACAAAAAAAAACAAGCCATAGCTGGTGAGAATTAGCAAAAGCAAACAACAGTTAGATCAGTTACTTTAGGTATTAGAATTTCCAGACACAGCATATAAAGTATTATTTTTTTAAGAAATAAAAATGTAGGCAGCATTTGAGAACTTGTTTCCTGGCATATGTTCTGAGTTGGCTCAAATAAACTTATAAAAATTCTTTTTCTAAGAAGAAATAAAAATGTAATAATCAAAATCACTTAAAATCAAGAGACTATTAATAATGAACAGGTATATTAAAAATGAGCAAATAGAACTTCCAAAAATAAAAATATAATGGTTGAAATTATAGCTTGATGTATGTTTTAAACATATATACAAATTAAAAGAGAATTCATAAATTGGAGAAAGTTTCTGAAGATATTACCCACATAAGCAAAGAGGAAAAAATATGGAAGGAAAGTAGATAGATATCTAACATATCTAATCAGAGTTCAAATGAAAGAACAGAGGATAGGAAATTGAGGCAATATTTGAAAAGCTAGTGTCTAAAATTTTCCAGAATGATAAAAGCAATTTTTCCATGAATATAGGAAAGACAAACAAGGTCAGTAAAACATATTCCATTATAGTGTTTCATTGATACATCCTATCTAATAAAAGAAAAATATGTAAATTGCCCCCATGAGGTCAAAGATGGCTTCCCCCATGTGGACACAACATGGCCACCACAAGATGGCCAGCAGAGGAAGGCAGATGTGAGGGACCAAGCCAGTAGGGAAGGGCAGTTGGGGGGGACCCAGGCCTGCCAGGGAGGGCAGTTAGGGGTTGGACCAGACCAGCAAGGGAGAGCAGTTAGGGGCAATGAGGCTGGCAGGGGAGGCAGTTGGGGGCTGCCAGGCCAGCGAGGGCGCTGGGGGGGGGGGGGCAACTAGGGGCAATTGAGCTGGCAGGGGAGTAGTTAGGCACCAATCAGGCTGGTAGGAGAATGGTTAAGGGGTGATCAAGCTGGCAGGCAAAAATGGTTAGGGGCAATCAGGAAGGCAGGCAGGCGAGCAGTTGGGAGCCAGCAGTCCTGGGTTGTGAGAAGGATGTCCGACTGCCCATTTAGGCCTGATCCTACCAGGCAGTAGGACATCCCTCGAGGGGTCCCTGATTGGAGAGGGTGCAGGCTAGGCTGAGGGACAACCCCACCCCTGTGCACGAATTAAAAGACAAGGAAAAGATCTTAAAAGGACTCAGAAAGAAAAGATAGGTCACCTACAACATACACAAAATTATTACATCAGAATTTTTATCAGCTACAATGGAAGCCAGAGGACAGTAAAATAAAATAAGATTCTTCAAAATGTCCTGAGTAAATAAAATGTAAAATTCTCATCCTACTAACACTATGTCTGCATATGAGCAAAGTAATGTCATTTTTAGGCAAACAGGAAAAGAGGTTAGCTCCAAGAAACTTGAACTTCTAAAGAATATATTTTTGAAAAAAGAAAAATGGTACCAGAATACCAATAATTAACTGTTTAAAGGGTAATATTAATAATTATCTTATTTGTGGTGTTTTAAAAAAGAACTATATAAAGTGAAAATAATAGAAAAAATAGCATATAATTTAAAGGAAGGTAATTGAAGTGAGTTTTTGTAATTCTTATGAGGAAATTAGAGATTTTTTCCCTAGCTTTATTTAGATATATTTGGTATATAACATTGTATAAGTTTAAAGTGTACAGCTGGGACCGGTTTGGCTCAATGGATAGAGCGTCGGCTTGGGGACTGAAGGGTCCTGGGTTCAATTCTGGTCAAGGGCATGTACGTTGGTTGGGGGCAGATCCCCAGTAGGGGGTGTGCAAGAGGCAGCTGGTTGATGACTCTCTCTCATCGATGTTTCTAACTCTCTATCTCTCTCCCTTTCTCTCTGAACAAAATCAATAAAATATATTTTAAAAAATAGTTTAAAGTGTACATTGTGAAGGTTTGGTAATGTGTATATTGTAAAATTATTATCACATAAGGTTACTTAACATTTTCATATCTTCATATAATTATAATGTTTTTGGTGGTAAGGACATTTAAAATTTACTCTCTTAGCAACTTTTAAGTAATATTGTCAACCATTGTCACCAGGCTGGATATTAGAATCATAGATGAATATATGAGATTAGAGGCCCAGTACATGGAATTTGTGCATGGCGGGACACACACACACACACACACACACACACACACACACACACGGACGTATCCTAAATCCAGTCTGCACTCTCTCCAATCTGGGACCACTTGGGGGATCTCTGACTGCCTGAGGATTGGGCCTAAACTGGCAGCCGGACATCTCTCTCACAATCCTGGACCACTGGCTCCCAACTGCTCACCTGCCTGGCTGCCTGATGGCCCCTAACTGCCCCCTCCCTTTGTTGGCCTGTTCACCTCCAACTACACCCCCCCTCCCCCCGTGGGCCTGGTCATCCCACACAGCCTGCTTCTCAATCATTTGGTGGCCCTGCCAGCCTGGCCACCTCATGCAGCCTGCTGCTTGGTCCTTTGGTCACCCCTCACTAACCCCCCTGCTGGTCTAGTTGCCCTGGCCAGCCTGTTCAGTCGTCCATTCGGTTGCAATGGTTGCTTAGGCTTTTATATATATATAGATTATTCATTTTATAACTGGAAGTTTGTATGTACCCTTTGACCAACATTTCCACCTAAACCCTTAAATCGTCGGAATCACTATGCTACACTCAGTTTCTATAAATTTGGCTTTTTTTTTAAGCTTTCACATGTAAATGAAGTCATAGGGAATTTGTCTTTGTCTGTTTGATCTGTCTCATTTAGCTTAATGCCGTCAAGGTTCATCCATGTTGTCACAAATAGGATTTCCTTCTTTATTATGGCTGATCAAAAAGTCCATTGTGTGTGTGCGCACGTGTGTGCATGTATGTTTGTCTGTGTAATTAAAAAAAAATCTATTTCTTTGTCCATGGATACTTAGGATACTTAGGTTGTTTCCAATGAACATGGGGGTGTGAATATACTGAGATAGTTGATTTCATTTAATTTGAATATATTTGTAGCAGTACTTTTAATACTTTTTGTAATCTTCATATTGTTTTCTATAGTGACTATACCAATTTACAATCCCACCAACAGTGCACAAAGATTCCCTTTTCTCCACATCTTCACCAACACTTGTTATCTCTTATCTTTTTTATATTAGCCATTCTAAAGGGTGTGAAATCTCGTTGTGAGATTTTCTCTGATGACTAGTGATGTTGAACATCTTTTCATATGTTTATTGGTGATTTGTATGTCTTCTTTGGAAAAATGTCAATTAGGTAAGAGAGTAGAAATTTGATTAACTTTTATTTTTTTAAGCTTATATTTGCATGATAAAATATCAAGGGTGATCACTGAAAGAATAAAAATAGTGTTTACAATTTTCACATTAGCAGAGGAGAAAGATTGCCTATGGGGTGGAGAAGGGGGAAACCAAAGTTCAATCAACCCAAAACCATAAAAAGAGAGAAAAAAAAAAGAAGCATGGAAAATGTGGGATAATTAGCCGGGACCGGTTTGGCTCAGTGGATAGAGCGTCGGCCTGTGTACTTAAAGGTCCTGGGTTCGATTCCGGGCAAGGGCATGTACCTTGGCTGCAGGCACATCCCCAGTGGGGGGTGTGCAAGAGGCAGCTGATTGATGATTCTCTCTCATCGATGTTTCTAGCTCTCTATCCCTCTCTCTTCCTCTCTGTGAAAAATCAATAAAATATATTTTAAAAAAAAGAAAGAAAATGTGGGATAATTAGAAGCAATAAATATAAAGAACTAAACTTACCAATTGAAAGACAACCAGAATGGGTTAAAAACAAAATCCAGCTATTTGACTTTAGAAACAATAAACTATAAATTAAGGACATAACAAGGTTAAGATGATAAATCAGGCCAAAACAAAGCAAAATAAAACAACCTACAAAAACAACAAATATTATTAAAGATATTGAGGTTAAATATGAAATATTAAAATATTCAGTTCTGCAGTAGTATATAATAAGTCTAAATTTATATGCATTAATAAAGTGGATACAAAATGTAGAAAGCAAAATCTACACAAGTCCAAGGAGAAATAGACAAATCCCCTGTCATATTAGGATATTTCAAACTATCTATCTAGTATTTGATTGGTTAAGAAGATGTAGACAAGGGTAGAGGAAATTTGAAAATATAGTTAACAATTTGTCTTAATGGTATATATTGAGCCCTGTACCCAAAAACTGGAGGATAAACTCTCTTATCAAGAGTGCATTCAGCATTTGCAAAAATTGACATGTACTAATTCTTAAAGCAAGTCCAGAATAGCTTCAAAGAATTACTATCATAAACCAGACATAAACCAGAATTTGAATAAAAATAATAAATACAAAAACCAAAGAATAAAGCTAAAGAAGTAATTTCAGAAAAGTCTAAGTCATTATATGAGAAAAGAAAACAGTTTAAGAATTAATGAATTAAAGAGCCTGCTTTAGTTAAAATAGTAAGCCCAAGAAAGTAGCAGGAATGAAAAAATAACTAAGATACTCCTGCAGAGGAAAATGGTTGAGGTGAGGGAATTTGCCTATCAGACATCAAGATTTAGTATCTATAATAATAAAAGCATAATATGCTAATTAGACTGGACATTCTTCTGGAGGGCCTTCCGGAGGGCCTTCCAGATAACCTTCCAAACGAAGTCAGGGCTGCGAGGGAAGCCTGGGTCCTGGATGCCTTTCTTCACTGTCAATAAAGAAGAACTGGATAAAGTTTATGAAACATCTTTTTGCAAACATTGGATGCAGAATTTTGGTCACTGAGAGAAGAGAAACAAAAGGAGAAGGCCCTAATATGTATGTCCCTAATTTTCTGCTTGGAGAAACTTTCTGGATCATACATAGTACGTGGAAGGGGATTCTAAACAGAGCATGGTGGTCTCACTGAGTTTGGAAAACAGATCAGGGATCTGGAGGCTGCAGTGGCTAGACTTTGTGGGCCAGGGTATCAGAGAGAAGGGCATTGACTGGATAAATAGCACCAAACATCTGCATAGGGTTTCATTGAGTTTCTAGCTGACTACTGTGTCCTGCATGCTTAGAATGAGATTTCAAGTGGTTGGTCAAAGAAAAATTACTGAGAACAGAACAAACTACCAGGAAACTATAGGCTAAACAAGTCTCACACTAACAAAGAATTGAGAAATGGTAGAGTTCTGATCTCACACAGTAATGAGACCATTTTAAACATCTGGTACAGTTAATAGAGACCTCAGAAGGACCATGTCTTGATATTAAGGTTAAATAGCACTAGATTAAAGGCCACCATAAGTCCATACCAACAGAACTTGAAAATTCAAGTCTTGAAAGCTGATCTGCAGGCAATTTAACTGTCTTAGAAGTAAAGCTGCTCTTTAAAAGAAGAACAAAATATTTAGACATTTAGTAATAACTGAGAAGAAGCAAGAAAATGGGATTAAAAATTAGGAAATATAAATAGACTAAAAAAACAATAATGATCAAAAGCAAGCAAAAATTTTAGACAGCTATTATAAATATGTTGAGGAACTTAAAGGAAAGTATGAACATAAAAAGGAGACAAATAAAAGATATAAAAAAGAGCAAAGTGTGCTCTAGCTGGTTTGGCTCAATGGATAGAGTGTTGGACCCTGGAATAAAGAGTTCTGGGTTTGATTCCCCTCAAAGGCATATACCTGGGTTGCTGACTTGATCCCCAGTGGGGGCATTCAGGAGGCAGCCAATAAATGATTCTCTCCCATCATTGATGCTTTTATCTCTTTTTACATACCCCTTTCTCTTTGAAATAAATTTTAAAAATATGTAAATTTAAAAAAAAGAAAAGAGCAAAGTGGAACTTCTAGAAATAAAAGATTCTATATAATACTAGTAAAAGGCTAATATGCAAATTGACCAAATGGCAGAACAACTGAAACCAGTCGCTATGATGCTCACTGACCACCAGGGGAAGACATTCAACTTAGGAGCTGCTCCCTAGTGTGGTCAGTCACTCCCAAAGGGTGAGTGCCACTCAGCTCATGGCTGGTGAGCACAGCAGCAGTGGCAGGAGCTTTCTTCCTCTGCGGCAGCACTAAGCTGTCTGACTGACAGCTTAGGCCCACTCCCTGGACTGGGAGAGGGCTCTTGGACTGCAAGAGGGCACAGGCCAGGCTGAAGGACCCCCCTCAAGTGCACAAATTTCATGCACCAGGCCTCTAGTAAAGTTATAATCATTATAACACCAGTATCAGCTCAGACATACAGAAGAACAGACTAAGTAGGGGTGTCAAACTCAATCAGAGAAGCGTCCAAAATCTAAAATCCAGCCTAAATCGCTGGCCGAATGGTTTACTGAACAGTCATAAACTGTCATTGTGATGGAAACGCAGCGGAGTGCAGTGATGACAGCGCGGTGCGGGCCACATTGCAAGGCCTGGCGGGACGGATTTGGCCCGAGGGCCTTGTGTTTGACACATGTGGACTAAAGGAACAGAGAATTGAGAACCAGATACAAACCCCATTTATAGAAATGTGATTTCATCAGTAGGATTAATATCAATTAGTGGTATGGAGGTAATTGTTTATTTATGTGCAAAAATAAAATTGGATCTCTTTGTTATACTATATACCCAAATCAATCCCAAGTGGATTAGGAGAAATTTTAAGGAAATACCCTTGTGTTCTTATAATACAAAGGATTTCTTCAACAAAACATAAAGCTTGTAAAAGAAGAGGTGACATATTTAACCATGAAGAGAAAGGCAGGCCCAGATAAAGCAGGGCATTGTAGGCTCCAGAAAGAAACCTGGTGTTCATACACAGTGCCATGCCAAGGCACTGGAGATTTTTGAGTAGGAGATTTTTGTGATATGATTTATTTTTTTAAAAAGTTTCTTTGGCTGATTTGTAGATAATAGACAAGGGGCAAGGATGAAGATAGGAAAGTAGTGATAGAAGGCGGTTATGATGGAAGTGTAGTTATGAGATCAGAGAGCTTGGACAGAGGTGGTTATGGTGGACATAGAAGGGAATGGATTCAGGAAGAGGAGCTGGTAGAGTTGGCGTAGCTTAAAATTGAGTGAGCCAAATCAAAGGTAAGATATATGATTTTGATCTGAGCTGCTGGGCAGGTGTGATGCTATTTACTAAAATGGCATATCTGAATAAGAAACTATAATATTTAAGGAGCAGCTAAGAAAAGATTCAAGAGTCTATTTTGCCAACTAGTCAACCAGTCAGTTTGGTAAAAAAAAAAAAGGCATTTAGGTGCACAAATGTGGAGGGTACTTCAGAGGTCAGGATTAGATATAAATCTTTGGCAGGACATTAAGCTGCCCACAAATCTTGATACTGTTCAAGCCAGAGGAATGAGAAAAACAGGTGATGCCAGCTCTCACAGGATCTCTGTTCATCCAACTTGTAGGTTTTGGAGGAATACTCAGTAAACAGAACAGTTGCTGATATATTTATTTTATTATGACAAACTTCTTGGCACTCTTTGAAACTATTCCACCTATGTATTTTTTCTCCCTCTGATATTAATAAAGATATAACACCTTTCATTTGCTCATTTATGTTTTTTTAAATAAATCTTTATTGTTCAGATTATTACTGTTGTTCCTCTTTCTCCCCCCCCGCCCCCAATAGCTCCTCTTCACCCGGAATTCACCCTAGCCTCTGCCCTTACTACCCCTCACATTGTCCTCATCCAGTCTCTATTTTTGTCCAGTCTCTTCCCACAACTCCACACCCTCTTTACCCTTTTGTCCAGTCTCTTCCCACAACCCCACACCCTCTTTACCCAAAGAATTGTCAGTTCACTCCCTTTCTATGCCCCTGATTTTATTATATTCACTAGTTTATTCTGTTCATCAGATTTTTTATTGACTTGATTTTTAGATCCACCTGTCGATAGATATATATTTGTTGTTTATAATTTTTATCTCTACCTTTTTCTTCTTCTTCCTCTTCTTAAAGAATACCTTCCAACATTTCATATAATAGAGGTTTGGTGGTGATGAACTCCTTTAGCTTTTTCTTATCTGTGAAACTCTTTATCTGACCTTCAATTCTGAATGATAGCTTTGCTGGGTAGAGTAATCTTGGTTATAGGTTCTTGCTATTCATCACTTTGAATATTTATTGCCACTCCCTTCTGGCCTGCATAGTTTCTGTTGAGAAATCAGCTGAAATTTGCATGGGCATTCCCTTGTAGGTTACTAACTGTTTTTCTCTTGCTGATTTTAATATTCTCTCTTTGTCTTTTGCTCTTGGCATTTTAGTTATGATGTGTCTTGGTATGGTCCTCTTTGGATTCATTTTGTTTGGGCTTCTCTGCACTTCTTAGACTTGTAAATCTATTTATTTCACCAGGTAGGGGAAGTTTTCTCTCATTATTTCTTCAAATACGTTTTCAGTATCTTGTTCTATCTATTCTTCTGGCACCCCCATAATTTGGATGTTTGTACGATTGAAGTTGTACCAGAGGCTTCTTACACTATCTTCATATTTTTGGATTCTTTTTGCTTTTTTATTTTCCAGTTGGATGCTTTTTGCTTCCTCGTATTTCATATCTTTGACTTGATTCTTGGGATCCTCTAGTGTGCTGTTGGATCTCTGTATATTATTTTTTATTTCAGTCAATGTATGCTTAATTTCTAGTTGGTCTTTTTTCATATCCTTGAGGGTCTCACTAAATTTATTGGCGGTTTCTAGAAAATTCTTGAAAAACCTTATAACTGTGGTTTTGAACTCTGCATACAGTAGTTTGCTTTCCTCCATTTCTGTCATGTGTGTCCTATTTCTTTGTCTCTGCATTTTGGCTGCTTCCGGGTGTTGATAGAGAGGCTTTGTGTGGTAGGCATTTTATAGAGCTCAGTGGCTGAGCCTCCCCAATTACCTACGGTGGACACTCTTGGTACACCTTTTTGTGGGCTATGTACACAATCTTGTTGTAGTTAGGCCTTGATTGTTGTTGGTATCCCTGGGAGGAATTGACCTGCAGGCCAATTGGCAGTGAGGATAAGTTGTGTCTTCTGTGCTGGAGACACCCTTATGGAGCATGACTTATTATACTTCAGTGGGGCTTTGGTGCTCATTGAATCTACCCTGAGTGTGTGCCTTGTGGATCTGAGGAGTTGTAATCTGGATGGTCCCACTCTGACCACTGGGTACTGGCTCTTGGATCTCCAAAGAGGTGCAAATGTAGCTCTGTCTGAGGTCACCCAGAAGGAGCTATAGAGAGATCTACAGATTCCTCTTCTTTTTGGGGGTTTGGAGGTACCCAGATGAGGTCCAGCTGTGAAGCAATGCAAGGTGCTGTGGAGCTTTGGAGGTTCTGTGGCTTTCTGACCCAGTTGCAGCTTTTTACATAATTTTAGATTGCAAAGGGCCAGGCCACTCATAATGCAAAAGCCTCTGTGCATGGCTGAGGTGGGGTTGTAAATTGGGTGAGGTGGGGGTCTCAGTGAATCAACAGGGCAGAGCAAACAACAATGGCTGACCTTTAGCCATACCCTAAGAGGGGCCCAGGTATCAGTATCCCATGGTAATTGCTGCAAGCACCTCTGAGAGAAAGCTGCTCTCATGTTCTGGCCCAATGCCAGACAGTCCAATTTCCCCCCATATGAATCTGGGTCCCCAGAGTCTCTCCTGGAACAGGAGTTCAGAGCAGTCAGGAGCTGTGTCTCCCTCCTGATTGAAAAAGACAACTGTGTACTCAGTTGCCAGCCCTCTTTTAGTTGTAGTTTTGAAGTGGTTGTGCAAGGCAGCAAGTTTCGGTGTTTATCTATGCTGCCTTCTTGGTTTTTCTCTGCTCATTTACATTTTCATCTAGCTCAGGGGTGTGGAACCTCTTTTCTGCCAAGAGCCATTTGGATATTTATAACCATCCATGGCTATATAAAGTTATCAACTTAAAAAATTAGGCTGCTATACTTGGTCAAACATTTAATCAACTCACCCTAATGCCTTGGCAGGGCCAGACCAGATGATTTCCAGGATCTTATATGGCCTGTAGGCCAGACATTCCCTACCCCTAAGATTCAAGCTTTTCATAGGAATTTGTGGAGAAAAATAGCATGTTAGAAACACGTGCTTGTATTTACAGGTGAGTCAAAAGTTAAAATAAGGTATTTTCCAATACAGAATGAACAACAATTGATAATTGTGGTTTTCAAAGTTGTGTCTTGTTTGTCTCCATATCCTAACAAGGAACTCTTCTACTTGATGAGGGAGAGATGCAAAAACTTTGACTTCTTTGGAAAGTTGCTTGAGATTTACCTAAGTTGTTTTAAAATTTCCTCTTAGTAATTACATCCATCATTTAGTTTTCCCTCTAATTACTCTAAAATGAAAATAAAAATAACTAAGGAATATCTTTTAAATTTTGAATTTGCCTGAAAACATTTTTGCGAAGAATGTAAAAAGAAAAGTGTTTCCTAATAACTTCTATTTGCTGATCCTGTGAATAACAGCAGTTGAAAGGGAAGAGTAAAAGTCATTCAGAGTCTGTAAGTGAGCTCTTAGCTAACTCTAGTCGGAGGAACCTCTGGCCTGGAGAAATCTCCTCTCAAGGAGCAGGGCAGGTTTTGGGGTGAGGGATCTGCAACACTGGAGAACAGAAGGTCCTGGAAACTAGAGAAGGGCAAATGTAGCTTTTGTTTTCTTAAAAAGGGATTAAGGTAGATTTTGCTAACTAAAACCAGTGAGCTCATCATATTGCCTTTTCATTCATTAAAAAAAATGGCATTCCATATTTTGGCATGCTATGACTCTTTAACCAACTCACTGTGGTGTTTATGAGTGTAGAGTGTGGGGCCAGGATAACTATTTTGGAATTTCAGCTCTACCACATATTGTTTGTGAAATCTTGAGCCATGTAATATCTTTGAACTTCAATTGTCTCATCTATAAAGTGGGGAGAATAATATTCCTGGATTATGGAGTGGATAGTCAAAATTATGAGGAGAATGCATAGCAGTAACTGACATGTAGTAAACACTATGCAAAGATTAGTGTAGACAATCCAAATATTTTTATTGGGTATTTAGATTTTGACCCTGTATTATTTGTTTTAAGCATAATTTATGTCTTGATGGACATTCATTTACAAAAGTCTTCAAAAACACCTCTGGTTGTTTCCTTAAGATAAATTCTTAGATTTGAAAACATTTGGTGGGAAGGTATACAATTTTAAGCCTTTTGATTCCAATTTACAAATTGGCCACCAGAAAAGACTTTCCCACCCCACTGAAACACGAGGCATTTCCAGCGAAAAATAAATGTCTCTGTGTGTATAACCCAATTTGCTGAGGTTCAGGAATGTGGAAGTAGTATTTCACTGTTATTTTAATTGCATTTATTTGATTAGGACTCTTTACTTGATTAATGTTCTAAACCATTCTTCTATAATTCTAGTCCCACTTGCTAGCCACTCCTGTTATTTAGGCAGCTATTTTATTTTCCTTACTGGTGGATATAGATCATCAATTCTTTCAATAATTTATCATATGAAATAGTTTCCAGAATAGGTTGCCCTATTCTAAATCTTTCTAGTTTGTCATTGTCCCTCTGAAAATATGGTGCCAGAACAAACATAATACTTCATGTGTGGTCAGACCAGCTGTTCTATGTGCCAAGGCATAAGATCGTTCAATTATATTGTGTTTTCCTTTTGAGAATGCATTAGTGTGCAGTTCCCTTTGAGCTCCTATTGAATTTTGTAGTGATTTAGAGTGAATTTAGACCAGAATAGTTTTTGACTAAAGAACTATTTTTTAAAATTGTGTTTCAAATGGCTTTTCCCCTCTTACTTGTTACATGTTGCCCTAGGACCACCTGGTGTAACTATTATCTTTTGGGCTCTGGATTCTATACCTCCATTAGTGTATCACTGGATTATATTAGCTATTTTAGCAGCCATACTGCACTTACGTAGAGCTGGTGGTTAATGGATTCTTTCTATATAAAATGATTGAGGCACATATAAGAGGAATGGAAGTTGCTAGAAAGGGGAAGAGAGACCATTTAGAGTTTTTCTGATTATTCCTCTGGTTCATCAATGATCCATGGTTATTACCACTATTGCTGCAAAAGCTTACAAAATGCATACATCCTGTGGAAATTAATTCCCTATGCTCATGCATTTCATTACCTGCAGTACTTAAGAAAGAAGGTGGTAGACAGATGAAATATTTTGAGAGAAGGTAATTTGCATGTTTATGTGTGAAGCTGACTTACAAATTTGATATACTGTATTTTATTTCATTTATTCAAAGGTCTGAGGCCATTATGACCTTTGAGGAGGCTTTAGGGAATTAGCTAGTATGTTAGAACCAAGAACTTGCTTAAATTTGAATGTAATTGGAGCTAAGTGATGGGATACACAGAATATCAGACTTAGAAGCACTGGTGGAAAGGTAGGGATTGTGGTCAGAGTGAAAACTATTTAGTAAACTAAGTATCTAGCTTGATTCTGGGGACTAAGACTTTAAGAGCTCTCTAGACTGTTAAAGCACAGAGAACACAACTGGAAGAGACAGATAGCCTGCTGAGTCTAGTGGGCTCTGGTGTAGAGGGATGAAAGAGGCATGCATGATTAATGAAAAGTTAACTCACTTGGATAAGGCTCTCCATTGGCAGTCAACCAGTGTCAATTTCCTACGGCCATGCCCTCTTCTATCTTAAAAGCTATTGAGTGATTTTATGAGGTGATGTCTACTAGGCATGAATCTGGGGTGAGCTAAGTAAAAAGATGGAGGAGAGAAGAGTAATGGGCATAGTAATGGATAATTGTGATCTTTACATATTATACTAAGATGAGTTATTTCATTATATAACATATTTAAAATACTAACCCAAATGGTTGCTTATAACTAAAGATTTATTATTTTAGCTTAAAAGAAGAGACACAACTTTAATTTTTATAAAATGCTACACTAGCCATGTTCTTTGATGAGAACCTTCATTATACCGACGAGCTCTTGGATGGATCCACTTGTTCCATTGCATATTTTTGTAATTGGCACTGATATTTAAACTCCTTGATATAAAAGCATGTCTTACCCATAAAATTCAATTGATTTATTCAGCAACTGCAAATGCCATTTTGTTTATAGAATATGAACTTTGAGACACCAGCTTCCCTTCCTTGGCCATGGAGTCCAAAAAAATAAAATGGTTCTTTTATATTTACAGTAATTCACAAGTTCAAAGATCCAAAATGTGCTATCATATACAAGGAACAAATAAGGGATTGCAAAGGAAATTTAATGTAATTGCCACAGTGTTTGAGATCCACATTCTCTAGAGAGAAGATTCAGAAACATGGTGTACCTTTCTAAGGCAGATCTGCTTGGTGTTGGGTTTGCCAGAACATTCTTTTAAAAGGAGTTAGCTTCCCTGCTGAACAGGGAGTTAATTTTTCATGTGTTGAGGAGCATGAAAAGGATGAGAGAGCTTTAGGAAAATAGTGTTGAAACAAAATAAAAGAAGCTTTGCTCAGGTTTGAGAAAGAACATGGAGATTGTAGTTGAAAGTTTGCTTGTTAGCAGAGACAGAAGGTAAATATAGAACATTTTAATACAGTTACCCATTGGTACAAATTTCCTGGGAAAGGAAGCAAGGTAGTGCCAAGAGTAGGCCATTTAGAATCTGACCAGACACTATTTGAGAGCCAGTAACAATCGTATTTCTACGCTGGCAGGAGAGGCTGCATGAGAAAGGGTTGCTTGACCAAAGGCAGCAGCATCTGCCACGGCCTGAGGTAAGTCACCAGCCATCTGGGCCTCCGACTTACCACCTGTTAAATGAGGGAATGTTAAAATTTTTCTCTGATCATAAAATTACCCAAATCTACATCAAAGAGTTTTAGCACATAAAATATATTTTTGTTTTAAAGTTGTATTGGAGCTGCTGTTTACAATAGAAATTATGCTAATATGCACCTTTCCCCTTCTGTCTCTTTATATTGATGCTATGTAATAAAGCTGTTTTCTTTTCTTTCCTTCCTTCCTTCCTTCCTTCCTTCCTTCCTTCCTTCCTTCCTTCCTTCCTTTCTTTCTTTCTTTCTTTCTTTCTTTCTTTCTTTCTTTCTTTTTTGTTTTGCTAATCCCTTTGCATGTGCCCCCACAGGGCGGGGGTTCAAACCTGAAGCCCAGGTATGTGTCCTTGACCAGAAATTGAACCTGAGCCCCTTCGGTGTGAAGGTTAATGCTCTAGCCACTGAGCACACCACCATAGCAAGCTGTGATTTTTTTCTGTGCTTCTCAATACTTGCATATTTAAAGCTAACATTTTTTGCCAAAAACAATCATACTCTCAGGCATTATTTAATGTCAATTAACCACCACTTGACCTCCAAGTATATAAAAGTCAAAGTCACAGTGGATTTTTTGCTGTTTATTGCCACCCGACTTTACTTTTATTTTGGACCTCAAGTCTGTTGTTGCTGGTCATGGCACTGAAGGCTGTGGTAGGGAACTTCTAAAATGGTCCCAGTGATTCTCACCTCTTGGTGCTCACACTTTTGTGTAATATTGTCCTCTTTATTGTGGGCAGGACCTAGTGACTTGCTTCTAATAGGCAGAATATGGCAAACATGAGACTGTGGTTTCCATCTTAGACACACTTTCTTCTACTCCTTCCCCCTTCTGTCTCTTCTTCTCCCCTCTGAAGGGATCAGATTGCTGTGTTGTGAGCTGCCTGCCCTACAGAGAAACCTAGATAGCAAGGAGCTGATGGGGGCTTCTGAGCAACAGCCAATGAAGAAATGAGGCCCTCAGCCCACCAGCCCACAAGGAATCAAATCACATGAATGAGCTTGAAATTAAATCCTCCCCCACTTAAATGTGCATTGTAATGTTTTAAACATTTCCCCTTAAATTTATGTGAGTTATTGAAAAGTTTGAAATTTTACTTTATGTGTTTTCATTTTTTACTTACATAAATATCCTTGTGTTACATATTACATTCCAGTTTTTACTTTTATTTCTTCACTCTATGTCTTTGAGATCTACTTGAATTTCTTATGTAAATGTAGTTCACTACTTTTGATTATTATTGTAGGCATTTCACTTGTTCGTTTTCAAGTGATGGGTACTGAGGAGGCCTCTAAGTACTTGCTACTTCAAAATCACATTGCATATTGTGATGGACATCAGCACCCCTGTCATCTCACACATGTGCCTGTTCATAGCTAGTAGTTGAGATGAGTGGGTCAATTCATGGATAATTAAGGATGCTTTCAGCATTCCTACTTAAATGTGGCTCAAATTCTAAGAATTTAAATTGTCTCAAATGACAAGGATTCTAGAGGAATCATTAGCAGCTCAGTTATGCAGTCAAAGGCCCAGACATTTTCCATCTTTCTTCTCTACAGTCGTTCTCCATAGGTCCATGCTGTTTTCTCCAGTGGTCACAGGTGATTGTAGCAGCTCTGGGCATCACTTACAGCTGTGAAGTGAAAGAGGGTGATAGCTTCCCATGCGCCTCTTTTATTATAGAGCAATACTTACACCATAAGACCTTTAGTAGATGTCCCCTTGGAGCCCATTGCCTAGCATTTATATACGTTGCAATAGAGAGTAGGAAAGCAAGTGTCTAGAATTTTTGAGTGGGAGGTGTGATGGCTAATTTTATGTGTCAACTTGATTGGACCATTGGGTGCCCAGATATTCAGTTAAACAGTTCTTGGTGTGTCAATGAGGAAGTTTCTGGGTGAGGTTTACATTTGAGTCAGTAGACTAAGTAAAGCAGATTGCCTTCTCCAATGTGAGTGGGCTCATCCAATCTGTTGGAAGCCTGATTAAAACAAAAGGCGGGGATAAAGGAAAATTTGTTCTCCCTGTTTGACTGTTTTTGAGTGGGACGTTTGTCTTCTCCTGCAATAGAGCAGGAACTTATGCAATCAGCTCTCTGGTTCTCAGGCCTTCAGGCTTAGACCGGAACTCCACTACTGCCTCTGCTGGGTCTCCAGTTTGTAGACAGCAGATCATAGGACTGCCTTACGCCTGGATTTCTCAATATATGAGAGGATGTGTGTAATTTGGAATTACTTGTAAGTGGGAATAATTCCTTAACTATAACACCCACCCTCTTTACCATTTCTGATTATAAGTGCTGGTGCTTATCCTAATCAATGATTATTTTAGTCCCTGAAGAGGTAATACCACTTCTAGCTTGTATATAACATTTCATGGAGCTATTTATACCTCTTCAAACTTGCCCAGTGTTCCATTTGTTTGGCTAGTTCCCTAATTATCATGTTATGTTAATGAGTCCAAGTTCATTAGAACTATCTCCTTTGGAGTGCTTTAGCTTCCTTCTAACCCTGCCAGCCATCTTGCAAATGCATGCTTTTGAGGACAAGGGAAACCTAACGAGTGTGCTTGAAAAAGTTCAAAGCCTTCACCACTCCTGGAAAACACCTCGAGAGTCACAGCTGACTAATGGCCAATAAAGGACAGGACCTGATCATTATCTGCAGCTCATTTAGGTTGTTAATGAGGAGTAACCTAATGAAGGGGCTAGAAAAATACAACACAAGTATGGCCTTGAATTGGTTTCATCATCTTTGTCCAGTGAAAGTCTATTCATCCTTTTTAACCCTTCTAGATGGGGTCCAAAAGGGTGACTCATTTGAATATTTAGCTACATATTAAATCCAGATTCAGTATTTTAGGTTTAAAAAAAAATAGCAACACTGCTTAATGAGCGCATTTCTAACATATAACACACTGAGAGAATAAACATACCTTTTCAATGTGCTATTTTAAAAAAAGAAATGTATTAAATGAGCCCAGAATTGTTAAACTTAGCTCTGTAAATGTTCAGCAGTTTTATACTTTCCCTTGCTTTGTCTGCATAACTCCCATTTCTTTCTAACCTTGGTTGGATTCTTTTTTAAGCCACTGTCTTCTAAATCACATAATTTTAAGTAACAAGACAGCTAGGTGACATATTGCAATCTTGGAATTGTTGAGTCAGGTCTTCTTCATAATTTCACAACTGTTAAAATCCCCATTTTGGAAAATATGACTAATTCCTCCTAATTCTCCAAAGTCTTCTCTGGAGAAATATCACATTTTTTGTTACTAGAATGTAATAAAAACAGCTCCCTCCTGGCTCCTAACTTAGCTTGTTGTAGGATAACCTAATAGTGGATAGATTCTCATAATCAAATGCATTAAGAGCTCTCATAATTGTGTTTGTCAGATGAACAGGGCAAAAACTGGTACAGACTGAGCTTGAATTTTACCTAAATAAATGCTTTCTGTACTGTCCAGACAAAGGGGTTCATGCATTTTAAGGTGTTTGCTGTTTTGTTTTGAATTCCTCATAGCTGTTGTTCCAGTTCCTCTTGCCTTACAGACTTGTAATTTCCAGGTAACTCAGGGTACATTCTCCAAAACTGCTGAGAGGAGGCAGAAATCTCTAAGATTCTTGGAACATGTATGGTTACTACATTTCTTTTGGCAAAGTAACCAATAGCCAAGGCCCAGTTAAAATTACTGTGATACTTGCTTATAAATAATTATAGTAGCTGATATTCCTTAGTGCTTACTATGTATACTTCCTGAATTATCTATTTAATCCTTACAACAACCCAAGCAAGCAGGTTTTATGGCATTCCCCATGCAATATCAGCAGTTAAGTAACTTCATTTTGTATATAAGGAAACTGGAGTCTCTCTAATTGAAATATTTGCTCCCTGTAGCAGATGATGTCAATGTTTTGCTCAGATTGCCTCTGCTTTCTTTGTGCCTTTTCTATGTGCCCGCTGGTGATGGGGTAGCCTCAGGCTACAGAAAAGCTTTCCTTTTCCGTAGCCTCAGGCTCTGGAGCCTTTCAGGCCTGCACATTCTGAAAGCAGGAAGTGCCAGGAATTCACACTCTTATCCAGCATCCAGAAGTCTGAAAGCCCAGCTCCCTGGTCCTGCAATGCACCTTGTACTGCTGAGCTCCCTGCAGGCTCAGGCTGAGGCTGTCTGAGCAGGACTCTGCCTGTGTCTACCTTCTGTCTGGGATCTCCCTTCCCTGTCCTGCTCCATGTCCCTAGAGGACACTTTTCTCAAAAAGTCATTTGCACATGAATCCTCTCCTCAGAATCTGTCTCTTGGGACCCCAACCTTTCCAGTTGTTTCACGGGACATACTTGGAGCATGAAAGTGAGATTTAGGTTAACATGTTCAAATTCACTTGCAGAAGGTGTGAGTTTTTCACTGCCCTTTCACCACTGTGCAGCTTACCTAAGGATATCTGAGGGTTTTGTCTAATCTTCTACTTCATCATTCCAAGGAAAAGCCATGTTACAGTTCTCAATTAAAATTTTCATGGGAAAAAGCCATATTGTTGTATTCTTAGGGCCACTCCCTCCCCTTTTATGGTCCAGCCAGTTCATTCTTAATATGCTGTCCCTGAGCAGAGCCCATCCTTTCAGTTCTCCTGACACTTCCCTCTTACATGAGAGGCCCATCTACCTTTAAGAGCAGGATAAAACCTATTATGATCAGGAGTTTTCCCCAAGAGAGATATGGTTTATCCTGGTGTGTGTGTGTGTGTGGGGGGGGGAGTGGTTAACACTAAATATTGGGAGAAAAGTTCTCAGTACATGAGAATCTGGGGACTTGGAGTTTGGAGGACAGGCATGAGGTCTTGGGGAAAGTGTATGTTTTTGCGTATTAAGGAATCATGCTACTAAAGAACTCTAACCTTATAAGCTAAAGTCTGCGTGGTGTGGAATAGAGAGAGAAAGAGTTAATTTTCTTCCACCTTAATACTGGGAACCAATGAGGGCAGCCCTTCCTCCATGGCTGGGTGGGGACAAGACCTGCACAAGTGTAAGTGACAGAATATACTCTGTCACTTCCTCAATGGCCAGGACACTGGAGCCTTCGGGCCTGCACAGGTGTAAGTGGCAGTATATACTCTATCCGCAGGGCACCACAGGTCCCGGCAGTGAGGTAAGATGGTGCACTGAGTACCAATACCCTGTATTTCAAGAATGACCCCAGGGCAGCCACAACTGACCCCAAAATATTATTTTTCCAGCACACCTATGTGGGTTCCAAGGGATTATGGTGAAGTTTTAGTCTTTGAAGTTAGAACAGGTTAGGGTCCTTGTTCTCTCTGTGACCTATATATTGCTCACCTCTGTTGTGTCTCACTTCTTTGAGCTTTTTATTTATTTGCACTGAAGAAGGTAAAACTCTAAGCTAATGAACAAGGAGCCAACCTGTGAGGCTCTCCCTGAGAACCCTGGATGTTTCCTCTGACGCTGAATTGGGGACACAGCCTTTCTGTGACTCACATCCCCCATCAGGGTGAAGCTTTTAAGGTACAACATTGTCTGCTTGTTGGTCCCGAGGTCTTTGCTTCCTCTGTGAGGCTTTGAAAGGTTCACATGTCTTGTTATCTGAATTCCTCACGCACGGCTCGGCCTTTCTCTCGGCGCCTTTGGGGAAGCTCATGTTCCCCTTTCTAGTTCACCTATGATTCCATGCTGATCAGCAGCCTGCTCCGGGGTTCCCGGTCCTTAGATAGCTCTCCTCTGATCCTCTTCTCTCTGCCCCAGTAATGAGGTGAACAGAGCAGACAAGATAGGAAGCCAAAGATGGCTATTTTAGGACTCAGCCCTGACCTGTGCTGGTTGGGTGACTTTGAACACACCTCAAACTCTTTGAGGCTACTTTTCCTTTCTATAAAGCAGGTATTCATATCTCCTTCATCTACTTTAAGAATTAAATGTGTTAATGTATCTGGAAACGCTATAAAATTTATGTATAACTACACAGTGCAGATTTAATAGCTCACCATGTCTAAATGTTAGGATTCTGCAAGTGATGGATCTATTTACACCTTAGAAAAGCTTACTTTTATCTTCCTCCCCCAGCAGGAAAGTTAAGTATTGATTTTCTTCCTAAGCCCAAACTTATTTATGAGCATATGTAAGTACAGTTCTTTAAACATGCTTTGTCATCACAGGAGAAGTGTGTCAATTATTGATTTAAGTTGCAGAAGTTTGGAAAATGAGAAAAAAATGAAATCAAGCCATCACATGAAAGTCCACACCCTGTCAGATCCCACAGCATGTACATGCAGGAGGGGGAGGGCAGGGCAGGGCTGTGCAAGAATCACCGTGGCTCCCTGAGGCATTCAGGAGCTGATCTTGATAGGAGGACGTGCTCTTTTCACACTTCTTAAATGATTTAGTACCTTCTGCTGGTTCAGGGTAGGAAAAGGCAAGATATATTATTATTGTTATTCCTCACCTGAGGACATGTTTATTGATTTTAGAGAGAGGAAGGGAGAGAGAAACATTGATGTGAGAGAAACATTGATCAGTGGCCTCTCGTACACACCAAACCCTCAACCTAGGAATGTGCCCTGAGTGGGAATTGAACCCAAAACCCCAAAATCTTTCAGTGTATGGGATGATGCTTCAACCAACTGAGCCACCTGGATAAGGCAGAATCTTTTATTTATTTATTTATTTATTTATTTATTTATTTATTTATTTATTTATTTTAGCTACAGAGAGGCTGGTGCATAGGAGAAGTCTTGTAAAATAGCTGTTGTATGAATGACTATTTGTCAGTTTAGACTCTCAAAACCCTGGGTTTGAGAGGAATAAATTGTTTCTAGAAACTGTAGTCTAGATGTTTTCAAGTTAAGAATCATTATTCCAAGAATGTCTTGAAATGCTTTGGAATGATAATGCATGTAGGGGAAAATGGGAGGTGGAAGACTCTTCCAGAATGCAGACTGACGAGACTCCTAAGGACAGACATTGAACATGACTTCTTACTGTTGGCACCTGTACTATAAGGAAATCTGGCAAGGCAGGCTGAGGAAACAGCTGAGCAGGAGTGGAGTGTGTGTGTGTGTGTGTGTGTGTGTGTGTGTGTGTGTGTAGTGCAAGGAAGAGGAACTGCACTGTGCTAAGTTTTTATAGATTTTATTCTTTTCCTACGAACCTGTGAGGTCAGTATTACTATCCCTCTTTTCATTATTTTTTTATTGTGATAAAAACATAAAATTTACTATCTTAATCATTTTAAGTGTACAGTTTAGTAACTAACTATATTCACGCTGTTGTGCAATCACCAGCACATCTAGCTCCAGAAGTCTTTCATCCTGCAAAACTGAGGCTCTGTCCCCTTTAAGCACTAACTCCCCATCCCTCCATGAGCCCTGGCACCCACCACTACTTTCTGTCTCTGTGAACTTGCTCACGGACCTCATATTAGTGGTGTCACTCGGCGCTTGTCCTCTGTGACTGGCTTATATCACCACACTGTCCTCAAGCTTCATCCATGTTGCAGTATATGACAGAGCTTCCTTCTTTTTAAAGGCTGCATGATAGTGTGGCACTGTTCCTTTTTGTCCATGGGGAAACTGACAGGTTCAGGCACCTCCTTGAGGCCAGTCTGGGGAGTAACCACAATTTGTACCCAGGTCTGGCTGGCTCCATGACCCTGTACTCTTTCTACCACATACAATACCTCCTCAAGGGATTCACAGAGTGTGTGACTAGTGAAAGGTTCACAACCCAAGAATCACCCCTGCCTCCCACTACCTTCTTATAGTTTATGGCAAGAAGGGAATCACTCTAGGGAAAGTGTGTGAAATCAATGTGGGTGTGGCTTCTGAGACCATGAATCTACCAGAGTGCATGCTTGTTCCACTGAGAAAAGAAACGTTTAGAGTACATGTGTATGCTCTGCCTTTTTAAAGACACACTTGTACCCTCATGTCAAAGTTTCTTACAACTTATATTTGGGGAAGGGAGGAGCTAATGAAGATGATGGCAGAATATGGCCAAGTCCTATTTATTGAGGAAGTCTAAGCCAAAAGGAAAAAAAAGATAGCACTTAGAGTGTATCCTATCTACTAGCTGGTAGAGTGTCCATGATATATTGTTACGTGAAAAACATAAGTTGCAAGCATGTAATATGATTCTATTCCAGAACAATGAAGAATCAAAAAGCACATAGCTGGGCCAACATATGTGTGAGAATTGATGAGTGTAGAGGGTGGGCTGTGATAGGAACCCAGTATGATTCCTGGGTGTTTGGTACAGAATAGCTCTCAAAAATTAGTGGTGACTGCAGGAATGTGACATCACACCGGGATCACTGCTAGGCCAGGGGAAACTGACAAAAGTCTGTTTCCAAGATGCCTCCTTGAACTCTTGGGACCAACTGTAAATTTTATTAGTGCAATAAACTCAAACTTTTTACCTTCGCCTACAAGATTCTGTATAACTTACCTCCATGTGCAATGTTCACTGTCATCTCTTAAAATGTTTCACCAGTCCACTAACAACCTCTTGTCAAAGTCAAGCAGCTTGGTCTTCTTTCAGCTGCTCCAATAGGCCAAGGTCTTTCCTACCTCAGGTCATTTGCACATGCTGTCTCCTGCCATTCTATCATTGAACTCAGTTTTCATGTCCCATGTCAGAGAGGTTTTCTGTGACAGCGAGAAGGCAGCCCTTCTACTTGATAATTCTCTATCTTAGTCCTTTGTTTCTTTCTCAGCCATTTGAAAACTTGTTATCATTTTACTTATTCATTTTGATTACATTTTTACTGTTTTCTTCCGTGGATAGAAGTTAAGGCAGGGACCATGGCTGTCTAGCCCATAATCATATCCTTAGAGCCCAATACATGGTAGGTTCTCTATTCCTATTAGTGGAATAAGTGCACCCAACACCAGGTAAGCAAGTGTGACACAGGGTAGAGAAATAATTGCCAAACCTCAGCACAGAGCCTGCCCCATAAGCATTTGTTGAATTAAAAAAAAAAAAAAAAAAAAAAAAAAAGATCTGAGGACAACATGGAGGAAGAAAAGGCAAATGGAGGGATGAGGTTGAACTTTTACCTGTTAGGAGTTGAGATAAATTGGTACTTCATGCTGAGATTGAGGAGAAAGCCACAGAACTTGGGAACAATTTTGGGACTCAGCATTGAGCAGAGAGGAGTGAGGGAGGTAGCCTCTGGGGACTTGGCATGAGCTTATAAAATACAACTGGGTGGGCCCCAAAGAGGTCACTGTTGGAAGCCAAGAACTGGAACCTCCTGGAGAAGACATGAAGAAAGGGGCTCTGACAGGCCGGGTGCTTTCCAGGAGCACTGTCCCCACTGCCTCTGAATGTGGCGGGTGCAGGCAGTAATGGCTGTAGGGTGGTGACCAGTGGTTGGGGCCTATCACTGTCAGAGACCAGCCGGCAGGCAGGGCCAGCGATGCTGGGACACGAAGGATGCAGAGTGCAGACCCCAGTTGAGATGGCACTGGCCAGGAAAGGTACATTGGGAAGGTACAATGCCTGCAATCCCAAGCCTTTGGTACCTAACACTCAAAGGTTGAATCTGTGATGATTTCCCTGAGAGAGAAGGTTAGAAGCTGCAGTCACAAACCCAAATCTAAAAGAACAATAAGCTAGGCAAGTGAGCTCCACCATCTTTTGTTGATGATCTGGGTCCATGAGGTGTCTCATGGCTCTGGGACAAAAGCTGCAACAGCTCTACCTGCACCCAAAGGTACGAGAAGGAACACACTCAGGGCAGCAGATGGGCTTGCATTGGGAAGCTGCTGCCTGGCAGCAGCTCTGGTTTCCTGCCTGACTCTGGCCCTTGGCATGGCTGGTGACCTTCTGACCTCCCCAACCCTCCCTGTGCATTGCCCAGGACCACTAGTTCCCATTGAGAGGTGAGAAAACAGATGCAGAGGGCTTAAAAGCTGAGACTACATCTTCCCACTCACTGCCAAAGTTATTTGCTTTGCGTTTTCCAAGGTTTATAAAAGAGAAGAGGCTGTGAGTTAGAAAAACTGAGAAATCCTTTTAGGTGTGGGCCAAAATGTTGGCTCTCAGCTTTGCGGGTTTTGATGTTTGGTTTCGCAGCTGGGGGTAAGAGAAGAGCATTGCTCCTGAGCTAGTCTCCCATGATGCTTTTCTATTATTCCCCTGAAAGGTATCCCTGGCTTCCTAGGCTTTGGAGAGGGTGTGAATGGGTGGCAGGGGCCCTCCTTTGTGAGGTATCCCTGGGGAATCTAAGGTTCTGAGGATGCTGTGTTCCCCTTAATTAATACAGGGACCTAATGTCCCTCCAGGGAGAGCGCAGGCCACCAGAGTGGGCAATTGTCAACTCCGCATTGCTGCACAAACAGGAAAGGACTCAGGCTCAGAGAGGTGGCACCCTGGATCGATTCTGCCTAACTAAAACATAGCGCCATCTCAGGCTGTGAAGTTTCTCAGCCATTTTTGATCCAAATTCTTCTGCTAAAAACACCAGTCCTATGCGAAGCTTTTATGTGATTTGATATTACAAATAAATATCACAGTGCAAACAAATGACAAATTTGGAACATGGTTCTTTTTTCCCCACTCACCAAGCCCTCACCCCCATGCTTAGAGGCCTCGCCAAGAAAATTCCTTCCTTGGGCAACTGTTGAAAGTCACTTGCTATTTCTTACTGAGCCTGAATGGAATGCCTCAAGGCAGTAACTCCTGCAGAAAGGCTCTGGAATAAGCCAGCCAGGAGATACCTGGCGAAATTGTTGAAAATAAGATTCCTGGGCTCCATTCCTTGGGGTTATAATTGAGTGGGTCTGGTTGGCCTTAGGAATCTGTGAAATTAAAGTGCTCCCGAAGGTGATCTGCCCCAATTTGGGGGCCAGTGGCCTAGGGGAGGCAGAGGCTCTGGCAGAAGCATTAACTTCACAGGCAGGGCCCCTGCTCCCTTCCTCCAAGACCAGCCCAGCCCTCTAGAAAAATGCTGCTGAAAATAACCCCTTAGGTACAGTCTTCCTCCACCCAGCTGAGCCCCTATTAGTGAAATAAAATGTAGCACTTAAAAACAAAAAGTTCATTTTGCAGAGGCCCAGCTCATGGGAATTCAATTAATGTGAAAGTGTGTGTCTGCAACTCATCAGCCATTCTAAGTTGCTTTCAGACCTGTCATCTGACATCTGAGGCTGGAAGATCTTCCTTCAGCCAGATAGAAACTAGGTCACAAGGTATGTGAAATCTAGGCTTTTCCCTGGCACTTAGCTCAGCTGTCCAGAGAGGGGAAATAGCTAAACCCACCCACTTGGGTTGGGATTTAGCAGGGCTCAGTAGCCTGCAGGGGATCATTGTCCTGATTAAACTGTCTCCCAATTGGCCAGCTCACCTGGATTAGGTCCTGCAACCACCAGACCAACAAGGACGAAATCCCCTTCTCTCTTCTCTCCTCTTGCCACCAGGACGCTTATCTTCTCACTGGGTTCTGATTTAGATGAATCTCTGGTGCTCATCTCATTGTCTGCTGGTTACTCAAATCACAACACATTATCTGCTCTCCAACCAGCTTTCCCCCCAAATTTCCTATTCCCACTATGCTTCCTTCCCAGAAGCCCTCTCTCAGCTCCCCTTCTAGAACCCCCACATTGAAAAATTGGCTGCTAGACAACTGTTAGGGCTCTGGCCAGGGGTGACATTCTCACCTCGGCCCTCTTATCACCATTCTGCCAGTCAGAAGTCCAGCTCACCCCTTCATTCCAGCTTTTCCTCAACTATGGATGTGATCACTGCCTGACACAGCCCCAGCTGGTCCTGTCCCTTCTCACTGTTGCTGTGAAGCTCTGCTCAGCATGTTGCTTGTTCCTGTGTTCACAAACTTGGCCTTTAAAGGTTTCCAAGTGTCCTCACTATTTCTTAAACCTCATTCCTCCCTTTCCTCCTACACATCCTCTATGTATGCTGTGACCGACCACATGCATCCTGTGATTGCCTTCGCCTGGGCTTTCATAAGTGCTGTATCTTTTTTTGGTCTGTCCTTCCTCCCATCTTTGCCTGATGAAACCCAAAGTGCCACTGGCATTTTCCTGGTGTTCTTTCTTCATCTGCTACCTTGGTGCTTAAATCTGGCATACAGAGATCAGGAGGAAACTTGATGAATTGTTTCCAGAATTGCATACAAACCCACAGACATACTAATGTAACCTGCACACAAGTGTAATCAGCTATGGCCTCTTTCAAATCCACACTTCTCTTTGATTGCTTTTTGAAAACCGTGGGATGAGGTGGCAGAGATGTAGCCTCAGTTAGTTGGATGAATAACCAGAACATGGAGGTAGGTAATAGAGGGGAGGAAGAGAGTATTGGAGTGAATATTTCTAGATTTAATCTTGGTCTTATTGCCTTAACAGCTTGATGTAGATTTCAGAGAGATGGCCCCTTTTCTTAATAATCTTTTTGGAAGTCAGAGTTGTCATAACAATAGCACTGAAAATAGCCAACCCTCTCTCAGATGTCTTTTATTGCTGATTTTTCTCTTTAAGAAAGGCCTGCTGAACTTTGGAGATCAAGATCAAGTGAAGGAAAAGAGAACAAGTAATTTGTCCTAAATGCAAAAGGCTTGTGCTGTGATGTCTAATTCCAAGCTCCAAACACTGAGACTAACGTTCTTCTCACTTTCTCAATCTGTCCCATTAGCAGCTTTTCATGATGAGACAGTGTCTTAGATACACTTTTAACATTTTTATATTATGCTTAACAAAAAGGTAAATTATATGGAAGATTTTTTTTTTCAATCTTAAAAGTAAATATTTGGCTTCTGTTTCTCAGCCACTGGCCCATGAAGTGGTGTGATTAATGGTTCGCTTCCTACTGGCTTGTGTGACCCCTCTCAGTTGTAGCATTTCCTTCTTGGCTTTCCTCTTGTTTCTCTGCTCCCATGGTCTTCGGGAGGGAATTTATACTGTTACATGTATGATCTGATTTGTGATCTGCTGCTCTGGATAATGAATGCTCCACCATCCACGTTTCTCTTCCCTCTGCCCTGCCTATTATATACTCTATCTTAATCCATCTGGGCTGCTGTAATGGAAGAGCAGAAATTTATTGCTCACAGCTTTGGAGGTTGAAAGTCGGAGGTCAGGGAGCCAGCACAGGCAGGTGAAGGCTGTCTTCTGGTCACACACTTCTCATTGTGTCCACACATGGTGGAAGGGCAAGGGGCTTTCATTGAAAAAACTCTTTCTAAGAGCACTGGTCCGATTCATGAGGTTTCCCTTCTCAGAACCTAAACACATCCCAAAGGCCTCACCTCCTAATACCATTACTTTGGGGGTTAGGATATGAACATAGGAATTTGTTGGGGGAACACAAACATTCAGCTCATAGCAAGTTCAGTCAAGGCAGGATAAATATCTATTGACCAGATTGTCCACAGGGTACATTCAACTGCATGGCATGCTCGAGCTGATCACCTTCCCTGCAAGGCCAGGCCTTTCATGTGGGATGTCACCCAGGAAACAGTGATGGGATGTACTCAGTCATGTCCTAGACTTGGATCACGTTTCAAAGCTGTTAAGTCAGATATCTGGTGTGTGGAAAACCTTTTGTGAAGTTTGGCCACCTTCATGTAGTTTAATCCTTCCAAGCAGAAGTTGAAAGTATTGAACTAGGAGAAATTGGATAGTGGATTTCAGTGGGCTATAGTGCCTTACGGGAGGAGGAGGGTGTTGGATCCCATTAGCTGTATCTTTAAAGTATGAGCAGAGCTCAGGCTCCTGCACCCTCCAACCTGTAGGTTCTGACATGTGCATTGGAAATGCAGAGACACTTGTGTATTAAGAAGACCCTATGTATATTCTCGGTCCTCAGATCCCCCTTGAGAGCCATTGCTGCTCATTTTATGTTTCTTATTTTTTATGTGACTTTTAAGATTCTTAGGGAAGAAAAAAAGAAAAGAAAAAAAAAGAAATGGGTTTTTGTTGTTGCCGTTTCTTCCCACTGGGATACCTTGCAAAGAAATAGTGGGCTGAAAAATGAGAAGTGAGACATAAATTCTAAAACACCCCAGAATGTGTTGAGTTCAGAGTGGGTGCTGGGGAATTTATCTAAATTATAACTCCTCCAAAAAGGGAAAACACCCCTGTCAGACAAGAAACACAAATAAAATACAAATTTCCCATACATATTCAAAATTATGGTTCTTAAATGATTTTGTTGGATGCAGCTAGATGATATATATCACCAATTTTTCTGGTTTCCAGATGGGAAGTGGGAAATGGTGTGCTAATGAATTATTGGTTTCATTCAAAGTTTTAAAAATGAGGTGTTTGCAGTCAGTTTTCTTTTGTTTTGTTTATTTTAACTCCAATTATTGCCCTGCTCTCTTAAAAAAATGTGATATTTGTCATTGCTTTACAGGTTTGGTTTTGCAAGGCCAGCGCTCAGAGGCTATTTATTTCCTCCTGCCCACCTGGCCTGCCATCAGGGGGTGTGGGTAACAAGTGGATGACCATGCTTATAGCTCAGCAATGTAAATGTTAACAAAGAGAAAACTGGAGTGTTTTCAGTGAGATTTTGTTTTGAAATTACTGTCCCTCTGAAAAGTCGCTTATCACAAAAATTGCAATATAATAAACTTCTCTAATACTGCTAGTCACCATGCCATAAAATGGTAATTTTTCTAGAGTAACATGATAAGGAAGATAAACTCCTAGCTGGAATTCTTTTTCATTGTCTTAACGTGGGTTTCCCCTTGGTGCTACTGTTTTATTGAGGAGTAAACTCTTAGTGGTCAAGAATGAGGGGCAGGGCTGGAAGGAAGGGACAGTCAAAAGATGTGTGTGTGGTTGATTGCTCTGTCTCATGTAACTGTGCTCTAAGAAGCCATATAACTGTGTTGCTGGACAATCCATTCAGGAGGAGAAAGGGGAATTGCTACCTGCTTTTGTATCCTACTTGTCCAAGGTGAGCCCCATGGAAGTTAGTTCTCCTTCACTCTGGATTGACAAGTCATTCTCATAGCTCTGGCCCATGTCTTTCTTGATAAATTTTATTCTATTTTACTTATTCTTGGGTTGTTGCCCTGGTCTAGGTACCTGGCCTGCTCCTTATACAATGATAGTCTGTCAGATTAAAGACACCCTTTTTTGGAACCATGACCCATGGAGACTAATCACAGCTGCTGATCAAATTGTTTAAGTCACTCTTGTAGATGTCCTCTTGGTCCACATACTTTGTGAAGCAGCTTTCCCCAGAAATGGATTATATTTTGGCTTCCTAATTAATGATTTAAAAGAAAAGGATGGGGGTTAATTTGAACTATCTGAATATTTGGGATTTCACTCTGACCATTTCTCAGCATGATGCTTCATCTTTTTACCCCATAACAGCAACTGGAGCTGGACAGGTGCTATACCCTCCGAGTAGCGGCTCCGTCCAGAGGGGTTTAGGAGATTCAAATTTATTTTGGTTCAGCCAACTGGATTGTTGAGTGTGATTGGCATTATCCTAGGCCATAAGATGATGGACATTTGATTGAGTACACTTCTCACAAGTCCCTCTACAGTGGTCCATGTGGGGGACATAATGGATGTCTGTAATTTTAGGAATACATCCTTGTGTGTTTTGCTCCTGACCCTTCTGGATAAAAGATCTGGGTAAAAGTTGGGAATGATTACATAAAAAGTAACATTTATACCTACTGGAGTAGGAAACATCAAGTTCATGGTGGTGGAGGGAGAATAATAACTTTGACCCTCTGGGAAGAGAACATCTACAGATCCAGGATGTATAGGGGATGGAGTTCATTAATGAAGTTTGTCTTTTAGAACCACCCCCAAAGCTTTCCCCACTGGATTGGCTCTTCCAAATAAGTGCAAATATCTTTAAATTTGACTGACTGTTGGGCCTGCCACCCCAACCAGAGACCTCTGACCTCATCTTACCAAGAAGCTTTGGAAAAGCAGGCGATGATGACCCAGCTCCTGAGCCTGTCACATTAAATAACTGAATCCCAATTCATGAAGCTATTCCAAAGAGTGGATAGATGCCACCTGCTTGGTGGTGTGGACAAATGGTATAGGCAATTCCTCTAAAAATAAGGACCAAATTCAATTATTTGAACTGAGCTACAAACCCTAAGCCAAATAGCCAATCAGAAGGCCATCTTAAAGACACTGTTAACTTGTGTCCTTGCCTGATATGGGTCTCACTTTGGGGCCTAAACAATTATAAGCAAAACATTTCTTCTGAGATTATGTGCCCCCCGAGACTGTATTTCTTGTTTAGAAGCCAGGCATTAACTATCTCCCTGAAACACAATGAACTTCACTTTAGAGATGGCTTTTGTTTGTTTTTTTTGTTTTCATTAAAAATGGTGTTGTCCAGATGGCATGGCTTAGTGGTTGAGCATCAACCCATGTACTAAGAGGTCTCTGGTTTGATGCCCAGTCAGGGTACATGCCTGGGTTGTGGGCTCCATCCTTTGGATGGGACATGCAGGAGGCAACTAATCAATGATTCTTTCTTATCATTGATGTTTCTATCTCTCTCTCCCATCTCCCTCTCACCTCTTCTCTTTCTAAAAATCATATATTTCAGCCGGGACCGGTTTGGCTCAATGGATAGAGCGTCGGCTTGGGGACTGAAGGGTCCCGGGTTCGATTCCGGTCAAGGGCATGTACCTTGGTTGCTGCGGGCATATCCCCAGTAGGGGGTGTGCAAGAGGCAGCTGATCGATGACTCTCTCTCATCGATGTTTCTAACTCTCTATCTTTCTCCCTTCCTCTCTGTACAAAATCAATAAAATATATTAAAATAAATAAATAAATAAAAAAATAAAAATCATATATTTCAAAAAACGTATATAATAGTAACACATTGTAGTTTTTTCCATTAGAGATGTTTTTATCTTTTGCTAACAGTTGTTGAGATATACAGTAATTGACATACCATATAATTCACCATTTAAAAAATATATATTTTATTGATTTTTCACAGAAAGGAAGAGAGAGGGATAGAGAGTTAGAAACACTGATGAGAGAGAATCATCGATCAGCTGCCTCCTGCACACCCCCCATTGGGGATGTGCCCGCAACCAAGGTACATGCCCTTGCCCGGAATTGAACCCGGGACCTTTCAGTCTGCAGGCCGACGCTCTATCCACTGAACCGAACCGGTCCTGGCTAATTCACCATTTTATGTACAAAATTCATGACTTTTAACATGAAGTGCATCCTTTATTACATTCAAATTTAGGATATTTTTATTATGCCCTAAAAGAAACCCTCAAATTCCCCTATCCCCTCAAACTCTAGCTAAGCTCTATTTTTCCATAGATTTGTCTGTTCTGGACATTTTATATACAGAGGGTCATACAATATGTGGTCCTTTGTCACTGCCTTCCTTCACTAGCATAAGTTTTTCAAAGTTCTTTCATTTCCACCTATGTTTTATTTTTATTGCCACATAATATCATATTGTATTAATATACCACTTTTTATTTCTCTGTTCATTAGTCGATAGACATTTGGATTGTTTCTACTTTTTGGTTATTATAAAAAATGTAGCTATTAACTTTCATATACAAGTTTCTGTGTGGATGTATGTTTCCATTTCTCCTGGGTATATACGTAGGAGTGGAATTGCTCAATGATATGGTAATTCTATGTTTAACTGTTTGAGGTACTGCTAAGCTGTTTGAGGTACTATACTTTCTAAAGTGCCTGTAACATCTTAATTCATAGCAGCAGTGTATTTCCACCAACAGAGTTTGAGTTTCTCCACATCTTTGTTATTGGTATTATTTATATTTTTTTATTCTGGTCAGGGTAGTAAATATGAGTGCTATCTCATTGTGGTTTTGATTTGCATTTTCCCCATGGCTAATGGTGTTAAACATATCTACATATGCTTACTGCCCATTTATACATTCACTTTTGAAAAATATCTGTTCAGAGACTGCTCATTTTTAAATTGGGTCATTATTTTTAATTGTGTCTGTTATTGAGTCGTCATCTACATTAATAAAGGAGAAACATGTAAATTAACCATCACTCCACTATACCCACCAGCCAATCAGAGTGAGTATGCAAATTAACCCAACAAAGATGGCTGTTAATTGCATACACAGGAGTGAAGACTAAAGACAGTGTACAAGGAAGAGGGAGGGAAAGCAGAGAGCAGAGCAGGGTAGCAAAAGTGGCAGGAGGTGGTCATTGAAGGAAAGCCCTCCTTGGAAGCAGGCTTCATTCCCTTCTCTGCTTCACTCAGGCTGCAGCACGCCCCATTCTTGCAGGAATCTTCCTGCAATGGGCCTCTAGTGTATATACATGTAAAGATCCCTTATAAATATATGATTTTAAAAAAGTTTTCTCCCAGCATCCAAATTGAAGAATAAAACTGCCCTTATGTGCAAATAACATGATATTATACATAGAAAACCCCAAAGACTGCATCAAAAACTACTAGACTTAATAAATGAATTTGGCAGTGTAGCAGGATACAAAATTAATTCCCAGAAGTTTATGGCTTTTCTATACTCCAATAATGAACTCACAGAAAAATAAACTTAAAAAGCAATCCCATTTACCATTGCAACAAAAAAATTAAGATACCTAGGAATAAATCTAACCAAGGAGCTAAAGGACCTGTACTCAGAAAATTTTAGGACATTGAAAAAAGAGATAGAAGAGGACATGAGCAAATGGAAGGATATACCATGTTCATGGATTAGTAGAATCAACATCATTAAAATGTCCATACTACCCAAAGCAATCTATAAATTCAAAGCAATTCCCATTAATACCACTAAATTATACCACTTCTAGGAATATATCCCAAAGAAACATAAATATCAATCAGAAAGGACATATGCACCCCTATATTCATAGCAGCACAATTTATCATAGCTAAGATTTGGAAACAGCCTAAATGTCCATTAGCCGTTGAGTGGATTAGAAAACTGTGGTACATCTACACAAAAGAAAACTATGCTGCTATAAAAAAGAGAAATTCTTACCATTTGCAACAGCATGAATGGAACTGGAGAACATTATGCTAAGTGAAATAAGCCAGTCATTGAAAGAAAAATACCACATGATCTCACTCATTTGTGGAATATAAAGAACATTATAAACTAATGAACAAAAATAGATACAGAGGCAAAGAAGCATTGATCAGACTGTCAAACTACAGCAGGAAGACTGGGGAGGCTTGGCAGAGCAGGTAAGAGATCAACGGAAAGACTTGTATGCATGCATATAAGCATATCCAATGGACACAGACACTGGGGGCCGGGGAGTGAGGAGGGCATATGCTGGGGCATAGGGGAGGCTGGAGGAAGGTCAATGGGGAAAAAAAGGAGACGTAAAATACTTTATAAATATAATAAAATTTAAAAAGAAGTTTTCTCCCATTATATGGGAAGCTTTCACTTTCTTAAAGATTTCCTTTGAAGAACAAAAATTTCTTATTTTGATAACACCTAATAGTTTATCTATTTCTTTCTTTAGTAGCTTGTAATTTTAGTGTCATATTTACTCCTTATAGTTTTAATCTCCATTTTCAAACTAATAATATTGAGCAACTTTTTATATGCTTATTTTCCATTTATATTTCTTTGGTGAAATGTCTACTCAAATCTTTTGCTTTTTTAAATTGGTGTTTTATTTTATTTTTCTCTTGTGAGAATTCTTTATACATTTTGAACACAAGTCTTCGATCAGTGTGTTTGCAAATGTCTCATCCATGCTGGTGGAATTTTAATATTTGTCGTAGTGCATTGTAAAAAGTGCATTGATGAGGTTCAATTTACAACTAAAAGTATATGATTCATACTTTTTGTATCTTGTCTAAGAAATTTCTGAGGTAACAAATATTTTCTCCTATGTTTTCTTCCAGAAATTTTACTGTTTTAAGTTTAACATGTTAGGTCTATGATCTATTCACAATTTTTAGATATAGTGAAAGGTGGGTTAAAATTCCTTTTTGCATATGGATACTGTAATTTTATAGCACCATCTGTTGAAAAGACTATCTTTTCTCCATTGACAAAGGCTATCATTTACACCTAACACTGGTTTCTAGCAATTTGATTATTATTTTTTTAGTATGGTTTACTTTATGTTTTATCTACTTGGTGTTTGCTGAGCTTTATTGATATGTGGATTTATAGTTTTATATGTAGGTTTAACTATCAAATTATAAAAATTTTAGGCTACTATTTCTTCACATTCTTTTTGTTTACCCAGCTCTCTGATCTTATATTGGGATTTCAATTTCATATACAGTAGACTGCTTGATATAATTCCATATCTCACAGAAGCTTATTTATTTGTTTGTTTTGATATTTATTTATTTCTTTCTATTTATCATGGATAGTTTCTATTGCTGTGACTTCAGTTTCACTAATGTTTTCTCCTACCGTGTCTAATCTGCTCTTATCCCCATCTAGTGTGCTTTTTATTTTTAGAAGTTCAGTTGGGTGTCTTTTATATCTTTTTTTCTCCTTGTCAAGCTAATGCTTTTGTCCACCTTCTTGAACATATGTACCGTGTTTCCCCGAAAATAAGAAATCCTCCGAAAATAAGACCTACTTACAGGTTTTCTTCTGAGTGAAATATAAGGCATCCCCCTGAAAATAAAGACCCCCTAGGCTAAACATGAGAGTTTTGGTCCACTGATTCTGAAAGAAATGGAGTCACAGGAAATTCAGGAATTGGATTGTTATGATGATGTTCAGAAGATGATGACATGATTGTCATTGAATAAATGAGTAAATTCTTGATACTGTAGAATTCACAGTTTGTCTGGTTTGTGTTGACAACTACCATACTACCGTACCGTACACAGGTAATAAATTTCCTTTATTTTCATTTAACAATAAATGTGTACCGTATTCTTCTTCATGGAAAAATAAGACATCCCCTGAAAATAAGACGTAGTGCATCCTTGTGAGCAAAAATTAATATAAGACACTGTCTTATTTTTGAGGAAACAGGGTAGTACATTTATAAGAATTAGTATATAGTATATCTTTATATACTAACTAGGGGCCCAGTGCACAAATTTGTGAACCTTGAATGATAGGCTTTGTCACTGGAAAAAGATAGTCTTTTCAACAGATGGTGCTGGAAAATTATAGTAGCCATATGCAAAAAGGAACTTTAAAAGTGGGCTGCGAGAATGCGGTAGGCACAGAGGTGAATGTTGGCCCATCCCCTCTTGTTGTGCCCCCACCTGGTCCTCTGTCTGCTGGCCCCACTCCCACTGCATTCACTCTCATGTGCTGACGGTGCCAGCCCCACTCACATCTGCTGAAGGAGCGATTGGGGCTGGCGCCAGCAGTGGGTGCTGGAGCTGTCAGCAGGTGAAAGTGGCGCTGTTGCTCTGATCAGCCCTGAGCAGCAGAAGGAGGTGATCAGGGCTGGCAGCTGCCACTCACACCCACTGATGGCACTGAGCAATGAGGACTGGTGCCAGGTACCAGTAGCAGTTGCAAGCAGGGTCAGTGCTGGCATTGGGTGTGAGCAGTGGCTCCAGCACTGGCAGTGGGTGCAAGCAGGGCTGGGGCTGGCAGGGGATGAAAGCGCTGGGTGAGACCGGGGCAAGCCAGAGCAAAGAATTTTCAATAACCACCAGAGGCTCACCTCCATGGCATCGACCAGTGCCCCACCTTGGTCTGGAGCCCCTGATCACCTGCTCTGCCATCCCACTGTGGCCAACACCCGCCATGTTCCACACATGCCCCCTGGTGGCCAGTGCACATCATAGTGACTGGTTGTTTGGTTATTTGGTTGTTGAGGTTATTCCACCTTTCGGTCTATTGGCATATTAGCCTTTATTATGTAGGATTATACAATGTTTGCCATTTCTGAGTCTGTTCCTGTTGATTGGTTTTTCCTTCTGATTATGGCCTTTATTTTCCTGCTTTTTTAAACGACTGCTGTTTTTGCATTGGATGCTTGGCATTTTGAATTTTATGCTTTTTGCTGCTCAGTTGTTGTTTTTGTGTGGGGAGGAGGCTATTTCTTTAAGTACTTTGGGCTTTGCCCTAGCATACAGTTAAATTATTTGGAAACTTCTTGATACTCCAGAGACTTAATTTTAAGTTATGCTAACCACGTGTTATGAACGAATGTTTATATTTCTTCTAGATTCATAGGTTAAAGCCCCCTTCCCCCAACGTGGTAGGTATGAAGAGGAAAAGACCAGAGCAGTGTCTCTCTCTCTCTCTCTCTCTCTCTCTCTCTCTCTCTCTCTCTCTCTCTCTCTCTCTCTCTCTCTCTTTCGGTCATGTGAGAAAATAAAGGTCTCCAAACTGTGAGAAACCAATGTCTGTTGTTTAAGCTGCCCAGTCTGTGTATTTTGTGATAGCTGGAGCAGCAAAGTGGTAGGGCCTTCACACTGCTCCACTACTGAGGTCATTCCCTACTGAGGACTCTACTCAGTGCTCTGTGCACTCAGAGGTCTTTCTACCCAACTGCGGAATATGAACCATTTCTGTCTCTGGGGTTTTTCACCTGCTCTTTTCACTCTCTGGCATTGGTAGTTTTCTCTACATGTGTATACACATCAAGCACTTAAGAGGAATACTCTGAAGATTTTCCAAGTTCTCTCTGTTCTCTGAACCTTGTCCTGGGAAGTTTAGCAGTGTTGGCTTCACCAAATATTGAATTTTATTCCCCAACTCAGGGACACCACTGGGCTCTATTGAGTTTCCCCTTTCAGCACAGTGGCCTGCATTTACACTCTAAGTCTTAAGTTGGACAGTCACCTTATTTGCCTCCCTTCTCTCAGAGACCACTGACCTGGGATGCCCTGTTATCCAGTTATTGAAAACCACCGTTTCCTATTTTGTTGAATTTTTTAGTTGTTAAGATAGAAGGGTAAATCTGGTTCCTATAATACACTGTGGCCAAGTAGATAGTTTGTGTTCCACACCTACGGGTGTGCTGAGGGACTGCTAACTTCTATGTACTGCAGGAGCGGGACGCAGGAGAAGCTATGATCACTGCAGGGATCTTGTGCTGGAGAACTGGGGAAACCACTCAAGCTATAGGAGCTGGGTGCCAAGGAAACTGTGCACACTGCAGGAGATGGGCAAGCAAGTGCACCAGACCAGCAAGCAAAACCCTTTCCTTCTATAATGTCTAGCCAGGGCCCTCTACTGACAAAGCATAACATCTTGCCATCTGGTAGAGGAAAACTATTTAAAGGGCCCATATTCATTTTCCCAGAGCAGTTAAGAAAGTATGAATTTAGAGCCAAAAGGTAATAAATTGATAAGCAGCATACATATTGTAGAGGATTGCTACCTATCAGTATTTCAAAATTATGTGGCCATCTGGTAGGTTTAGATCTATAACATCATTAAATGCTTTTCATGAAATATTTTGAGCTTGAGTTTTTGATACCTAAGATTTATTAGTTCTGAGAAGGGAAGAGTGCTTTCATCCATTCCTGGCAAAGAAAGAAATAAAACTTTAAAATCACATGCTATATTTGTGTCAATTTTTCCTTATTACTTAGTAGGAGAGAAAAAAAGGGATAGGAAGGTAACGAGTATTATTAAGGCACTTCTATGTGCCTGGTGCTTTGCATATATAATTATTTGAAAACATTGAAACTACTAAGGACTCTATCCTGTGAATGAGGTGGTTTCATGCCATTTTATAGATGGGCAAATCAGGTTGGGGCAATTTGCATGCACAAAAAACTGGGAAGCTTGCTATTGATGAAGATGACTTGACCAGCCTCACAGTTTGGGATGAGACCTAGAAATGCACATTTTAGGAAAAGATACAGGAGATTCTGACGCATGTGGTCCATGGGCCTCATTGTCATAAATACTTCAATAACTTGTTCAAGTTCATGGGATTCAGAAGCAGGCTTCAGATTTAATGAAGGATTATTTGATTTTAACCATGTTGACCCCTTTTATCTGCCTTTTTAGGCTGTAGATTAGTAATGAGAGTGTGAAAAAAATTATTGAGCTTAAACTAGCTAGTTTCAGGCCCACTCAGGAACTGTGGATGAAGGAAGCAATCAGCTAATGAACAAGCAGCTGTTTAAAAATGATCCCAGAGCTAGCAGATTCTTTCAGGAACATTTTACTGGAAGAGCACTGAGTGAGCTAGCTCCCTCTGGTGATCAAGCAGTCCTTCCTTCTTTTCATCTCAGCTCATCAATGGACTCTCAGTGTGACCTTAGAAAATTAAATAATCAGATTGAGGTCTCCTTCTTTATCTAGGAAGTTGGTGACACTTGGTTATAGATTACACTGTCACATTATCAGATAATGAGACAATTCCATATTGAGAATATTCAATAATGAACATTTCTAAGACCATCAGTTTTCAAAGAAACTTGATATCTTCCAAAGTTAATTATCAAATGCTAATCAATAATACTTACTTTCTTAAGTGGTTCCAGATGAGGTAATTTTAGATGTTTTCTTGTTGAATGATGCATCTTACAGTATTTGGGATAAGGAAATTGAACTAAGCTATGTCTTCAATTGGCAAGCATATCAAACTAATTTTAGAGCATTTAGAGATTAGTGCATTATTAAATAGAATGCATTCCATGTGTGAGGGACTCATTTAGTCTTGGTTCTGACCTTGATGTACAAATGTGACATTCATAGAGGCATTATTTAAGTTATTGAGTATTTTTTTCCTATTAAAAATGGAAACAGGGCATCTGGATTAAAGCAAGATTCAATGTCAATTAAACAAATGGTCCTGCAGATTCTGAATAAAGTTTTGTTTTAGGATTCTTGAATCCCTGGCACATAGGAATTGATTTATGCTTACCTTCATTCAATAAAGAACTCCACTAGAAAAGACCATGATCTTTTCATGGGTAGAAAATGATATTTCATAAAGTTCTCTCAAGTTGATGTATTGCAATTGAAGCAATCTTTTAACCAGATAAATTAATTGCAAGTATCATATAACAAATAAATAAGAATGGTCAGGAATATTGGAGTGAGAGAGAACTATATCTATAATATACTGAAATATATTTTAAAGCTATAAAAATTAAAGCTCTGTGATATTGAAGCATGACTAGGAAAGAGATAAAACAATAGAAAGTTCAGAAACATCAAAACACAGGAAATTGCCAAGACTGGTTTGGCTCAATGGATAGAGCTTTGGCTTGGAGACTTTAGGGTCCCGGGTTCGATTCCGGTCAAGGGCATGTACCTTGGTTGCGGGCATATCCCTGGTGGGGATGTGCAAGAGGCAACTGATCAATGACTCTCTCTCACCGATGTTTCTAACTCTCTATCTCTCTCCCTTTCTCTCTGTACAAAATCAATAAAATATATTAAAAAAAAAAACTCACACAGGAAATTAGTAAATGACTTAAATAAAATTTAAATGTAATAGGAAAAAATAGGAATGATGGAGGTAATGGTTTGGGATCACCTAGAATATAGGTCCTAAATAATTACCTGGGAAAACAATGGATTCCATATTACTGATTATATACACAAAAATCTACAGATTGATTAAAATTTAGATGTTAAAAATGGAAATCAAAGAAATTAGAAAAAACACATAAGATTTTTAAAAATTTAAGAAGGAAAATACTTCTTAATAATAAATAAGGACATCAAAGAAAAGATTGATACATTCAAATAAATACAAAAACAAACAACCCTCCAGAAAAATGTCTAAAAGATATAAAAGGACAATTCATAGTAAAGGAAATATAAATGGTTTTCAAACAAAAAATTATGCTCAACCTTATTCATAGTAAGAGAATAATTAAAATTATAGTAATTAAAATTACTAGTAATAAAAATGATAATGACATATTATTTTTTGTTATTTATTACATTAATAATACTGGTACATGCTGCATTGCTAGAAATAGAGAAACAGACTCTCTCCATTGCTGGTGGGAATGTATCTTGGTGCAACCTCTATGGAGCACATTTAACAGTGCCTTACATAATGTAAAATACTTTTACCCTTTTACCTTTTATTATTTATCTCAGATATACTCACACTTGTGAAATGTCTTACATTTTAGGCTGTCTACTAGAGCATTGTCTGTTGGAGACAATTTATAATCCTTTAATAGAGAATAGGTATGGTATATCCATATTATGAATTACTATGTGCTCATTAAAAATGATGAGATAGCCAAACTGGCATGGCTCAGTGTTGATCTATGAACCAGAAGGTCCAGGTTCAATTCCAGGTCATGGTACATGCCCAGGTTGCAGGCTCAATCCCTCTGGTTGCAGGCAGCCAATCAGTGATTTTCATAATTGAAGTTCTATCTCTCTTTCTCCCTTTATCTCTGAAATCAATCAAAATATATTTACTAAAAAAAAAAAAGAAAGAAAGAAAGAAAGAAAAAGGCCGAAACCGGTTTGGCTCAGTGATAGAGCGTCGGGCTGCAGACTGAAAGGTCCCAGGTTCGATTCTGGTCAAGGGCATGTACATTAGTTGCGGGCATGTACCGGTAGAGGTGTGCATGAGGCAGCTGGTTGATATTTCTCTCTCATCAATGTTTATAGCTTTCTATCCCTCTCTCTTTCTCTCTGTGAAAAATCAATAAAATATATTTTATAAATAAATAAATAAATAAATAAATAAATAAATAAATAAATGAAAGAAAAAGGATGGGACAGCTTTTTATATGCTGATATGAGACATACAATGTTAGTGTTCAAAAATGTACTGAAAAATGAGTTTATTATGCTACTGTTTGGGTAAACAAATGTATTTGTGTGCTTTATGTGTACACATGCATATACATGTGTAGTGGGCATATTAACATGTCTCTGAAAGATACATAAGAAATGGGTTGCCTTAAGGAAGGTAAATTGGGAGCCTAGAGGAGACCAGAGAGAGAGACTTACTTTTGATGGTATCCTCTTTGATACCTTTCACATTCGTTTCATGAGAATGTATTACTTATTTTTGTAAATGTGTTTCTTTGAATGACCATGGTTAGCAAGCATTTTGTGAAAGCTTCTCCTAAAATGACATGATGTCAAGGTGGCTTCCACGGGCTGATGGTCTCCTCTGCCGACACGGAGACACAACTACAGAAGAAATGAGAATATATGTGTTATTTTGGAGATGGTTCCCATTTTAAAGGACAACCGTAAGTATGTCAGTAGCAATCCTTACATCTGTGTACAGTACATCCTCATGTAGCATTCCATGTTAGTCTTGCTGCAGAGTCCAGATAGACACAATCCAGACACAGGCTCAGGACACTGTCCAGTCTCACAGCCACTCATCACTGGTCTCTGCCTCCTAACAAAGGGCTTTCCCTTCCAGTGTTTGCCAATATTATGGATTTTTTGCTAATAATTACATTTTGAGCACCTACTATATAATAGCAAATTAAACATACTATGCCACGCATTCTTCTTATTTTATCATATCTTATTATCTTTATATGTTTTATAACCTTTCAATTTTCAAATGATAAATCAGAGTATCAGAGAGTTAAATGCATTGCACAAGTTCACACAGTACAAATCTGGAGCAGAGACTGGAACTTCAATTTGCTTAACTTTATCCCTTTTTCCTTTGCTGATGGATTCCATGTGCTGCTGTTTTCACATGAGTACCTGGTAGTTTGTATATGAAATAGTTTATTCAGTATTGACTGATTGAGTGTTTGTTCTTAAGCCACACACTATGCACAGAGTTGGCTTAAGGCCATTTTCCTCTTCAGCAGAAGGTGCTGTCACCTGCAACAATGCCATCTTCTCACCTCTTTTCTCTGCCCGGTGGCTGCGGGGAGGGTGGTCTGCCCTATACATTGAGGTTCAAGTTTGTGTCAGCAGCAGCTCTGTAGGCAGCATCCCATAGCTGCTTGGTCATCTCATGATTGATTTTTACTTTTGAAAAAGGAAAATTGCATCCAAAAAAGGGAAAGAAAATTACATCATTGTTATTTCCAACCTTAAAGAAAGATAATGTTTTCTTAAAGAGTAAGAAATTTAGGCAACAGAAAGTGGTAAAATAAAAATAATCCAAAAGCATATAGCTAAGACCTACGTACTGTTAGCATTTTGACAAATTTACTATCAGACTTCCTCCTGTGCATAGAGGAACATACAAGTAGACATTCTATAAATAGATTGAATCATTTGGGGATATTGGACTTTTCTCATTTAAAAAATCATAGTCATCCTATATCATTATATATAGGTCATATCGTTGATTTTAGTAAGTGTATGATTTTTATGTAGATAAAGTACACTTAACTAACTAATTTGGTCCTCGATTTTTTCTACTATAAACAATGCTATAATGTAACCTTCTTACATAACTATACACATGTTCTCCATTATTTCTGAAGGAGAGAGTCCTATAAGTGAAATTGCTGAATCACTTGTAGCTTCTATAAAAAAACTTGCAAAAAAGAACTTTAATTGAGGTCAGCAATGGAAGTCACTAATAAAAAGGATCTCCTGCCTTTTCTAAACACTTTTATTTACTGAGTAGTTTCTTTCGTCTTTTTAAGCATCCACATTTTTACATGGTTTTTCTTCTCTTGCCTCTTTGTACTGTCACTTCTACACTATTCTTTATATAGCATTAACCTTCTGGGGGGAAAAAAAACAGCAATAGTTCCTTTTAAATTTGTTTTATTATAATTTTTATTTATGAATGGATTTTCATTTGTTGTGTCTGATTTTCCTTGAGGGAGACAGCAGAGGTCTGCTCAGAGCAGCTTAATGACACCATCTGTGTGTATGGAAGAGCAGAGAGAATTAAAACCTGTTGACAACTTTGGGCAAAGCTGTGGGCCTCATGTTCTGTAATTTATGTGAAAAGCTGAAGAACAATCAGTTCAAACTGGTTCTTCAAAGAGGCACAGCCAGGAACATGCTCTTGGCAGGTCAGTGTCTGCACCACAGCAAAGGGTGTCCGAGTCCAGAGAATTCTGAGATGTGCAGTTGGAGCTCATGATCTGGCCCACAAAAGCAAACACGTTTGTTGCCATAAAGAGAAGATGGAAGCTGCCGCTGTTTTTTCCAGTTTTTCATCTGACTGCATTTCTCTAACAGACAAGCATATGCATAGTATGTACCTCTATCCTACTGCTTGGTGTGTTTTTATATCAGGAGTGTGAGGAGCCCATTCCAATATTTGCCATGGGACATGTTAGCAAGGTTAGGGACACACAGTGTGGCAAGGATGCTTGGGAAGGCAGTGATGTGTGGAAAGGACTTGTACTTCTGCCACATGGACTTATGTTTAAATCTCAGCTCTATTATCTCCAGCAGCTGGACCACCATAGGTACCTATCTCTGTTTCCCACTTTTTAAAGTATAGGAAAATATACCTAGCTTACAGGATTCATATGGTGGTTGGATGTAATACATATGACGTTGCACACATTCTCATCTATTCTTTTTCATTTCCCTGATACTTTCCATGTCCTGATATGATGTTCCTGCCCCTATCCCTCCAATCAAATCACTCTGATCAGGTCCCCAATGGCAACTCTGTTACTAAGTTGCTGTTTTTATCTTAGGTAACTTTGTAGGACCAATTCCATTTTCTTGTAACATTCTCTTTCCTTGGCTTCTAAGAATCATGCTTTGATTATTTGCTTCTTCCTCCATAGACTAGTCTTCTGAGTCTCCAGGATATTCTCTTCTTCCTCTCCCCTATTCTAAAGCTGGTGGTGCCCAGTCTCTGTTCTGGATTCTCTTCTTTTATTGGCCTTTCCTGAAGTCCCATTCATATCCATGGCATCAATTATCATCTCTGTACTGGCATGTCCACTGCACAATTGAGATGTTAATGCTTGGGCCCCATATGTCAATGTCAATGCTTGGGCCCCATATGTTGGTGCAAAAATGTAAAGGTTGTGTCACCTTTACACCCCACTTGCCTAGCTCCCTTCCCCTTTATGAGTCCAGAAGTCTCAGAAAGCCCACAGGCAGGCGTCCTGAAGGAGAAGAGTCTGGTCCACTTGCTTTGCTGTATAGTGTGCACAGAGCAGTGCATGGAGCTTATGGGGCAAAAGCCACAGAGCTCCTACCATCCCAGCCTGCAGAGTCTGTGCCAGACACTGAGGTGGGGGTGAGGGGGTTTTCAGAGAGCAGCCTGTATATAGCCACTCACTGCAGACCCCTTTAGGGAGGTAACATTTGCTTTTAATTCTCTACTAGAGGCCCAATGCACGAGATTCATGCAAGGGTAGACCTTCATAGCCCTGGCTGCCCTGCGACCCATGGCCCTGCGACCCTACCCCCCACCCACTGGTTGTCCCACCATCTGGTCTAATTAGCATATCTGCTCTTTATTACATAGGATGGGTTTGTGCCAGGACTCCTGTGCCCACCCCTGAAGTGTAGCTGGGCTCTACCTTGTGAAACTGTTTAACCAGTTCTATGAGCTCTCGGGAATTCTGTGAGTTTCCCAGTTTCTTATAGGAATTGATTTGTCTGCTTAAACTAGTCATTCTATTGTTTGTAATAAAGGATTAAATAGTCCTTTTGATAAAGATATTGATCACTGCCTTAAACATGAGAATTTGTCTTATTGGTATCACACCATCCCTTCCTTTCTCCCTTCCTTTCAATTATTGGTGGTTAATTTTCTTATTTTGGTTATCTTTATAACAATAAATAATAATAAATATCCACTTATTATTCCACAGACCATCTCTTTTTTCCAGATTTATTGATATATAATGTCATATAACATTGTCTAAGGTATACAACTTACTGATTTGATATACATATATTGCAAAATGATTACCACCATAGTATTAACTAACACCTCTGTCACATCACATAATTGCCATGTTTTTGGTGTGGATAGAGCATTTGGAATCTGATTTTTTTAATATAGATAACATAGCATTGTTAACTATAATCACTATGCTGTTCATTAGATCTCCAGAACTCATTCATTTTATAAATGGAAGTTTGCACCCTTTCACCAACATCTCCTCCATCTCTCTTGGTAACCACCATTCTATGCTCATAATTTTTCTCTTCTGACCCATAACACCTTACCTTTCCCTCTGGCTCTCATTGCCCTTTCACCTCTCTGTGTTTTTACTTTGTCAAAGTTGATAACCTTTCTATTCTATTCTATGATCATAATTTAATCTTCTGTGTTTTATCTCTTTGTGGGTTCTAAAACTGGAAAACTAATAAGCAACATTGACATTATTAAGATTATATAAAGATTGACTTTAGAGTTGAAGAAGAAGCTAATGATTGCATATCCTGCTCTGTAGATCTAATGTTCTGATCCTTGTGCACTTGAAGTAGAATGTTCCTAGCTTTAAGGTCACATTCATTTTTTGTCCTCATATTTTATTAATCACTCAAAATCAAGTTATTTTTTTCTTTTCTTTTCTTTTCTTTTCTTTTCTTTTCTTTTCTTTTCTTTTCTTTTCTTTCCTTTTCTTTTCTTTCTTTTCTTCTTTTTAACATGGTCCTTTTTCCTTTGTGTTTACCAGGTGCTACTATTTGGAATTCTTTTTTCTTCCTTAAAAGAAATCTTATGTTTCCACCATAACCTCATATGTACCCAGCCTTTATATTCTATAGAATCCTTTTCTTCCCTCATAGCCCCTGCAATAAAATCCCTCCAGGATGTTCTAATCTGGACCTGTCATCAAGATCTGATACATAGCTATCACCCTCGGGCTTCTCTTCAATGATGTATTGGATTAAAGCCGAGTTTTGGATTCATGTCATCATTTTGGTCTTTTGTTTGGTTTTACTGTAGTATAAACCTTGGAAACTTCCTAAGTCAGAAAATACAGTAGTAAACTGGTCTTTGTATATCTCAAAATATTTTTACTTTATTCTCACATTGCATTGCTAGTTTGACTGGATATAGAATTATGGGTTCAAAATATATTTTTCCCTTGGAATTTTTAAAACATTTATTTGATATATTCTGAATCTAATGTGACTAATAGAAAAGGTGGGTGGTTCCTTGCATTTTTTACTTGGAAGGCTTTATGACTTTTCCCCTTCTATCTTTGGTGTTCTAAAATTTCAAAGAGATGTGTTAGCTGTGTAGCTATTTTCATTCATCCTGCTCAGTACTCAATAGACTCATCACATTTCTCCTGTTTGAGGAAATGTCTGATTATTTCTTTTAAAGAATTTTACCATCTGTATTTTCTGTTCTCTTTTTCTGAAAATCTTCGTAGCCAACTGGTGGATTTCTACAACTCTTGTATTAATCTTCTATAAATCTTAACTTTACTCCTGAAATTTGCTATCTCTGTGACATTTGTTTTGAACCCTAGGAGACTTAATGGCTTTATATTTCAGCCTTCTTTTTAAAAAATGCTATTGATTGATTTCAGAGGAAGGAAGAGAGAGATAGAAACATCAATTATGCAAGAGGATCATGTATGGCTGCCTCCTGCACACCCCATATTGGGGATTGAGCCCGTAACTTGAGCATGTGTCCTGACCAGGAATCAAACAAATAATGACAGCCTGGTTCATAGGTTGACACTCACCCACTGAGCTATACTGGACAGGCTCAGCCCTTCTTTTAAATTCCATGTTTTAGGCATTGTACTTTTAATTTATAAGAACTTTTTTTTTCTGTTCTCCAGTTGTCCCCTTTTCAATCATACTATTCTTGCTCTAGAAATACAATATCTTCTCAAATATCTTTGAAGGGATTCATTAAATACTTAAAAGATTTCTTCTAGTTACTGAATTATTTCCATTTCTTTGAGACTTTATATGTTTTGCCCTTTTCATTTCCTTCTCCTAGTTGTTCTCAAATGTCTACCGATCTTGTTTGTGCATTTATCAATATTTCTATAAATAAAGAATTAGTTTCATAATGAAAACTACCTATTCTTGGTTTCTTCCATATGTGCATTGATATGCTTTTTGATAGGTTTTCCTCCTAAATGGGAAGGCAAACAGGGCACTCCATTCAACTGCACAGGCTAAATGAACTGACAATTTTGTGTTAGGATGTACACATGGGAACCAGCCTTACATTAGATGTTCTGTTTCATCTCCCACCAAATGCTACAGCAAGGACAGCTTTACTCTTAGACCCACAGTCCCACTAAGGCACAAATCCCTCCCCAGCCAGTTTAGTTATCTCTTTTAGAGAAGAGTTTCCAGTTATTTTTCCTCCCTATTCTGAAGGTGAAAACCTGATTCTCTTTGCTCTACACGGAAGGGGAGCCACTGACCCTATGCCTAGACATTCACTGGCATTCTGGGAGGATGACTGGCAGCCATTTTCCTCAAGTTCCTTTCATACTTAATTTTGAGCTTTAAGTTTCTCAACTCTGTTTCATTCATTAATGTGTTGAAGTCTTTAATCTATGAAAGACCTCCCTTCTCAATTTCATCATTGTTGCAGATTTATTTCTTTTTACACTCCAATTCTGTCATTTTAGAATCTCTGACAAGAATGGTAGCGCACTGATATTTTTAATCAACTTTTTGCACCAGACACTTTCCTACACCAGGGTGTTGTTTTAAAAAAGAAATATATTTGTTGAAAGTTACTAATTTTTGTCTGTAGTCTTATTTCTTAGCATGATATTTCTGAATATTAGAATAGGATTTTGCTTTTATAAAAAGAAAGAGCCCTGGCTGGTATGACTTAGTTGGTTAGGGTGTCATCCTGGATACCAAAAAGGTGATGGGTTCAATTCCTTGTCACGATATATACCCAGGTTGAAAGTTTGAACCCTTGGTTGGGGTGTGCACAAAGACCCCATCAATGTGTCCATATCACATTCTTGTTTTTTTCTCTTTTTCTCTGAAATCAATTAAAAAAAAAAGAAAGAGAAGGAAAGACTTAAAAGGAAGCAAGCAAATGAATATTTAGACAAAAATAAGTAGTATAATCCCTCCCTTAAACATTTGTGATAAGCACTTAAAAACAGCCTACATTATTAATCTCACTGAAAGGCATTGGTTAAGTTTTATGGGTATTATTAAATGAAAAACTCATATGAGAAACCTAGTCCTTAGTACATGGGTATAAGGTTCTCAGCAACAGAAAACACAATCCAGAGTGTCTGTAGGAGAACAGGTAAAGCCACTCCACTCAAACTGTTGAGGGTTATATCAAAGACCTACATTATATCAAGTCTACCGAACATTGATACTACAGGTGTAAGGCTTGGTTTTTAAAAGTGTACCTTTTACTTTATTTTTTTTTCCTTTCTATGAGTTTAATTCTGAGCCTAAAAGTGTTCAGATTAGGATATCAGAAAATATAATCCCAGTTGTTACTTAGTTTTCTTTCTTACTAGATCTGCACCAGATATACAAAGAAAAGACCACACCACCAATGCTGACATCTTCATTGCCTTGGAAGATTAATAAATCTTCACTGTGGGTATTTGTCCAGAGAGGAAAGTCAGTGCTGACTTTCTGTCTCTTCCAAGGATTGGTTATCTTTTTCAGGCCTTGCTTTGAAGTGGCATGAGGTCTCCTTTTCTTGAGAGACTACAGAACTTTCATCTCTCTCTAAAATATCCTCTCGATTGAGATATTTTGGTAGCACCTCTTTATTTGGTTGAGTTTTTAGGAAATACAAGAGCTAAGCCAATAGACCTTTTCTATCTTCTGCCTTTCCTTGAGGCAATGAATCCAGAAAAGACTATCTACTTGAATGCAGGCAGACAGAGAGAAAGGGAGTAGAGACACAGAGAAGAAAGACAGCAAATATTAGAAGGGAAAAATCAGTTAACTGCATCAAAACACCATCATCTTATAATATGTACATTCCACCATAAAGGAATGTGGAGGGATACAAAATGGCATGCAGCCCAGAATGGGTTTAAAGGGTTAGGCAGAGCAGGGTCAGGAAGAGAACTAGGGAAGTTTTTTATGCAGAGCATTAACACAGAAATTATGATAGAACCACTTGACTAACTTGAGCACAAGATGAAAATAGCCTCCAGTTTTGGTGGATTTGTCATTAGCCACGCCCCCTTCCACAGGACTTTGTCAAAGGCCTTTTGCCAGTTTCACATTATGTTCAAGGATTCCTGAGCCCCTGAATGATGATCCCAAAGGCTATGCAAATATACAGAATACTTATGTGATATGGAAATTTCTCTGATCATTATAGGGGAAGGACAAAAAGCCCTTGAAAAGATCATGCTAATGAAAAAATCAGTGCTTTGCTGAGGGACAGCCTTGGGAAACTGTCAGCTGATTTTTCATAGTGTTTCAATGAACTCTAAATGTTAAGAGGGGCCAGTGTGGTCCCTTTTGAATTCAGCAATAATGTCTATTCACTGAAAAATGATAAAGATTCATTTTGCTCAAGGCATAAACTTTGAGGGGGGTGATGAACATATAATCAAGCTGGTCCTCAAAACAAGCTCATGGACCTTTTGGGGTGCACACATTGACCCGGGGCAGATAGGAGCTCTGCACTGTGGCTCAGGCCCGTTAGCAGCTATGTGCAGCTCCTTCTGTAAACATTGACAAGAAGTAAAATGTTAGGGGTCTTCTGTGTCCCATGAGAACTGGAAAGTCACCTGGCAGCTTTCCTATCAGGCTGTATCTTTAGACTTCTTCCCACACAAACTGGATCTCCTGCTTTATAGTTCAACATAGTCTCCAAACTTGTCTCCAGAGTAACTTGGCTTTTGAGAGTAACTTATCCAATCTCTCAGTGTGCCGATTCCAATTTTCTATTAGTGAATCTTGCTGACCAAGGTTCAGTCATGTCTACTATTACCTGTATAACTGCCTCTTGGGAGATGAGTTTATTGGTAAAAACACATTGTCTGATCATGTCCTTTAGCCAAAGCTGTAGATGTGGGCAGATTATTTTATAAGAGCACTGGAAACTTTGAAATGATTGAAAAAAAGGAAAAGAAAAAAATGTGAAAAGGTTGACATGACTCTTAATAGAAACTGATTGAATAATGATGGAATCATGTAATGAAATAAAATGCACTCATAATGTAGGACTTTATATTTATTTTATTTATACTTCATATTATTTATTTCTCTCCACTTATTATTTATACTCAAATTTTAGTTGTTTCTTTATCTTATTGATGAAAGAACTAGAAAAACATGGAAAGGCATCATCCCCCATTGGTAGCAATAAGGACATCTAGAATGTGAAATTGTTGACATTTTTTTGCTTTGTGATTTTTTGGTTTCTCCGTTTTTGGCAGTGAGCATGTATCACTTTTATAGTTGGGGAAAATGACAGTAGATTTTATTTATGAGATAGAGCTTTGGCTTTGTCTGGTGACTAGATATGGGTGATCTGTTCATTCTGGCAGTCATATTGTCAGTCTGAAGACCTGGCCACAGCATTAGCTATGAAATGGACACAGCAGATATGGTTTGAGAGGGTTCATTTGCTGGATATACAACCACTTGCAATCTTTATCACTCACTATGTTATGTTTTCTGTAAATTCAGGATTTTAAAAACATTGAATAGATTCAATTTGAAGGTTACATTTTAAATAAAGTATTTGTAGCAACGCTTTCAAAACCTATCATCAAATATTTTGGGATTGTTAAAAGCAACATATTTTCTTCTTAAAGATTGTTTGGTGAGAAAGTGGTTTGGATTCTTTCTTTAATCTACTTTAATGGGCCTATTTATTTTCATAATGTTCATAACAGTGATATTTTTACTCCTTTTTTGTTTTGCTGAAATCAATCTTAAAAGCGTCTAGTACTAAATCTCAATAAGAATGTTTCCCCTTTTACTTTGCCTTTTTTCAGACCTCTGAATTAATTTCTTTTTTCAGAAATGTTGTGGATGCATGTAACTTTTCCCTTTTTTACTGAAAAAGAGAGAGAGAAAAAACAAACAAACAAAACACTTTGTATTCATTCTGGACATCCCTTACTCTAACCGTATTCTGTCATGCCTTGCTGTGCCCACCTAGGCCTGGTTCCTGAGGGCCAAAGCCTGAACAAAGTCCTCCTTAGCTACTTAGCGCTAATTCTCAAGGTTGCTTGTTCACTGGCGCATAGCTCGGGGCTTTCAATCAGGACGGAAACACACGGCAGCTGGGTGTCCAGCTGCCAATTCCTCAATTTGAGAATCGAATCTGTTTCCGTCCAAGTCACTCTTTACAAGGCATGGGGGCCGGTTCTGTGCCCAGTTACTTCCTCCACGGTTTCTTTACCAACATCCCACCCCTGCCCTGTGGTTGGTGACAAAAAACAACATGTCTCTATCATCATCTCTTCAGGCACATCTCACACCCAGCAGAGCAAACCACAAACCACATGGTGGGTGGGAGCTCCTCCAGGAGAATGGAGGAAGCCGGTGGAAACAGCCACACAGCAGATAAGATGCAGGCCATGGGATTTTGGGTGGGCATGGACAGGCCATTTCACCCATCTCTCTGCCTCAACAACCTCCTCTGGAAATAGTGCATTTGTTCCACTTGACATGGAGGCAGTGAGGCTGGAGTGAATGCATTTGGGAAAGTGCTTTGACACATGGCCAAACCACCCAAACACTAGCCTGGAAAAAGAGACTGGTGAGCAAGAGCCATACTCATAAAAGGAAACAGGCCAGACAATCAGGGGGTGTGAGCTCAGAAGTTAGACAGCACGGAGGGCAGCAGGGTCTGGAATATTTGTAAGAAGTTGCACAAGAAATGTGCTATTGCCCTGGCCCCATGGCTCTGTCAGCTGGGATGTCATCCTACACCAAAATTTTGTGGGTTTGATTCCTAGTCACAGCACATACCTAGGTTTCGAGTTTGATCTCTTATTGGGACACATAGGAGGCAACCAACCAATCTCTCTCTCTCTCTCTCTCTCTCTCTCTCTCTCTCTCTCTCTCTCTCTCTATGTCTCTTGAACAACAACAGAAAACATGTCCAAGGGTGAGGATTAAAAAAGAACGAAAGAAATGTGCTGTTTATTTATTTCTGCTCCATCCTCATCCTCATTACAGTTCCATTTCACACATGAATTAACTAAATTCATCATTCGTAGAGACAAAATAACCCAAATAAACAGAGCAATCCAATGACACGACTGTTTATTTAGTGATGTCTGATTCAGAAACCATACTCTTCATACAATATAGAGAGGTTGTATGCATGTGAATGTGTGTTTAATGCTTCTAAATAGGCAACATATTAGATGTGCAAATTGTAATTAATATTAATAACTGTACCGGTATCAGAAATCTAAATGGGAAGGGTTTGTTTACTGGAAGCATCGATTATAGATGTGGGGACACAGCTGAGGGAGCCCCGAGGGAGAGCCTGGCGCTCAGACTCCCAACAGCAGAAGCAGTTTCCAGCCTCAGGCTGAAGGATGGGCAGAGCACTAGCCTCGAATAAGGTGCTCCAGCAGTAGCTGTGGCTGTGACACACTGAGATGTGGCCCAGCAGAGGCCTGGTAGGAGAAGGAGGTAAGAGCCCTGATCTGACCTCTCTCTCCTCCAACCCTCCTGTCTCCTGTCTGTACCTTCTTTATCTATCCAGGAACTGGGACAGGGGCTTGGCTGATACAACCCATTGAGGCCAAAGTCTTGGGGACTGGGAGAAGGGCAGAGAATGATGGAGAGAAGCAAGTGAAGAATAAAGGCATAATAATCCACTACAAGTGTAGACAACTGGGAATTAAATCGGAATTGCAGAGTTATGAAACAAATAGTATGGTTAATTAAACATAAGGCAAGGTAGCTCAGTTGGTTATATCATTGTCTTCATATGCCATGGTTGTCGGTTTGACCTATAGTCAGGACTCATACAAGAATCAACCAATGATTGCGGGCACATCCCCGATAGGGGGTGTGCAGGAGGCAGCTAGTCGATGTTTCTCTCTCATCGACGTTTCTAGCTCTCTATCCCTCTCTCTTCCTCTCTGTAAAAAATAAAATAAATAAAATAAATAAAAAAAGAATCAACCAATGAATACATAAATAAGTTGAACAAGAAATAAATGTTTCTCTCTCTCTTTCTCTTTCCCAAATTCAATAATAATAATAAAAAGAACATAGGAAGGGACAACAAACTGGATTCAGAGTCAATAGCTTCACCAGCAGGAAAAGAGGCGGATAGTGAAATGCAAAAGAGAATCGTCACTATGGCCACATAAGAACACTGGAATTTTTTTTTTAATTTAAATTCTTTATTGTTGTAAGTATTACATATGCCTCCTTTTACCCCTACTGACCTCTCCCCAGACACTCCCCTCCTCCTCGCCCAGCACATGCCTTCACCCTGCTACTGTCTGTGTCCAGTGGTTATGCTTACATGCATGCATACAAGTCCTTTGGTTGGCCTCTTACCCCCTCCCACTTTCCCTCCTCTGCCTTCCCTCTGAGTTTAGATGGTCTGTTCGATGTTTCTATGTCTCTGGATCTGTTTTTTTTCATCAGTTTACGTTGTTCATTATATTCCATAGATGAGTGAGATCATGTGATACTTATCCTCCACTGACTTGCTTATTTTGCTTAGCATAATGTTCTCCAGGTCCATCCATGCAAGAACACTGGAATTTTCCCAGCCATTCCTGGGCAGGGTACTGTGAGCAGACCAAGGATAACTAATGACTTCACAATTATGGTTTTCTCTGAGTCTTTTAGGACACAGGCTTTATCTGTTTCTGTTTCCTCCCTTCCCTCCTCCAACTCTTCTGGAAGTGCAATTGCCTCATTCTTAATAGATGCCCCTGTGTCCTCTATGTAGGCAGTTCTTCTTCACTGTGACCAGTGATGGCTAAGCAATCTTATGCTGGAATGCCACCCTGGATGAATGACCCAAGGCCTGGGATTGTTCCGACAAAGATTAGGCAGTGTATCGTTCTAACAGGACCCTGCCTGAAACAGATGAGGGCAATATAAACGCCCTGCAGTGTTGGATACCAGCCTCCTGTTGGTGTAATTAATCAGAGTCTTCTGCTGGAATGAACAGTTTGGAAATACAGTGCCAGGTTTGATTAGCAGGTGGTTCAATATCAGTCTGATTGTTCTGTATTCTGAACTCCATGCTCACTCTAAATCAGTGGTTCTCAACCTTTTGAATGCCATGACCCTTTAATACAGTTCCTCATGTTGTAATGACCCCCAGCCATAAAATTATTTTCGTGACCCACAGGTTGAGAACCTCTAGCAGGGTCCCCTAAGACCATCGGAAAACACAGATATTTACATTACGATTCATAACAGTAGCAAAATTACAGTTATGAAGTAACAACAAAAATAAGTTTATGGTTGGGGGTCACCACAATGTGAGAAACTGTATTAAAGGGTCACAGCATTAGAAAGGTTGAGAACCACTGTTCTAAATGAAGTGCATTGGTTAAAATTTAAAATAGGAAGCGGGAAGTGCTGGGTTTTCACTCCGAGACAAGATCATAGTCTAAGTATAGGGGTACCTCCATGGCTCCTTAGTGCAGTAGATTCATCTAGATGATTTGCTATGCAACTCATTTATTGAGCTCCTGCTGTATAAACTATGCAAAGAGCTTTGATATGTGTATTAATTTACTAGGGCTTCTGTAACAAATTACTACAAACTGGCTGGTTTAAAACAACAGAAATTTATTCTCACAATTCTGGAGGCTAGAAATTCAAGATCAGTGTCTTGGGATGCCATGCTCCCTCTGATGGTTCTAGGGCAGAATCCTTCCTTGCTTCCTCTAGTTCCTCGCAGTTACTGACATTCTTGTCTTGAGGAAAAGATCACTCCAAGCTTCCCTAGCACCATCATATGGCTGAATGTTCATGTGTGTCACTGTTTTTCTCTGTGTCCAAATATCCCTCTCCTTTCTCTTGCAAGAATGCTAATAAGTGAATTTTAGGCTCATCCTAATTCAGGAAGATCATATATAAAGAACCCCAACTTTCAGCTTTATAAGAACCCACATATGAGTTAAATCATATGGTTTTTTACTTCTTATGTCTAATTTATTTCACTTAGCATGATATTTTCAAGATCCATCTATGTTTTTGCAAATAGCAATATTTCATCTTTTTTTATGACTGAGTAGTATTCCATTGTCTACATGTACCACACTTTCTTCATTCAATCATGTATCAAGAGGCTTTGGGAAAAGTAGTAAAAGGTAAAGGGGGTCAAATACATGGTGACAGCAGAAGATTTGGCTTTGGGTGGTAGACACTCAGTGCAATATACAGATGATGTATTACAGAACTGTGCAGTGAAACCTATATAATTTTATTAACCAATGTCAATTCAATGTGTTTAATAAAAATTAAAACTTAAAAAAAGAACCTTAACAGATTACATATACAAAGAGCTTATTTCCAAATAAGGACACATTTTGAGGTTCCAAGTGGACATAAATTTTGGGGGTCACTATTTAACATACTATAACATGATTTAATTTGGGGTTCTGCTTTAATGCACTTTGAGTTCATTATTTCCCCAAATATTATTTCTTTGTTCCCAATTTTCTTAGAAATTTATGTGCAAAACATTTCTCTCACTCTCTTTCTGTGTGTTTTCATTCAATTTGGAATAAGCTGAGTACTCTTATTTTCCACCCATCTCTGTCTTTCCTACATTGTTTTATTTCATCATGGAACTTTCATTTTCTTGCTTGTACTTTATTTGGCACTGTGAATCTAAATGTACCTTTTTTCTTTAATGAACAAAGAAATCTTTCTGCCCATAATGTTCAGCCTCCATGGTTATGCACCCCCATGGGATATTCTCAATGGCCCATTTTCATCTAAGGTCTGCAGACAGGTCACCATACCATTAAGCTGAAAAAGGAGAACATTTTCTTTGAATTTAAAATTGTTTCTATTTTGTGGCATATTGATTTCTTATATATTTTAGTAGCCTGGACTAGATTGGAGGTGGGTGTATCTCTTAGGTAGGGGGTGTTTCCTGAAAATCTGCCAAGTGACTACTGTTTCCCATACTCTTATCCTCCTCGCAAACAGACATTGGACTTACTCCCAAGTCTCAAAACATATAGAATGTCAGGGCTTTACTCAAAGCCCTAACGTAACAATATTTAAAAAAAAATCTATCATATATAATAAAAGGCTAATATCAAATAGACTGAACTATTAAACAACCAGTTACTATGACATGTGTGTGTGTGGAACATGGTGGGTGTTGGCAGCAGGTGGCAGAGCACGGAACATGGCAGGCATTGACCATGGCAGGATGATGGAGCAGGTGAGGGAGGGCACTAGACCAAGGCAGGGTGCAGCTCACTGTCATCAGGAGGAGCCTCTGGTGGTTACTGGAAACTCTTTGCTCCCATGCACTGCAGTCTCACCTGGCACTTGCACCTGCTGCTGGTGCTGGAATCGCCACTTGCACCTGCTGCTGGCACCCAGCACCAGTCCGGATTGCTCAGTGCCATTTGTGAGCTGCCACCCACAATCGCCCCTGAGGGCTTCTCCACCTCCCCCTGCTCCCGAGGGATGATCAGGGCAGCAGCTGCTGCTTGCACCCACTGACAGTGCCAGCCCCACTCACACTCGCTGCTGATGGCCAGCCTCAATCACTCTGCACTGTCAGCAGATGCGAGTGAGGCCAGCACCATCAGCACGTGAGAGCAGCAATGGCGGCGGAAGCAGGGTTGCCAGCAGACAGGAGACTAGAGGGCACAGTGGGAGAAGCCTGACAGAGGTGTGGAGAATGGGCCAAGATCTGCCCCTGTGCCCATGGCAGCCTCACAGCCCACAGTTCCTTTCAAGTGCACAAATTGGTGCACTGGGCCCTTAGTTAGTATGTGTTTGAGTTTTAACTCTAGACTGAAGTATTTTTGCCCATTACCTTATGCCATTTGGAGAGGTGAAATTCTGGGTGCCTCTCAAATGGACTGCAAGCCTGATCCATCCTCTTGGTTGTTCCTGTTATGAAGAAGAGTAAAGGAAGGTTAATAGCCATAAGAGTGGCTAAATTTTGCTGAGTGCTTTTGATATGCTACAAACAGCCTTAAGTACATTTTCTTAATCATTTTTTGTAACAATTCTGAAGTGATCATGATTTATGGATGGGGAACTGAGGCATTCAGAGGTCAAGTACCTTTGCATGTTAATGGTTTCTCATAATACTTATTTCTATATTTCCCCCTCTCATGTCAGAGTCCCAACAGTGGCCCCCTCAGCTTTAGATAATTCAAGGAGGGTTTATATATAAAAGAACTAGAGGCCTGGTGCCTGAAATTTGTGCATTGAGGGGTGTCCCCTAAGACAGGCCTGCACCCTCTCACAATCTGGAACCTCTCAGGGATGTCTGACTGCTGGTTGAGGCCCGATGGCATCAGGTCTACACTGGCAGTTGAACATTCCTCTCACAATCTGGGACCGCTGACTCCTAACCACTCTGCTTGACCCCCTGATTGCCCCAAACCACTCACCTGCCTGCCTGATTGCCCCTAATTGCTCACCAGTCTGCCTGATTGCCCTTAACCACCTCTTCCTCGGCCCCGCCACTGCAGCTTCCTCAGCCCCGCCACTGCAAGGATGTCTTGAATGTTGTTTGGAAGGTCATCCCACCTAATTAGCATATTATGCTTTTATTATTATAGATTACTGTGGTGTAGGAGAGTGAAAAGAACCACAAAGGATGATATGAATATTCAGGATTAGGAACCTACTACTACCTCAGAGCCTTACCCACAAAGAATAGAAGAGATTACTGAAAGCTGCAAGGAATGGTTGGGTAGAGGACACCACCTTGAGAGGAATAGTGACCTTCAGTCAAGGAAGAAGCCAGCTGAGATGACCTTGAAAGGATAAAATACTTTGACTTCACTTTCCTTTCTTGTAAGTTATAGAAAACTTTTAGGAATTTCTATGTGGAATGACCAGCTTGTCCTGGTTTGTCCAGGCCTTCCTCAGTTTTAGCAGTTTAAGTCTCAAGTCCTAAGAACTACCTGAGTCCCAGGCAACTCAGATCTATTGTTGATCCTTGCTCAAAGCTTAGCTACGAGTAAGTGCTACTGTGGGTCCCAGCATTGAGGCATGGTGGCTTGCAGAAGCCTACCCATTCACCTACTCCATCATTCATTCATTAGCTGAACTAGTATTTATTGAGCACCTACTATGTGCCAGTTCCTCTTCCAGCTATTGTGAGTCAGCACTAAAACAAAGGGCCTATCTCACAGGTAGTGAGGGAGACAGATAATAAATAAGATAATAAATAAACATATGATAAATGAAAGGCCCTTATATCCATTATCACTTTCCCCAGTTTCAGTTAAATGAAAAATTCTAGACATAAGTTTTTAATTGATCACTGTTCTGAGCAGCATGATGAAATCTTCTGCCTTCTTGCTCTGTTGCTTCTGGCTCAGGTCATGAATCATCTCTTTGTCCAGTTTATCCATGTTGTATACACTCCCTACCAGTTAGTCATTTAGTAGCCTTCTTAGTTTTTAGAGATGGAGAGACCACGTTCACATGCTTTTGTTATAGTATAGTTGACCCTTGAACAATATGGGTTTGAACTGCACAGGTCCACTTATGCCCAGATTTTTAAAAATAAATACCATAAATGTATTTTTTCTTCCTTATCACTTTCTTAATAGCACTCTCTGCCCTCTAGCTTACTAGTACTTTATTGTACAGTATATAAAGCATATAACATACAAAATCTGTGTTAATCAACTGTTTATATTACCAATAAGGTTTCTGGTCAATAGTAGGCTATTTGTAGTTCAGTTTTGGGAGAGTCAAAAGTTATATGCAGATTTTTGAATGCATGGAGGTTGGTTGGTTCTCCTAATCCCCATGTGGTTCAGTGGTCAACTGTAAATTGTTACAATTGTCCTATCTTATTACTATTTACTGTTAATCTCTTAATATCCCTAGTTTATAAATTAAACTTTATCATAGGTATGTATGTGTAGGAAAAACACTGTATACAGGGTTTGGTACTGCCCGTGGTTCCAGGCATCCACTTGGAATCTTGGAATGTATCCCTGCAGATAAGGGGGCTACTGTGATTCCAGGCAGTGATAAGTGTTGTGAAGAAGAAGAAGAAGAAGAAGAAGAAGAAGAAGAAGAAGAAGAAGAAGAAGAAGAAGAAGAAGAAGAAGAAGAAGAAGAAGAAGAAGAAGAAGAAGAAGAAGAAGAAGAAGAAGAAGAAGAAGAAGAGAAGAAGAAGAAGAGGAAGAAGAAGAAGAGGAAGAAGAAGAAGAAGAAAAAAAAATGAGTTGTCAGAGTGGAGAATGAAGGCTGTGATGATATGGACATGACATCCTTTGGACAGGATGCTGTCTCTGAGGCGATCCCTGAGGAAGATACATCACTTGTTCCAGAACCTGGGCTCGCTGTCACTGCGTGTAGATGGTCACTCATGCTCCTCCATTTTCCCTGGTTTCCCTTTAGCCTTTCATTTTTTTCCCTCAAACTTTCCCTCTTCTCCTCCTGCCCCTCTCCCATCTCATTAATTTTAAAGATAGAACACTCTTTTGGGTTACCCCTGTTAAAAGGAATATTCTCTCTGGGAAGCAATATGTGAAGCTACTACCAGTCATATATCTTTGTTATCAAATGATCCAGAGGCAGGTATGCCTAGAAATTGAAGGCTATGCCTGAGGTCATGGAGGATGATGGTGGATGGAATGGTGATAGGAGAGAGAAGAGAAAATAATTTGGAAGATGATAGAAGATAAACTCTTATCTCTAAATTTCACTTTCTAAAATTCCCAATTTTTCTTCCCAAAGAGCTTGTTGTAGGTCCTGTGTCCTATCTCATCTGCATGAAATCAGTCTGGAGACCAGAAAGCATGTTCAGAAGGTCCTCAGAGCAGGGACGAAGACCTAGAAGCTTCGGAACACCTGTCCAGGGTCTCCTAGGAGACTAGCATTATTGACCTACTGGGAAAATTCACATTTGACCCTAGTGTTATCATCTGTACCATACTATATTTCCAAAGTGACATAAGAGCCCCTTAGAAGCTCAGAGACTTCCTGAAATTGTGTAGCATTTATGTAGAAAATATTTATAATTTCATTCAAAAAGGAAACACACACACACACACACACACACACCTATTTTATCTCAAGATTATTTCTCTTCATTCAATAACCATAAAGGCAATACAGCATAACCGGATTTCCTTTGCCTCTGGAATTTAAAAGAATGTAAAAGGCAGTAATTGATGGCTTTTTCCTAGACCACAGGAAACCGCTTGTCACTATCCATTAGCAGCTGCTTTTCAAGAATGTTTCCTAGCCTGCAATAGGAAGGAATAGATGACAAAGCAAAACTAGAAAGCTATTTGCTATATTCCGGTCATAGGAGCTAATCTACATTTTCCTGGATGGCCATATAATTGTCCTACTTGTATGTGACATACATTTCTTGTGTTTGCAAGTGATTTGCTATTTACACATGTATGTATTTATGTATGTATGTATGCATTCATTCATTCATTCATTCATTCATTTCTTGAATGTTGGTTTTGCTTTGCAACTCAGACACATTATAAGAGGGCCTAGAGTCTTAATAGTTTCTTTAAGAAGTTGTACTTATGGTAAAGCCATAACCTGATTTGGTCTCTCTCTCTCTCTCTCTCTCTCTCTCTCTCTCTCTCTCTCTCTCTCTCTCTCTCTCTCTCTTTTGTCTTTCTCTATATCTCTCTGTGTTTCTGCCCTCTCTATCACTATTTACATATGTGCAGTCCATGCTTAGAAGAGATAAATTTAACTTTTAAATGGAGAGAGCTCTCTTGTTCTAATATATTTTCCCCAAAGAGCACAATTTTCCTGATAAATAAGTTACCATATGGAAAAAGTTGAATCTGGCAATTCATTCTCAACTTACTGATGTAAACTTGGGACAGCGTGCCAGTCTTGATTTAGAGTTTTCAAGTTCTTGTCACTCTGTATCATGATCCTAAGAACTCCATCTGGAAAGAAATTGGCAAACATTTTTCTGAATGTCGTGTTTTATTTATTTATTTATTTATTTATTTATTTATTTAATTTATTTTTTAAATTTCTTTATTGATTAAAGTATCACATATTTGTCCTCAACCCTCCATTTCAATCCCCCACACACCCCACTCATGCCCCCACCCTCCTGTTGTCCTGGACCACTGGTTAGGCTCATATGTGTGCACATTAAGTTCTTTGGTTGATCTCTCCCTTTTATCCCCACCTTCCCTTTGTTTGTTTGTTTTTAAGAAAAATCTCTCATTGAACATCAAACAGCTTCCTTATTTTCCTAATACCAAGTAGCATATTACCTCAGAAGTAGACTTTCAGCCACAATGTATCCATTTTCTCAGATAAATTAAAGACATTATTTGCCTCCTGGTTTCCAAAGAAAGGTGTAATCTACTCAATCACAGGGGACCACTTAATCCAAGTGAATTCAGAAAATTCCTCTTTTAAAAAACTGTAAAATATGTAATTGCCTAACTTCGGTGCTGGGTACTAATACAAAATACTATTGTTTGTAAACTGCAATTGAAAAAATACAATGAAATTTCTTTATAAAAAGACTCACTGGAGATCCTGTACTTGGGGGGTGCAATTGGAACCTGTAGTGGTCTCCCCTGTGATGAGGGGCATGTCAGGTCAGCCTGTCTGTATTCAGTTAGGATTCTGTGGCCCATAATCTCTACAAAGCCACAAGGTTTTTGTGTCTAAACCCACGTGTCTTGTAGTGTGCACCTGGAGTATAGGCTGAGTTTCTTCCTAGACCTAGTGACCTAGAATCTTTGGATGAAGGAACAGGGACCTGCATATATAAGTTTCACACTTCAGTGTTATGCTCTTAATCTTGAGAACTTCAAGATTGGTAGAACTTACTGCATATATATTAGTTATTCAGCTCAATGAGTTTTCACACATATATACAAACATTATACCCACCACCTAAATCAAGATATAGAACATGTTTAGCATCTCAGAAAGCTCCTTCATATACCCTCTCCACCAGTAACTCTCCCCAAAATGTAAGCATTATTCTCACATATTGCAAAACTACATAGATTAGTTTTGACTATTTCTTACCTTTATGTAAATTGAATCATACATGTGATGTCCTGCTTTTGTCTGGCTGCATTCATTCAACATATTATCCATTCTGTTCCATTATGCAGTGTTTTTTCTTCACCACGCTGTAGTACTTCATTACATGAATATACTTCAATTGATACTTTCCATCATTGACCATCACTTGGATTATTTACAGTTTGGGACTATAATGAATAAAAATTTCTCTGAAGAGTATTGTACATGTCTTTTGGTGGACATAAACACTGACCTTTATTAGGTTTATACCTATCAGTGAAATTGCTGGTCAGGGATCTGCATTTATTTATCTTTAGTAAAAATTTCCAATAATTTTCCAAAGTGATTGTGCCATTTTCCACTCTCAGCAGCAGTGTAGAAGGCCTTAGTTGTTCTGCATTCTTGACAAAATTTGGACTTTCAGTCTTGGTCATTCGTGTGAGTATAATTGTGTGTGTGTGTGTGTGTGTGTGTGTGTGTGTGTGTCTGTGTGTGTGTAAATACACATGAGGCAGATATTTACTAGCAATTCATTTATTTGTTGTTGTTATTAATCCTCATCTAAGACTATTTTCTTCTGAGTTTTAGAGGGAATGGAAGTGTGGGGGTTGAATGGGGAGAGAAACATCAATGTGAGAGAGACACATCAATTGGTTGCCAGGGCCCTGGATCCAGCCTGCAACTGAGGAAGGTGCCCTTGACCAGAATCGAACTTGGGACCCTTCGGTGCTATCAAAACCAAACCAGCTATGGCTCAATCATGATTTTAATTTGCCTTTCCATTAGTAGTAATAATGTTGAATAATTTTTCAAATACTTGCTGGTCATTTGGATATGTTGTTTTATGGAGTTCTGTTTCAAATATTTTGCTCATTTTTTAAACCTAATTATCTTCTGCTGATTTGTAAGTTTAAAGTTATATTCTATTTGACAAGTCCTTTGTTGGGCATATCTTTCAGCAGGGACTTGCCTTTCCGCATTTTTAATGTCATCTGGAGTTCGTCATTTTAACAAATTCTAATTTATTAGCGTTTGTAAACCTAAATGTTTCCTCACACAGTTCCTGCCTCACTGACCTGTTAGCCCTGTCTTTGGTGCCAGGAGCCGCTTTATTCTTCTTTGTCTGACTGTTGCCATCTGATGAAGAGAAGAGTATTGTTTCGAACCCTATAAATGCAAATTACTTACAAAAATAAAAAATGAAAAATGCAGTACTTTAGTTTAAATTCTCATTTCCTTTAAGCTGTCATCAAGACCTGGCAGAGAACTGTAAGAACTTGGAGCCAAAACTCCTTTCAACACTATACTGAGTAGCCTGCAGCTAGAGCTGCCCAGCTGTAACCTCCCCACTCTGTGTCCACTCTTCCTTGCTGCTTCTCTTGGCAGAGACACCTCCCTACCACCATCACTCCCAGATCTGTTTCACTGGCCCTGAAATTGGAAAGTACTTTTTCTTCTTATGATTACAGCAAACTAAGGGGTGGCCCAGACTTTCAGTGGCCAGCATTTTTGTGGAGGGTCTCCAAGAGGCAAGTTACCTTATTCTTTGAGGTTCTGAGGCTCCAACCAACATGGGTAGAGTTTCCCTGAGACTCCACGGGGAGATCTTGAGTTCACTACTCTGGGCATTCCACGGAAAATATTTTAAACTGGAAAGATGGTTGTGTGGTCATTGAATATGTTCCTAAAGTGATTCCCTCTGAATGCCTCTACTCACCCCATGTCTATGCCAGATGGCTTCCTGATCATATGCCATTATTCTGTGTCCAATGTGGCTGCAGGTCAACATCAGCCCAGACAGACAAGATGTGTCATAAAAGCACCAAACAAAAGCAGTTCAACAACATCAGTTCCTGACATCCTCATGTTGTCATATTCCCAAAGCTGTCCTTCTCGGCCACTTGCCCCAGAGGGCACCTGTAAAGAAAGACCCCAAAAATACATTTTCTAGTTGATTATCTTTCCGCTGCATGCTCATAAGGAAATAGGTCTCCATGTCATCTCCCTCCTTTCTCTGTCATTTGTAGGAGTAGAACTGTGACAAAGCATTTTCGTTTGAAAGATTAATTTTCCAGTGCCAAAGTGGAGTGCTCACCCCATGCACCCCGGTGCCAGCAGCCCAGAGTGCCCCTGTGCTAAGGGTTCATTGTTTTGCTCATCCTCCTGGTAATCTAACTGGTGTGTCAGATGTGACGGGAGCACCTGACCCTGAGAGAAGGACAGTAATTGCTTTGCTGAAGGAAAAAACAGGCTTGTCTGCTGCAGACAGCATGGCCTCTCAGAAGCTGTGAGGCTGCGCCTTCCAGTTCATTTCCCTGGATAATTGATGTTTCTTCCTTTGACATTTAAAAAATACAAAAAGATAAAATTGTCTACTTTGTTTTCTCCTGTGCACAGATGGGATCCCCACAGCACACCTCTTCATCACAGAAGCTGGCAGTGGCGACTGAGTCCAAGGAGGCGCCCCATCCCCTGGCACACATTGCCAAACGAGCTCAGCACTGGAGAGCAGTGGGCTTCTGGGGGCTCTCGCTCTCCCTCAGGAGGTGTCGGCAGTGTTGGCGGACTTGGACTTCAGGACTTTCCAAATTCTTTTAAAATGGATGTCCCTGAAACCCAGGAGACTTTTCCATCTGTCTTCTTTGCACAGTTTGTGCTAGGGAAGGGCAAACAATGCAGGCATTTTGGATTTCAGGAATCCCATTTTGAACATTCTGTTCAATAAAACATAGATTTGACTTTCCCAGTTAATCTTTGCCTTCAGTTTTTTCTTTGTAAAACTGTTAATTAATTCATCTTAAAATTTATTTTAAAATTATTCTTGACATAGAAGATTATATTGTTTCAGGTGTACAGCATAATGATTAGACTTTTATATCACTTACGAAGTGATTGCCTAATAAGTCCATTATCCATCTGACACCATGCATAGTCATTGTATTATAGTATCATTGACTATATTCTCTATGTTATGCTGTACTTTATATCCCTGTGATTGTTTTTATAACTGGCAATTTGTCCTTCTTTGTCACTTCCCATTTTTCAATCAGTCCCTCAACCCCTTTCCCATCTTGCAACCATTAGTTTGTTCTTTGTATCTATGAGTTTGTTTCTGTTTTATTTGCTAGTTTGTTTTGTTTTTTTAGATTACACAAATAAATTAAGTCATTTGGCATTTTCCTTTCTCCGTCTAACTTATTTCACTTAGCATAATACCCTTTAGGTTCATTCATGTTGTCATAAATGGTAAGATTTCCTTATTTTTTATGGCTGAGGAGAAATATAATCTTTGGGTTCCTGCTTCACTGGGACAAAATTCTTAAAGATTGTTACTTTCTAAATATCATATTTTGCAAGAGAATAATTTTCAAGACAACTGTTAAGAAAGAAAAATTGAAGAAAAATATTTTAACTAGTGGTAAATGGAGGTTCAGTTAGGTTTAGGTCTCTGAGTCCAGGAGTTTAGGGTAGATTCTAAAATTAAACATGGAGTACTCCCAGGCTACTTTGACAAAGAAAGAAAAATAAATGAATAAATAGAATGTTCAGGTGGCCTCTTGGTTCTCTGTAGCCCTTTCTGCAGCCTCCGGTCCCTTCCCAGGCCTATCATCAATCTACCAGCTCTCAGGTTGTCCTTGTGGTTTCAAATGGAACATATCCTTCTAGAATGCACTCTTTTTAAAATTTTCAAGGTGCACTATCACCATTGGTTTTATAAGATAGCATACTTAAAATGACTTTGGCTAAAGAATTAATTTCTTCACCACTTTGCAAAGAATCCTACATTTATAAGTCCCTCCAACCCAATGTGGTTATTTGCTTTTACCCCTCTTTTTAATTTGAAAATATTTAGTTTAGTCTTTATCTACAATGAATTTCAAAATCTTCCTAATTTTGGCTGGTTTTAGTCCCATTATAAAATGTATGCAACTGGCACAGCTCATTAACCAGGAGAATGAAGTATTTTTCTTAAAATTAAACAGACATAGGTTGCCAGCTCTAAAATTTGAAGATCTCACTCCACTCCCCAAAACCTACATGATCAGTCAAGCTACAGGGTCCTCTCAGCCAAGTAAGAATCCAAACTTATTTCATCCAGGAAGCGGGAAGCACAGCCCGAGGCATGAAAGCACAGCAATAAAGTATTTACCCCAAATCACCAGGTGCCACAGGGTACAAGTCTTGATGGCACTGTTTTTCTAGTAATGAGATGCAGATTCAGCAAAAACTGCTGAGGACTGGCATATGGGCACTTGTCCCACCTCTCTGTGGACACAGGAGCAATGATCGAATTCTGTACCATAAACCCTGGTCTGCAGCCAGTGTGTCCTTTGGCTCTAGAAGCCCAAAGGGTGAAGCGGCTGTACCTTTAGTGATCCTAGAAAAATAGTTGCTTTCACTCTGTGCATATGTAGGTATTATACTTACTCCTCCTCTCTATATCTGGGGTTCCCAGGTCTCTGCTCCAGAGGAGCACGGAATTATTTCAGGACACAGTTTAGCCATATTCTCCTCTGAGATGTGTGTGTGTGTGTGTGTGTCCAATCTCTTTCCAATTTGATTTAGGTACCTCCCTAATATGTGCATATTGTAATTGAAAGTTTATGTCAGTACACTGGGAACTCAGTGTCTCCAACCCCTGATTTAATGTCTGCCACATTAAAGACCTCCAAAAATGTTGTTGATTGAATGAATGCAAGCTTATCAAACGGCCATGCCTGTGAAGTGTGGCTCTAATTAATTGCCTGGCAGGATTGCCCTTTCCTTGCAATGGGACATCCACACATGTTGTCTGTGAAGCTGGCCCAGGTTTGTTCTCCACTGGCACCCCAAAGCACTGATGTAATGCCTTGAGCATACTTGCTTGGGAAACAGCCATAGTGGGGGGAATCCAGGGACTTGCAGTGTGCACCTGGCACAGTGGCTGACTGCACCATCAGGCCATGGACAGAGGTGCATCTTTACCTGTCCTGGCTCTGGGGACCAAGCAGGCCTCTGTGTTCTAAGCCATTAAGAGGGTGTGAATAAACATATGACCAAGGGACACAACACCTTTCAGTAACCAGTCCTGGGAGTAAAAAAATAAGAATACTTGTTTTACACTCAGTAGTAAACTTGAGAGCACCCATGGTGAAGGCAATCTGACTAGCTCAGTGGGTGCCAGGTTTTTAGTTCTGTGTCCTAACTCACAGCATGAAACCATCCTGGTTGCTAACAGATGTTGTGTGGTTATAAACATAATAGGCACTTTATTTAGGGAAGTTGGAGTTAGGGGGTGTTTTATTGCAAAGGTTTGGGTATAGATAAAAACTTTCCTGAGTTCCTGAGCTGAAGGGCAGTTTACCTTTTAAATCAACTAGGTTATTATGCTAAGTGAAATAAGCCAGTCAGAGAAAGACAAGTATCACATGATCTCACTCCCATGTGAAATCTAATGAATAAAACAAACTGATAAAATAGATCTAGAGACATAGAAGCATGGAACAGACTGTGGAATCTCAGAGGGAAGGTGGAGGTGGGTGGGTGGGCAGAGAGAGATTAACTGGGGAGTTTATATGCAAAGTCCAGGGATACAGACAATAGAGTGGTGAAGGCCTGAGAGGGGTGGAGGGGGTCAACAGGAAAAAAACAAAGAGAACATCTATAATACTTTCAACAATATAAATAAATAAACAAACAAATAAATAAACAAACTAACTAGGTTCTCATTTCAGCCTTTATCAGGAAGGAAAGATATTTCTTGGGGCACCAATTTAAGTCAATCTAATTTCTATTGGTTTGATCCTCAGCCTAATTATTTTTCATCTTTTGAGAGTCCATTATCTATAGCTGAAAAGGTAAAGCTTAATCACAACCTTGCAAAGTGGAGTCAATGATACTACATCTCGAGGTTCCCAGTAGAAATTCTAGAAGAAGAAAAAAGGAAGGGGCTTCAGAATCTTACCTTAGAAAGACATTTGTTTTCTATTTAAACCATTTATTTAAATTTCCTATACATAAACTTCTTCATTTGTTTATGCTTTGTATTTATTTAGCTCATATGTCTATTCATTCATGCAATAGATGCTTGTGTAGCATAAACCAATGTCAAACCTGGAATTTAGTAGATTAGAGACAATAGAGAGCCACTATTTCAGAATTGAATAAGTGTGAGAGCTTCCAGGAGAGAGCATATAGTGTGTCTTGTCTTGAATTTTAGGAGATCCTTGATTGAAAGGCCACGACCTGGACTTACTAGGTATACCGGTTAATAATGTAGATTTTGTAATAATAATAATAAAAAAAAACACACAATAATTTCAAGAGAAACATCAAAAGTGCTTTATTCAAAGTAATGTCTATTGCCAGCTATACATTTCCCCATCTTTCAGGTAATTTGTGAATACCATCCCGATAGAACTTTGCTTGTTTTGAGGCAAACCATTCAGATACCCAATTTTCCTTTTCTTCGTACATTTTAAAGTGCTGCTCAGAAAGTGTGTGTGCCAGCTATCGGAATAAGTGGTAACCTGAAGGAGCAAGATCTGGTGAATACAGCAGGTGGGTTAATACTTCCAGGCTAGAACTTTTATCATGTCTTTAACTAGTTTTAAAGTGTTTGATGGTGCGTTATCATGAAGCAAAATTACTTTGCCATGTCTTATGACACATTCTGGTCATTTCACAATCAAAGCATGGTTCAAATTGATTTTTTGTTGTCGGTAGCGATCAGTATTAACAGTTTCACCTGGTTTTAGAAGCTTGTAATATACCACACCTTCCTGATCCCATCAAACCCAGAGCATTGTCTTCTTTCCAAAGCAATTTGGCCTTGCAGTCCATGTGATGTTGATGGTTGACCTGGATCAACTCATGATTTTGTGCATTTGGGATTCTCAAAATAAATCCACTTTTCATCACCAGTCACAATTAGATGCAAAAAATACTTTCTTTCCTGCCGTTGAAGCAACATTTTACTGATGACTTTTTGGTTTTCCAGTTGTCTTTCATTTAGTTGATGTGGCACCCATTTTCCTTCCTTTAAAATCTTTCCTGTTGCTTGTAAATGATTAGAAATTGTTTTCTGAGCAACGTTTAATCTTTCTGCAAGTTAGTTTTTAATTTGACCTGCATTTTCATCCAATAATGCTTGTAATTGTTGGTCTTCAAACTTTTTTAGTAGACATAGACTTTCTTTGTTTTTTACATTGAAATCATCACTTTAAAAGCATTTAAACCAGCATTCACAAGTTTCTTGAGATGGAACCTGTTCACCATAAGCTTCCCGAAGTATACCATAATTTCTTCAAAATAAAGTAATGAATTAAAACTTCCTGCAAATGCTATATTTTGGGGCATGAAATTTTTAAGTATAAAAATATCTATGATGTTAATACCTTAAGAAGTTTTGAAGCTTGCTAGCAATACAACAAAATAGTATACATATCAAATCGCATATATATCAACATGTAACTCCAACTATTGAAAAAATCCACATTATTAACTGGTAAAACTAGTACCATCCTTGTCTTTGCCACCTCAGCCTTTCCACAAGAATACTGCTTGCCTCGTTATTAATACTAGTTGGCATTTTAGATGTTCATGTTATCTTTTGTTCAATTGAAAACTAATTTATGCTTATTATAAAAGTTATAAATCCAAAAATTAGAAAGAAAAAGATATTCAGTACTTCTAAAAGGGCTTCTATAAAATTTTTAATATAAATTTTATTTTTTTGTTGTTTAAAAATCTTATATATACCACCCTATATCTTAGTTTTCACTTAAAATAATGACAGAAAGATTTTCTCTTGTTATTAGAAACTATTTACATTATTTTAATGGCAATATACTGCTTAATTTTACAGGTTTAACATTATTAAGTAATCTCTTTTTTGTTTAAATTTATCTATTTTCCTTTCTATTATAAATAATCAAGTCATAAACATCTTGTAGATAGAGGTTTTATGTAATTCAGATTTTAAAAATTGAGAACTCCCAAAGTGTATTTACCGGGTTAAACATGTATGGATAATCTTGAGACTATTAACACATAGTGCCAAATTACCTTACAAATGGGTTTCATCAATCCACACTTTTTTCTAGCAATGTATCAGAATGTTTAGTGTAACTATGTAAGTTCTTTTTTAGAAAATATTTTAATTTTAGTGTAGTAATAATACTTAACATTAGATGTACCCTCAACATATTTCAAGTGAACAATAAATATTAACTATAGGCACAATATTGTACAACAGCTCTCCAAAAATTATTCATCTTTGATTAGCAACTTTTTACATTCTTCTATCTCTCAGCCCCTGTTAATCATCATTATTCTGTATGATTCTGAGTTTGACAATTTTAGAAACCTCATATAAGAAGATTCATGTAGTATTTATCTTTCTGTGCCTCGCTTAATTCACTCAACATATGTCTTCAAGGTTCATCCATGCTGTTGAGTATTGCAGGGTTGCTTTTTTTCTTGAAGCTGAATAACATTCTATTGTGTGTATATCACAGATTTCATTCATTCATTCATTCATTCATTCATTCATACATGAACATTTAGGCTTTTCCATACTCTGGCTATTTTGAACAGTGCCACAGTGAACATTGAGGTGCTAATATTTCTTTGTTGCAAATAAACTGCCAGGCAGTGCAGGAGCATTGATCAGAGGATATTCAGAAAAGTTGCCTTTATTACAGATTGCACTACTGCCATGACTCAGGAGAGCCAGTCTCCAAATCCTGAGCTATGAATATGGGCAAAGCTTTCCCTTTATATTCTTAGTTCCTTTGTCCCCTAAATATGGATCAGGTTTTCGGACCCTTTGTGGACTTTGCAACTCCCCCCACCTAGCCTGTGAGTTGGAATGGGGGAAGTGAGACCATACCTAGAGGTCTGCCAGCACTGGCACCAGCCCCCTCCAGGAACTGTGTATGGTTCATGGTTTAAGGCTCTGAAAAATGGGAGTATTCTGAGAAACAGGTTCTGCAAGGCAGGACAGGCATCACAGATAAGAATGGAGTTTACTGGCAAGCAAGGGTGCACGTCAGAGGCAGGTTACTGGCACAAATTCAGATAGCTAGTCCCCCAGATGTCTTATTTTCCCCTTCATCTTCAAGATCTTGATTTTTTTATAATCACCATAAGAGATGCAGAAAAAGTGTTTGACAAAATTCAATATTCTTTCATGATAAAAATGCTCAACAAACTAGGTATAGAAGGAATGTACTTAAATATAATAAAAGCCACATATATAAAATCACAGCTAACATTATGCTCAATAATAAAAAATTGAAAGCTTTTTCTCTAAGATTAGGAAAAAGACAAAAATGACCACATTCATAACTTCTATTCAACATAGTACTGGAAATCCTAGTTCAGAATATTTAGCCAGGGGAGGGGATGACAGGGGGAGGAAGGCATCCAAATCAAAAGGAAAGAAGTAATATTATTTATATTTGAAGATTTTATGATCTTATAAATATAAAACTTTAAAGACTCCACCAAAAAATCTGAAATTAATAAAGTCAGTAAAGTTGCAGGATACAAAATCAACATAAAAACAGTTGTATTTCTATTCACTAAAAGGAGTTATCAGAAAAGAAAATTGAGAAAATCCCAGTTATAACAGAATTAAAAAGAAAAAATACATAAAAATAAGCTTAACCAAGGAGGTTAAGACTTGTACACTAAAAACTACAAAACACTGAAATGAAAGAAATTAAGAAGGCACAAACAGACTACTTAAGATCATTGATTGAAAAAATTGAGATTATAAAAATGTATGTACTATCCAAAGCAATTTACAGATTCAGTACAATTCCTAGCAACATCCTATTGGTATTAATAGTATTTTTTACAGAAATAGAAAAAATAATTCTTAAATTTATATAGAAACAAAAAACACCAAATAGCCAAAACAGTCCTGAGGAAGAACAAAGCCAGCCCTGGCTGAGTGGCTCAATTGGTTGAGTGTCATCCCATCATCCCATGCAACCAGCGGTTAGGGTACATGCCCAGTTGTGGGTTTGATCCTCAGTAGAGGCTGTGCATGAGGCAGCTAATTGATGTTTCTGTCTTATCAATGTTTCTCGTTCTTCCTCTACCTTCCAACATCTTTTAAAAAAATTATTAAGAAACAAATTTTAAAAAAGAATAAAATTGGAGGTATCACACTTCCTGATTTCAAAATATATTATAATTAAAACAGTATGATACTGGCATAAAACTATGGGGATTTATAGAACAATGGAATAGAATAAAGAGCCCAGAAATAAAGCTATGCATACATATTTCAACTGATTTTTCAATAAGTGTCCCAAATATACATATGAGAAAAGGACAGTCTCTTCAAATGATATTGGAAAGCTAGATATCACATGCAAAATAATTAAATCGGACCCTTATTTTATAACATACCCAAAAGTCAAGTGGATTAAAAATGGATTTAAAAAAGGTTTAAAAATTTAAATATAAGACATAAAGCAGTAAAACTACTGGAACAAGAAAAAAGCTTTATGACATTACTTTTGGCAATGATTTCATGGGTATGTGATCAAAAGAAAATGTAACAAGGCCAAAAAATAGACACTAGAACTATATCAAACTAATAAGTCTCTACACAGCAAAGGAAGCAATCAACAGAGTGAAAAGGCAACCTATGGAATGGGGAAAAATAGCTGCAAAAAACATGTATTAAATTCGGGGTTAATTTATAACACATATAAGAATTCCTATACCTCAGTAGCAAAACAAAACAAAAAAACAAACAAAAACAAAACAAACCATAACAACAAAAAATAAACTAATAATCTGATTTAAAAATGGGCTAAAGATTTGAATAGATATCTTTTTCCTAAAGAAGACTCACAAATGACAAATAAGTATATGGAGAGATGCTCAGCATCATTATTATCAAGGAAACATAAACCAAAACCACAATAAGATATCTTACACCAATCAGAATGGCTGTTACTTAAAAAAGATAAGAAGTGTTGGTAAGGCATTATTGTAACACTGTACACTGTTGGTGGGAATTTAAAAATGGTGTATTGTTAATAGATAACCGTATGATGTTTCCTCAAAATGCTAAAAATAGAACTACCATGACCCAGTAAACTCAACTCTGGGTAAATCTCCAAAAGAAATCTCTGAGTTCTTAAGAGATTGAATGGATGGATAAGTTCACAGGCTCCAGAACCAGGTGGTTTTAATTCAGATTCTGGCTTTGACACTGTGTGACTTTATAGGCTAGGCCTTAACCACCCTGTGCCTCCATTCTACATTTGGAATATGGAGATAAATAGTACCTGCTCATAATGAGAAATTAATGAGGTGATGTATGTAAATGAATACATTAGAATAGGTCTGGCACATGGTAAGCACTATTTTAGTATTAGCTAATATCAACTTATCTACTACCACAGGTAAGATTGAGGTGAAAATGAACCAATTAAAAACAAACAGGAACCCACATCAGAGTATGCTAGATTGAATACTATTTCCCAAAATTTCATATCCACCAGGAATCTCAGAATGTGATCTTTTTAGAAATAATCATTGCATATGTAATCAAATTAAGAGGAGGCCATACTGCATTAGGTTGGACCCTAATCCAATGACTGGTGTCCCTTTAAGAAGCAGAAAGGACACACTGAGACAGAGGTGATGTCCATATGAAGATTGAGGTGAAGGCTGGAATTATGCTTCGGTAAGTGAAGGAACATGGGTAGCTACCTGGTGCTGAAAGAGGCAAGGAAGGATTCTTTTTAGACACTTCAGAGAGCCTGAGGCCCTGCTGACACCTTAGTTTTAGGCATCTATACTCCAGATCTATAAAATAATAAATTTGTGTTGTTTTAAGGCACTTAAAATTTTATATGGCAGCCCTAAGACCCTAATGCATAGGGTCAAATGTCCTATCATTCATTAGGGATTATACTCAGTTATTTGCAGGAAACTGGCACGACATAGCCAAGCAGAATCTGTATTATTTAAGGTCACTAAGCCTTACTCGGGACCTTAAACAGAATTTCAGTCAGAGTCTCAGGGTCATATTACTGGACCTGTGACATCAGTGAGCTGACAGAGACTCATGCCACTTGTTGTGTTCCCGCCCCCACCACTCATCCACATGAACTTCTTGTTGGGTTTGTGCTCTAATTGGCCATTGATAATATGGGATTATTTCCACGTCCACTCTGCTGCTAGACAGTAATGATGATTGATTCACATAGCAAATGGCCTAAAGTGGCCCTCACAGATACAATTATCACCAGGCTGGGCTTGCTGCTACATTGTCTGATAATGGACTCTAATTTGCCAGTGGGGTTTGTAATTCTTTGTTCCCAGACAGAGATCCATTTCTAAACTAGAGAGTAATTCATAAATATTTTTCTCTCCAATCATGGGGGAAGACCAGATCTAATTGCATGATGAAAGGCAATTCTGTCTAGAGGCCACTGAGGGAGGCTGTGGACTCAGACCTGGGCCAGAGTTCACTGACACAGGCTGCTTATTTTGCAGAGAAACCTGCTGAGACCCAGAGCGGTAATGTGGCCTATTTAAGATCACACAGCTAGTCCCTCATGCTCTCCAACCCTCGCTTCCCAAGTCTCTGATTGGAGAGTAAAAGAGAAAAGGGTATCCCCAGCAGCATTTTGGACATGAGCAACCTTGACTTCTGCTTATTTAAAATGATTAGTAATTCCTTTTTTAATAGCATATTTTTGTTTCTATTGTACAATAATGTTGGAAGCTTGTTGATGAGAATTAGGAAACCATAGAAACATTTAAGAAAAAATATATTAGCCATAACTGGTTCACAAAGAGATGACTATGAGTTAGCATGTATTACCGTATTTTTCGGACCATAAGATGCACCAGTTTTTAGAGAAGGGAAATTAAGAAAAAAAGATTCTGAAACAAATAGTGTCCTAAAATATTTTATGTGCATTAAAACCCAACATCACAGTCATAAACACATGTAATCAACCCTGTAAAGTAAACAGCAGCATTTAGAACCATTTTAGAGCCGGGCAAGCACACAGAGACCACACAGAGCCGGGCAAGTAAAAAAACTTTTTTTTTTAAAGTATATGTGTAGGCTATATTTGGACCATAAGATTCAGGGACTTTTTCCCCCCACTTCGGGGGGAAAAAAAGTGCATCTTATGGTCCGAAAAATACGGTAATTTTGTAATGTATATATAGAAATTTATTTTGAACAAAATTGAGACATATACACAATTGCTTTTTCCTCTAAATTAATAGAGGGCTTTTATTGTATCTTTAAAAATGGCAAATGGTTTTTAGGAATCATCAGCATATTACTCTTCCTGTAGCTGGACAGCTTAGATCACATTCATCAGCCTGCGGAGCTGTTACTGTTTCATAGAAACCATCTACAGTTTTTCTCTTACCCTTGTATTTACCTCTTGTGGTTTGCTGAATCAAAGAGCTGAATTTGAGACAATTTAATGTTGTTTCCTTCAAGAATTAACTCATCTTTCTGGGCTTGAGATACAAGCGGTGCCTGGCCTCACCTGAACGCGGCAGACATATTTTTCACCCAAGGATGTTCTGATGTCACCAGAAGCCCCATTCTCCTGGACAACGACACTGGTGGGAAATGAGCATGCACAGACCTCATCTCATAACAGAAGCCCATGCAGTTTTATGTTCTGCTTTTTTCTGTTTATTCTAGTTTTCGTATTTTCTCATACCATTAAATGTCAACTTCAAAACATGATCGATCGCATAATATTAAGCAACCCAGATTTAACAGGTATTAAATATTTTTGCTACCAGACATTTATGTTTTTTTCTTATCTGTATAATTATAAACAACTCTTGTGTTATAATTATGCATACATATTTAAGATTACCTCTGTGTGTTTTTTTTAAATAATAAATACTTGTCAGTAGAATTCAGGGTTAAAGAGCAGGTATATTTTTAAGAGTATTAAACAATACATATTAAGTCACATGGCTTCTTATCAGATAAAAATGAAAAATTGGACTTGTAATCAGAAAACCTGGGTTTGAATATCAAGTTCACCATTTATTAGTTGCATGGTCACAGGCAAATTCTTTTGTTTCTTAACTAACATGTGAAATAAGAACAATAGTTACCTTATCAGGTTATTATGGGAATACAAAAAAAATCAACATTAAAATGCTTAGCACAATGACTAATACTTAGCATATACTCAACAAATATTTATTGCTGTTTTAAATTTTTGCCACCAGTGATAGGTTGAAAAACAGAATCTTCTAGGGAAAGACCAAGAATTTTTATTTTCCAAATACTAGGTGGCTATTGGTGTGGGTTGGAGACAGTAAGATCCTTCTGTCTATAAGCATCTTGGTAAATTCAGTGAAAACCCCAAACAGGCTGTTCTCAGTGCTAGTGCAATGAGGATGGAAAAGTTCAGCTCAAAGGACAAAGACCTGGCGTTTTGATGATGTCGGTCTCATATGGAAAATGTTTGGCAGGTTGTAGTACTGTCATGAAGTTAGGATTTACCTAATGCAATAGCCAACTACAAACATGTTTGGCTGCAAACTCCCCTGGGGCAAGAAGAGGAGAGAATGGCTGTCTGTGTATGGGTCCAGGGAATAAAACTGACTCTAGATCCTTCCCCAAATCTTCATTTCCAAAGGCTTACAAAAGAGGTTGTGCTAAAGAGACTCAAAGGAAGTAAGCTAAAATCCATCAAATACAGGCTTTGAGTCAGCTGAACTTGAGTGCATATCAGAGATCTGACATTCCCTAGCTATTTGACCTGAACAAATCCCCTGACCTTGGCCTTCCTGGTATATTTGTTCCTCTGTAAAAGGATGTTAATGAAGCCTACTGAGAAAGGATTTTATCAGGCTAAAATAAAAATGAATATAAGATAGAAAGTAGCAATGAATATTAACCATTATTACTATTTTTTAAAATATATTTTTATTGATGTTTTACAGAGAGGAAGAGAGAGAGGTAGAGAGTTATAAACATCGATGAGAGAGAAACATCTATCAGCTGCCTCCTGCATACCCCTTACTGGGGATGGACCCTCAACCAAGGCACATGCCCCCGACCGGAATCGTACCCGGGACCCTCCAGTCAGCAGGCCAACGGTCTATCCACTGAGCCAAACCGGTCTCGGCTAACCATTATTATTATTATCATGCAATATTGGACAGCATATTACCTTATCTTAGTCTTAATATCTTTATTCATAAATGTGAAAAATAATATTATATTTAATGGGCAGAATCGTGATGAAGATTATTGAAAATAAGTATGAGAGTACTGAGTAATCTGTGTCACTGTGGAAAAGTCAGGTTTGGGAAGGAGCATCCTTGCCCGAGTGCCCAGGGAAATGGATAGCTGCTCTTTAAGGCCTCAGGGGCCTGGGACGTGGATCTTCCTCCCATACCTCGCCATTGCTGTGTCTTCATTTTGGGCACCGGTTAGCTTAGGCATTGCTCTCCATCATTGCTTCCTGAGTGACAAGATTTTTCAGATGATTCATGCTACAAAATCATGCAGGATTTAAGTACATCCCATGAAGCCAGTTTGGGATACTCAATGTTTGTTTTCCAATAAGGGCTGCAGCTCCTGTGGTCCGCTTCCAAGGAAAGGCCTGATCATAGAGGTCAGCGAGCATCGTGCAGAGAAAGGAAGAGTGGGCGGGACTTCAGTGTTCTGGCTCTGAATCTTGGACACCACCAGGACAACCTCTTCTGCCACCTTGCTGACTACAGATCCATCTGAGAGGATCTGAAGGATCAGGAAGCAGCAGTGTTTTATATCCAGGACTCTACTATGCACCTGTCTGAAACAATACCATCTCTTCTCTCCAGTGTTCACTCTGCAGCCATCAGCATGCATGTCTATTGTGGCCAGGGCAGGGGCAGTTAATGTAGAGGAAGTCAAACACCATTTAATGGCATTATTTTGAGCTGTTAAAGGTAAATTAAAAGTTTATGAAACTAGAGTGGTAATATTACTAACAGGAAGAATGGCATTCTTTCTTATGCACTTGCCTTATATTTGATTAATTCCAAATCCAAATGTACTCAACTCATTTATAATTAATAATAAACATTAATAATGTCTGCATACCTTTTGACTTTTTATCATGTGAGCTACTATTAAAATATTTATCCAATGGTAATAAAGAATGATTTTACTAAAGTTGCTATTTGGGAGAATGCAGAGGTATAAAACAACCATATTTTATTAGATTTTCTTTGTGATCTGATTACTTAGATATGTGAGTTGATTAACAGCCATCTTTGAGACCCTAAGCAAATATTTTTTAACTTTATATGCTTTATTTCTTTTTTTAAAATATTTTTTATTAAATTATTATCTGTGTACATATTTTAACATTGCCCACCCCCCATACATACCCTCCCTTACCAGAGTTTTGTGTCCATTGGTTGTAAGCAAATATTTATTGAGAACTTGCCATGTGGATACTGACTGCTGGAAGCTGGAGCCATCCTTGGAGGGGAGGGAATGGTGGTTATGAAAAGTGATACGAAGGGCTGAAATGAAGAACTTGGTCTCAAAGGAATGAGGGAGAAGGGCTATTGAGTTACTCTTAGATCTAGGTTTGGGTGGTTGACTGGGCAATTAGAGGTGAGGTGATGCTCCCTAGAGGAGGAAATGTAGAAAGAAGAGCAACTTGAGGGGCTGTGAAGGGAGGATGGAAAGGAATCATCTGGTCTTGGTGTCCAAGACCTCTGCCCCACAGAGAGCTGGAGAATGGTGATCTACAATGATGCACATTTAATACAAAATTATAGAGCAGGAAACCATTAGTCAGAGAAGGGTGTCATATTTGTCATCAGTAGCAGGGATCAAATATGGGAGAGCAAGTTTCTCATTGGATCACCCATCAATAATCCAATGACAAAGCAGAGCACAGGAACCAAGACATGAGGTGTGTATCAGTTAGCACTGTTACATAACAAATCACCCCAAAACATAACAGCAACCATTTCTTATTTCTCATGGATCTGTGGGTCATCTGGGCAGTTCCTCTAATTGGAATCAGGCTTGGCTTATATTGGCTGGATTCATTTATGCATTTGTAGTTAGTAGGCAAGTTGGATAAGGGTTAGCTACTCTGGGACGGTTTCAGAAGGGATAACTCAGTTTTGCTTAATGTTGTCCCTGTCTGCCGGAAGCTTGTCCTCACAGTAGATATGGGGTTCCATGAGTGAGCAGAAGGGCACAAGACTGCTTAAGGCTTAGGCTTGGGTCTGGCCACTGTCACTTCTGCTTCAAAGTAAGTCACAAGGCCAGCCCCACTCCATCAATTGCTGGAAGAATTTACAAAGTCACAATGCAAAAAGTGTGACACAGGTGGAGGTGGGACAAATGTTGGAAACACTCCATCCCATATGAAGTCCTGAGACCAGGAACGCCGAGAAGAGCAGAGATACATCAGAGAGAAGTTTGCCTCTCAGACTGATTTTGTATAAGATGCAGTGGAGTCTTGTGGTCATAGGCCCGGTTCATTTAAAGGGATTATAACCAAGTGGACACCTGGTAAAAGTGACATAATTTGGAGGCAATGTTAGCATATTCGTAGAGGAAAGGCCTGTCCTTTTTTGTCTGCCAAGCACTCTATTGTAGGAGCACATTGATTTAGTTAAAGGCCTTGGACCTTGTTAAAACAGTACTCACTCAAGGAGAGGCTACATGTTAGTGTTATGAGCTTGTGAATGAGTTTTCAGTCTTTGAGTCAGTTTTGAGAGGGAACTTGGCATCTGGCAGCCCAGGCTAAAGGTAAAGCCACACCCCATCTTTGTTTTGAAAAGACACTCACACTTTTTCTTTTTATAAAAAAAAATATTTTTTATTGATTTCATAGAGGAAGAGAGAGAGAGAGAGAGAGAGAGAGAGAGAGAGAGAGAGAGAGAGAGAGAGAGAGAGATCAATGATGAGAGAGAATCATTGATCAATTGCCTTCTGCAAGTCCCACTCTGGGGCTGGAGCCAACAACCTGGGCATGTGCCCTGACCAAAAATTGAATCATGACCTTTTGGTTCACAGGTCGATGCTCAACCATTGATCTATGCAGGCTGAGCCATTCACACTTTTTATGTGAAGCCAGTAGAGTTATTATGCTGCCTTATCCACAAGGGACAAAGTCCAAGACCCTGATTGGATGTCTGAAACTGGATATCACTGAACCCCATATATACTGTTTTTCCTATCCATACAAATATTTTCACTTAAAGGAAGCAGTTTACATCTTCTCTTTGGCTTGTTCAATTGCCAGCATCATTATTCTTGCACTTTGAGGTCATTATTAAGTCAAATAAGGGTCACTTGAACACAAGTACTATGTTACTATGACAGTTGATCTGATACACCAGCAACTGAGTGAATGATTGGAGGGCAGCTTGCACAGCATGGAGACACTGGACAAAGAGATGGCTCCCAAACAAAGAGGAATGGAGTGGGAGGCTTGAGATTTCATCACACTTCTCAGAAGGGTGCACAATTTAAAAAGTGTGAATTGTTTATTTCTGAAAGTTTTTGTTTAATGTTATAGGACTGTGATGCTCTAAAAACTGAACTGAAACTGTAAAAAACAAATGATGGGTAAGTAGGTACTACTACACACTGAACAGCTGAGTGTGAGTCAATTTTTTCTAGGAGTAAAGAATTTAGCAACTTTGGCTAAATATGTCCAAATTAGCCAAAGTTTACCAGAATGTTCTGTGGTCCCCTGATCATTGCATGACAGCATCATAGAAATTGAACAGAACCCAGGAAGTGAAGGTGGGAACAAAACTTGAGGAAAGGCTCATAAGGAAAGAATCAAGGATTGGAACAACTAAACTAAAAAAAGAAAGGACTGCCCTAGACAGGTTTGGCTCAGTGGATAGAGTGGCAGCCTGCTGACTGAAGGGTCCCAGGTTTGATTCCAATCAAGGGCATGTACCTGGGTTGCAAGCACATCCCCAGGAGGAGGTGTGCAGGAGGCAGCTGATCGATGTTTCTCTCATTGATGTTTCTAACTATCCTTCTCCCTTCCTCTCTGTAAAAAAAAATCAATAAAATATATTTTTAAAAAGAAAAAAGAAAAGGAAAAAGGACTGAGAGGCCAGTGTTATGATTTGTGTTCTGGAAAAGGACTGATGATAAAGTGACACCATCTCCTCTGAGGAAAATATCTAAGAGGAAAGGAGATAGGAGCCACAACACATGATGTTTAGATCAGACTTAAAGAACTTACCTAACAACCTTTCTTAAGTACTTTTGGGTTAGCTCTTAGGAGAAGAAATAAGTTGACTGCAAGAATAAGAATAACATGCCAATTTTAATGTTGCTGTGGAGCTACTGTGTAAATAGCTGTGACATTCCTTGAGGGGGGTGAGGAAGAAAAGTCTTTAAAATGAGATAATTGCTCTGGAGTGAAGGGCCACCAGTAGGATTAACTCTCCTCTTGTGTTGCTTCCAAGTTCTCTGAATTGAATACCACCATGTTTTTGTGGGTCCCGAGGTTGTTTAAAACTGTTGTGTTTCATGCCTTTGCTAATCATTCCTAGTGTTTTGTTTTGTTTTGTTTTTCATTCCTAGTTTTAATATTGCGGGTTTCCTCCCTGTTTTGAAGGGCAGTTTGAAGGCAACAGTTACTTCAATCATGATATTCATCCATTCTGTAATCTCTTTATTCAATTGTGGGGACAGTTGGGAGGTGGGCATTTAGCTGTGGCAATGAAAAGCCGGCACATGAATTTTTCTAGAGTTCTTCTCTGGAATGTAGCATTAGTCCTGAAGCCAAAACTCATGACTCCTAAGTGGTTTTGCTACTCACACCCACTGCACCTAGATGGCATCAGAGCTGTCAGGAAGCTGATAATCTGGCTCTACACTTGATGCCAGGCTAACTGAGATGCCCTGAGTTATTAACACAGGAAGCAAAATCTGACGTGAACAGGAAATATGATTCATTTTCTTATTTATAAGATGAATTGAGGTCTATGCCTGGTAGAGTTGGGGGGGGGGGGGGAGAGGAGCGCGCACACAGGCGAGCTAGAAAATTTGAAAACTGTAATTATCTCCACAGTGAATGAGAAGCAAGTATGTGTCAACTATGTAATTACAGCCAGATGAGAGGGAGTGTGAGGCTAAGGATGCATCCAGCCAATGGAAACAAATGAAATAAAATGCCATTCATCACCCTCTAAGCTCCATGGGCAAAAGACCCTTAATATTAAAGAGGCTCTAAACAAATAGCCTGATGTTCAAAGGCGAGAGGGGAGGGGGGAAGCCCCGATAACCAATGGACATGTCACCAATGAGGATGCTGCTTGGGTGTTTGAAGGGAGCGATTCACCAGGAGCTACAGCTGTGTACAACAGCCCATGTGTTAAATAGTCATCACCCAGATCTCCCTTAGGCATGCAGTGAGATTTGTTACAGACCCCCCAACCAAAGAGGAGTAGTAGTAAAAAATAAACACATTTTTTTCTTCTCCTAAATCCCCAGTGTGTCTTTTGGTACTCTGATATTCTGTATTGGACTTGAGAAGGCAAAAAACAACAGCAAACCCTTCATTTATTTGACATCATCTTTTTCAGTAAAATATAACATAATAATAACCAAGTTATTGGTTTCTTGGAAAAATTAAGCAAGATAGCCCAAACCGGTTTGGCTCAGTGGTAGAGCATCAGTCTGTGGACTGAAGGGTCCTGGGTTTGATTCCGGTCAGGGACATGTATGTTGGTTGCTGGCCCATCCCCGGTAGGGGGTGTGCAGGAGGCAGCTGGTCGATGTTTCTGTCTCATTGACATTTCTAGCTCTCTATCTCTCTCCTTTCCTCTCTGTAAAAAATCAATAAAATATATTTAAAAAATTAAGCAAGATAATGTAGGTGATAATGTAGGTATTCCTGATAATGAAGATAATGTACATATTCAGCACAGTGTCTGACATACAGTGAGTGTTCAGTAAATGTTTATTGCTATTATTATCATTATTTCTGTAATACTAGAAGCCTGGTACACAAAATTCATGCATGGGTGGAGTCCCTAGGCCAGGCCTGTACCCTCTCACAATCAGGGACCCCTCAGGGGATGTCAGAGAGCTTGTTTTTGCCCGATCCCCACAAATTTGTGCACCAGGCCTCAGGTTGTTAAATAAATGTGAGAAGCAAGGAGGGTGTCCAGTGAATGACTGGAGCTCAACTGCCTCATAATAGGCTTACAAGGATCGAGGGCTCCCTGCTCTCCAGGGGCAGAGCCTGTGCCTAAACTCAGCTTCCCTGGACTTGTGCTGCCTCCCTGCCCAGGCAGCAGCCTTAATCCAGCAACTCACGGGATCTCTAAGTACAATACATGAGGTGATGTGTTCAGACAGCTTCACTTCTAGGGGCACTATGGCCTGGCTCAAAAGTCTTATCTGATGATTTCTCACATCCAAGGCTGTTTGGTGCTCTTGCTCCTTATAGGAAGGCAGTAGGGCAGTGCCTCTTTCCTAGAGATGTGGAGTGTGCTAGCAGCATCACCAATCCTCGCACCCATCCTGGGATGGTGAGAGAAGAGAAACTATCTGCCTCTTCTTGCTGATCTTGCACCTAAGTTTTTCCATGAAGCTTGTTCATGTATCTTGGTAGTATTTTTCTTTATTCATCATTCTATTACTTCTCATTAGATAAAATTTGCATAAATGAAAATAAAAATGAATATTAAAAAGTATATATGAACTTGGAATAAGCAGCCATTTAAACTCCTAACATTTTAAGTTCAGCAGCTCCTGATGTCATAGGATTGAAAATGGTTTTCAGATAACCATAGGAAAGTAGTAAATTTAGGTAGAGAATGTGAATGATTCCAGGCCTACTTTTTATCCTAACTAATAAAAGAGTAATATGCAAATTAACCATCACTCCACTACACCTACCAGCCACACCCACAGCCAATCAGAGCAAGTATGCAAATAAACCCAACCAAGATGGCTACAGCCACAGAGAGCAGGAGAGAGGCTTAGATTTCCCAGGCAATGGAGGAAGCCAAGCTTTCTGCCTGCCCTTGGTGCCTAAGCCCCCACTCAAGGCTACAAAGTTTCAATGATAGAAGGCAAACAAATCCAAACAGAAATGGAAAAAGCCACAGAGCTGGAAAGAACAAGAACAGGAGGCGAGGGTTGCCCCCAGCAATGGAAGAAGCAAAGCTTTCTGCACAACCTGGCCAGCTCAGGCCTTCACTTAAGGCTACAAAGTTTCAATTGTAGAACATACATGAACCCCAAAAGAAATGGCTGCCTGCCACAGAGTGAGCAGAAGGCTTGGCTCTGCTCCCAGCTACAAAGTTTTAATTGCAGAAGGTAAATAAATTCCAGATACCAGGGCCTCTGCTTTGGTCACCAGGGGACGTGGCTGGCCTGCAAACCACCACAAGCCCCTTGCTCAGATTGCCCCATGTCCCAGGGGAACCCCCACCCTGATCTGGGACACCCTTCAAGGCAAAGCAGCTGGCCCCCACCCATGCACCAGGCCTCTATCCTATTTAATAAAAGAGTAATATGCAGATTGACCATCACTCCAACACACAAGATGGCTTCCCCCATGTGGACACAAGATGGTCAGCAGGGGAGGGCAGTTGAGAGGGACCAGGCCTACAAGGGAGGACAGTTGGAGGCAATCAACCCTGCAGGGGAGGACAGTTAGGGGTGACCAGGCCGGCAGAGGAGGGAAACAGGGCAAACAGGCCGGCAGGGGAGCATTTAGACATCAATCAGGCTGGCATGGGAGTGGTTAGGAGGTGATCAGGCTGGCAGGCAGAAATGGTTAGGGGCAATCAGGATGGCAGGCAGGTGAGCAGTTGGGAACTAGCAGTCTTGGATTGTGAGAGGGATGTATGACTGCCCGTTTAGGCCCGATCCTATTGGGTCCCACTTGAGGGGTCTCAGATTGGAGGGGGTGCAGGCTGGGCTGAGAGACACCCCCTCTGTGTATGAATTTTGTGCACTGGGCCTCTTAAATAAACACAGAGTTGGCACTTTGGGAACACTGTTGTAGCCTGTGACTTACCCTGGTAGTGGTTCTGTAGAGAACCACTGCTGTAGAGTTTAAAACCATTAGAAAACACATATATTTACATTACAATTCATTAACAGTAGCAAAATTATAGTTATGAAGTAGCAACAAAAATAATTTTATGGTTGGGGTCACCACAACATGAGGAACTGTACTAAAGGGTTGCGGCATTAGGAAGGTTGAGAACCACTGTTCTAAGGCAAGGCGGCCTGCTTCTTATACTAACTCTTTGAGTGAATTTGTTTTGTGTTTCCACTTTGGATTCTTGTCAACAATATTTTCACTGATTGATTTTCATTACTCTCAAATATGCTATGAGTGCATGTTTGATTTCCTTGGTGTGTAAGCACCCCAAGGCCAAGATCTATGTCTTATTTATTTTGTTTCTCTTAAGAGTAAATTATAATTTATCTTTCTCTTTTAACTGTACTTTTATTATTAGAATACAAAGATCTTTGAATATGTCCAACCTCATAGTTTAGAGCATGATGAACAAAAGAAAAACCAATAACTATAGTTTTTTACTCACTGATTCCCAAGGCTAATTTGTTAAAAACACAAATGAAAAATACAGTATTAGCTGTTTCATAGTTCTTGGTATTTTAGAGAGGCAACAACCTTTCTCTTTTCTGGTTGATGTCTCCATGCCTCAGCCTCATAGCATTTCCTAAATCAGTGCTTTGGGTTCTAATTTGAAGGAGCTGCTAATGCCTCCTCTGTAGCTATTATGATAAGAGCCTCCTAATCTACCCATTCTTCCCACTGTATTTTTGTCAGATTTACATGAGGGAAGGAAATGATAGAAGGAAACAGTTATGACTATTTATCTCTTCTCAAGTTTGTGTGAGTACAAGTAGGAAAACATCTCTGAGCTCTGGCTAGTGTCCACTAGTGTTTCAAAGTGTTTGAAACTCATGGGTTTTACTTTGGTTAAGAAGACAGGCTCATCAAAGGTTCCCACAAGGTAATACCTCTAAGTGGAACAGAAAGCCAACACTAAACAAACAAAGGTCTAGAAATAGAATTGGACCACAAAGCACTTAACCAGCATGGTTTTAAAAATGAATGTTTTAATGATAGTGAAACAATCAACTTATTATACCTTAAGGACTTTAAATGACATTTTAGAATCAAATATTAATTGGTCAGCTACCCAGAGATTTATTATCCCCTTGCATAAGTTTTATTTAACTAAAGTAATTTTGCAGACTTATTTTGATAGTTGTTTTTATATCACCTACTTTTTGGTATCTTTGGTAAAGCTTTAAAAAAATTTTTTTCCCCATTGATTTCAGAGAAAAAAAGGAAGAGGGGGAGACAGAAACATCAAAGATGAGAGAGAATCATTGATCAGCTGCCTCCTGCACACCTCCTACTGGGAATCAAGCCTGAAGCCTGGACATGTGCCCTGTCTGGGAATAGAACCATGAGCTCCAGGTTTATAGGTCGAGGATCAACCGTTGAACAGTGATGGCAGGGCTGAACCATTATCTTCATGTAGTCTCAGCACCAGCCCGGTATACAAATGTAGCCTTGAGCAGAAGGAAAAGGTGACACATTGAAAGTGAAGGTAATAGGCAATGGAAAAAGGGAACAGTTTGTAAGAAAGGGACACTAGTTGTAGGAATAAAAGAATACAGAGGAAGGGCAGGAAAGAAAGGCCTGTCTGGGAAAGTTTATCTTAACATGCAGGAACAGGGAATTGCATCACAGCTGGCTTTGGCAAGTAGCTTAGGTGCCTTTGTTAGAAAGATGAGCACGAAGACCTGCAGGAAGGTCAGACATCCTTCCTGAGCAGAAACTAGGCAGACTTTGCAAGCAACAGCCCCCTCTGTAGCAGATGCTGTGGCTGTTCTGCCCATGTCTGTTTAGCTCCTTTGCCATCTCCTTGCACAGTGGCCCCCTATGCTTCAACTCCCTTCAGCTAGCTTGGGCGTCTGAAGACCTCTGCTGTCTTCAGAGTGTGAGGACAGCTTCAATTTTGCTTCCTCTGCACACTTGGAAAGCTGGAAGTGCCTGGGAACTACACTTCTCCCCCACCCCCAGGTTGGCTCTTGACCTTGACTGATGAGTGCAGCCATATCAGTAATACTCTTGCCCCTGCACACTGAAGTGTGTTTGCATTGTCTCTATAGCGCCCCCTGCAGAACTCAGACAAATCTACTTCCTGTGGCACATCTTCCTTCCATTTTTTCTAGTTCCCCATGCCTCTCTACTGGTTGTCCTAACTACAGTTCCTGATAAACCTTATTACATTTCAACTTGGTATCTACTTCTGGGATCTTGACCTAAGAAAGCATCACCCAGCCACCTAAAGTCCAGATTATTCCAAGACCATTGAAGAGTTGTTTCATTGTGTGGTTCTCAGTGGTGACTCAGCAGTATGAGAGATTTACTCTCTGTGTGCATCTACATTTACAATTAAAGAAGACATCCCTAATATACAGACTTCTTTGCCCACACTTTCTCCTGAAGCACTTGACTTCTTCTGGAACATGCGGGCTCTATCCTGACCCAGACGAACCCTGTCCTCAAAGAGAAACTCTGCTCTTGCAGCTGCCCTCCTCCTCCTCCCAGGCTCTGTCTGGTTGCTGAAGCTCAGCTCTGTCTGGAAACCTGACAGGCATTTCTCTCCAGAGCTGGGAGTTATTGCTGGGTCTGTCTGGGAGCTGGCTCAGTTTTAACAACCAGCCCTTCCACCACTGTCTGCCAGTGTCAGCTTTGCTTGGGTGGGTTGGAAACCACAAGGAGCAGAAGGCAGACATCTTCACTTACAGCTTTGGTTTTAATAGACATTATCACCCAACCCAGGATGGGTGTTCGAGCTAGAGTCAGGGGGTATGTATACCGAAATAGCACCTGGGCTTTTACGCTTTGAGGGAAGTAGCTCAGGCGATGTTTTCTGGTGGCTTGTGATCCTGTAATTGCTCTGTGGAGTCACTGTGGCTCACCATATTCAGTGAATCAGTTCTTAGAATCCTAATTTAGAGAAGGCCATTTTTTTCTTATTCTGAAATACCATGAAAAATGTGTCTGCATCTACTTATTTATTCTTCCACTATGTAAAAAGCATACAGGAAATAACTCCATTTTTCAAAGTTAGAATATTGGAAGGGGTAATGACTGTTTGTCCTTGGTAGGGTTGTCCCATGTGAACCCAGGCTGAGACAAGCTCTCTACTGATGGGCCCACAGAGCAGACAAAGTAGATATCTAGACATTTTTGTGGTGTACCTCATCTGGAGACCAAGGCAGGGGCAGGGAGGAGACATGTGCCAGAGATGTGCCAGGCTCCTTTGCAGTGCATATTTGTTGAATACCGACAGTATGCCCAGTAATGCAGGGACAGGCGCTGGTGATGGAGGAGTGAGAATGACTTTTTACCCTTCAGGAATTAGGTTGCAAGAATGTGAGTTTAACATCTTTGATCCAGAGATTTTATTGCAAATAATAGTGAGATGAGAAATCTCCCTCAGATGGAAAACTTGATAGTTTTTATTGAAGTTGCTGCATACTTGACACGGGCTCTCTGACTATGTCAATAATTCCAAGTCCATGGTTAGCTGTTGCATTTTCATCCTGGTGGCAGGAAAAATTGCAATGAATCATGATTTCATGGGAACTTCTGCTTGTTGTATCTTCTTCTTACCTTTTCTTCAAAGTTCCTTGTAGAAAAGCCAGACTTATGAATACTTAAATTTAATGATTTTGGTAATAAATTAATGAAAGCAAACATTCCTGTCAGAAATTATATGCTGGAACATATAACAATTACACTTTTTCTCCTAAGGATAATTTTTATTAAATAATTATTATTGCAGAAAACATTAAGCTTATTAAGAAATCAAACAGTATAAAAGTAAAAAGTACCATACCCCAAACTCCACTTCCTAGATCTGACCTCAGCAAAAAATCTATATATTTAACTGAATATTAAAATGAAAATATTAAAGACACAGAGATAAGAGATTCCCAAGGGATGGGAGAATCTATATGAAGAAGCTGGCCAGATAGCAGTTAATAGCATACAACTCACACACCTCTATTCACCGGCATAAAGGATGGGTTTTCTTGGAGTTAAATAAGGAGATCTGGGGAGAAGATTTTTGGAAAACATTGTTGTAATATTGCAAGTTCTCCTTCTAAAGTAAGGGTGTTTCCCCTTTATCTTACACACATATGGGGATCATTTAGAGCTTTAAGGTACCCCTGAAGTTTGGGTGTTGGCTGGGCTAGTATGTGAGTCCAATGAAAAATTAATCTAAAAGGTGGGAGGTTGGTTGGCCAAAACTCTGAGTGCAGGAGAGATTGCTGTGGTTGGAAATGGTCTATCTCTCCAGAGTGGCAAGGATTAAGGAAGGATGCATGTTTCCCATGGAGCAGAAATAGCCCACATGAAGGAGAAAAGCAGTGTGGCATGAAAAAATTGTCTTTAAATCTGAAATTATGTCAACATAAATACAAAAACATCACAACCCAGTGAATGTACACATACATGTTCACAGATTTGTTTAATTAACATTTAGTGAGCACTCACCATATTCTATTCTAGGCAATGGATATAACACATCCATGACTAAAAATATCTTCCGAAGGAGCTGACGTGTATGTGTGTGTGTGTCCATCTATGCTGATATATGCATGTTTATGCATGTATATATACTGAGTGTCCAGATTGTTATGATCTCTGAACGCATAATAATCTGGCAACTCAGTATGTGTGTGCGTATATATATATATATATATATATATATATATACATTAATAATAAAAAATATGTAAATTGGCCATACCTCTGCAATGGCCAACAGTCAATCAGGAGGGAATATGCAAATTAGTGAGACAGAGATGGTGGCAGCCATGGAGCAGGCCTGAGAACATGGGAGGCTTGTGTAATGCAGCTAAATGTCTAGGGAGGAGCCTGAAAATGGCCCTCAGCCCCTCACCCAAGCTGGCCACACACCCCCAGCAGGGACCCCCACACTAAAGAGGGTGTGGCCAGCCTTAAAATGGCCATCACGCCTTACCCAGGCTGGCCATGCCCCCAAGGGGTGAGGATCCCCCACTGGGGGGCATGGCCAGCCTGCAACAGCCATCAGCCCCTCACCTAGGCTGGCTAGGCATCCCAGTGGGGAACTGTACCCTTATGGGGCTGTGACCAGCCTGAAAGCAGCCCTCAGCTTCACACACAGGCTGGCCATGCTCCCATGGGGTGAGGGTCTCTCCTGGGAGTCATGGCCAGCCTGCAAATAGACATTAGCACCTCACCCAGCCTGGCCAAGTACTCCAGCTGGGATCCCCACCCTGAAGGGGACATGGCTGGCCTGCAAACTTCCCCAGCCCCTCACACAGGCTGGTACTGTGCCCAGTAGGGACCCCCACCCCAATGGGGATGTAGTCAGCCTGCAAGCCACCATAATTTCCTCATCCAGGCCACCCCACTTCCCAAGGGAACCCTCACCCTAATCCATGACACCCTTCAGGGCAAATCAGCCAGTCCTCACCCATCCACCAGGCCTTTATCTACACTAATAAAAGGGTAATATACTAATTATACTGGGAGACTTTCCAGACATTCTTCTGGACAAAGCCATGTTAGCGGGATTGAGGTAGAGGTGGTTAGGGTTCCAGAGCAGAAGGCAGTTGTGGGTGATTAGGCCAGGATGGGATGGCAGTGTGGGTGATCAGGCCAGAAGGGGGACGGGGGGGAGTGGAAGTGATCAGGCCGCCAGAAGGAGGCAGTTGGGGTTGAACAGACCAGCAGGAAGTGTAGTTAGGAACAATCAGGCAGGCAGGAAAGCAAGCGGTGGGGAGCCAGAAGTCCTGGATTGCAAGAGGGATGTCCAACTGCCACAGGGATCAGGCCTTAATCGGCAGTCAGACATCCCCCTTCAGGTCCCAGATTGAAGAGGGTTCAGGCTAGACTGAGGAACACACCAGCCTTGTCTTATATGAATTTCATGATCCGGGCCACTAGTATATATCTATCTAATAAAAGAGTAATATGCAAATTGACCGTCACTCCAACACACAAGATGGTTGCTCCATGTGGTCAAAGATGGCTGCCCCCATGTGGACACAAGATGGCCACCACAAGATGGCCAGCAGGGGAGGGCAGTTGGAAGAGACCAGGCCTACAAGGGAAGGTAGTTAGGGGGAAAAAGGCTGGCAGGTGAGAAGTTATGTATCAATCAGGCTGGCAGGAGCGTGGTTAGGGGGTGATCAGGCTGGCAGGCAGAAGTGATTAGGGGCAATCAGGAAGGCAGGCAGGCTTGCAATTGGCAGTGGGGTCAAGGGGGTCAGGGTGCAGGCTGGGCTGTTGGGCTGAGAAACACATCTTCCCCACTTTTGGTGCATGAATTTCATACATTGGGCCTGGTGCATGAATTCGTGCATGGGTCTGGTCAGTCTGGCCAGGGGGAAGGGACATGGGCAGTTGGCCAGCCTGCCTGCTGGTCAAACTTCTGGTTGAGGGGACAATTTGCATATTAGCCTTTTATTATATAAGATATACATTGAGTGGCCAGATTATTATGCATTCAGAGATATATAATAAGAGCAAAACTTTTATTTAAATTATTCTTACTGCTAGTGGTATATCACAATTTTAAAATTCCATTTCTTTTTAAAAATGAAGCCAATCAGGTAAAATAATATTAATTCCATGAACTACTAAGGAATCATAATCTTCAATTTATAAAATATAGCACTAGATTAAAGAAATAAGAGCAACAGCCAAAATCACTTCAAATTTAAGTTACATCGACAGCATCTCACAACACAAGTTTGTGAATCCAACCTAAACCTCTCTTCTGATCCCTATTTTCTCATTTCCAGCTGCAAATTTGCCACCACTTCAGCCATTTTAGCCTTCTCAGCCCCAAATTAAACTCAATCTTTCCCTTAAAGCTGTTCTTCCTCCAGTGTTTCCTGCTTCAGGAAATAGCAGCTCAACCCACCCGATGCTCATCTTAGAGTCATCCTTAACACTTCTTTTCTTTACTCCCTGCAATGATCAGTAACCAAGCCCTGTTGGTTCTTTAACCTAAATATAGCTCCCAATTCATTTTTAACCTAAATTATTGTAATAATTTCCTACTTGGTCTCCCTATATTAAACTCCTTATATGAGAGTCCAAATCATTTTCTAGAATCATAAGCCAATTAAGCCAGCATCTTTATGATCTTCCCAGTACTAGTAGGAGAGACTAACACATTCTTACCCATATACTAACTAAGATTATGTTTAACCATGAAGTGCAGAAAATCTAAAAAAGATAACAGTAGGTTGATAGGCTAAAAATTTTTTCTCTACCACAATTAGGAGAAATAAGAGGTAGGCAGACTAGGGCTGATTTGGTATAACATGGCATCCAATACTTGGACTCTTTCTATCTTGTTCTGGCATTGGAAGCATGCAACTTTCTCTCATGGTCAAGGTGGCTGCCTAATGTGTGTCATCATATCCACCTTCCAGCTAACCAGCATGAGGAAGTGAAAAGTACACACACTCTGTCTCTTAAGAGGCCATTCTGTTTAGTTTGCTTTGTCCACAAGTTTATCTCATAACCACTTCTAGCTGCAAAGAAGGTAGAATGCAGAACCTTATACTAGTATCCTAGTAGACAATGTCCAGCAAAAAAAAAGTGAGTATTAAGAATTGAGAATTCATAACAAAAATTTTGAAAATGAATTTGGGAAAACCACTACCAGTCTCTGCTATGATGGCATTTAAGGTCCCGCAAGAGTAAGTCCTGCCATTGCCTTCTTGCTCATAATCTCCAATAATGAGCTGCTCTATGCAGTGAGCAAACATTCTCCCATCTCTGGATCATCCTTGCTACCTTCATGAAATGCTTTCCTGGCTGGTTCCATGCAACAAACTGCTTTGACAAAAGACAAGCTGATAATTGTTCTCTCAACTGCTCAAATTTTGCATTTTTAGCCTTAATTCAGTTATATGTTTCTTTATGAAGCATGTGATTAATACTGTTGTGCTGTGTTTGTGATAGTCCAGCATGAGTAATGAGGCAGGTATATATAAACAGGTCAAATCTAAACTGTATCAACAATTTAGATCAGGCCAATAATCTTATAAAGTGAGTGAGTTTAAACTATTATATATAAACAGTGTAGAGTCATCTTTTTTCATTGAAGTGATAGAAGGGATAAAATTTGGCATATTCAAGATATATAATTTGTTGGGAGAAAGATGACCAACCAATTGCCCTTTTTGAATAAAATTTTAAAAATTGATAAATCTATTAGTCTATTCCAGTGATTTGTAATCTTTTTTTAAAAATTTAGAAATATATTTTATTGATTTTTTACAGAGAAGAAGGGAGAGGGATAGAGAGTCAGAAACATCGATGAGAGGGAAACATTGATCAGCTGCCTCCTGCACACCTCTTACTGGGGATGTGCCCAAAATCAAGGTACATGGCCTTGAATGGAATCGAACCTGGGACCCTTGAATGGAATCGAACCATGCCCTTGAATGGAATCGAACAGTCCGCAGGCTGTTGCTCTATCCACCAAGCCAAACCAGTTTTGACTGTAATCTTTTTTTTATCTCATGACACACATCAGCTAATTACTAAAATTCTGTGGTACCCTGAAGATATATATATATATATATATATATATAGATAGATAGATAGATAGATAGATAGATAGATAGATATAGATATATATATATTTTCAATCTGACCCAAAAAAGGTATAATTTTGATACATTCACACCAAACAATCTATTTTTGTATTGTCATTTTTTAAATTTGACAATCTAAGGAAAAAGAAGTCAGTGCCCCTGACTAAATAGTCAGGTATTGCAGGTTTTTAAAATTCTTGTGTAATTGGTTGAAAATTGCTGGTCTATTCTATTGATACTTCTGATCCAGAGCCCAGTCACGGTGAGTGTGGCACTAAGTAGGCATTCATTTATTGAGTGAATAAGTCAATTAATTTAACATTTAATGTGGGGTTAGTTAATAATTAGAATAAAAACTCAATTGAGAGATAAAAATAACTTTATTTTTTTGCTATTTGTTTGAATTACTTTGCTGTCAGTGTGTAATTAAGGGAATACAAATTAAAACCACAGAGAGAAACTTCATCCCCACCAGGAATGGATATACAATATGTTTATATTTTATATATGTTATATATCTGATTATATTTTTACCAGATTACTAATACCTTATTAATATATAATTCACATTCCTGAAAAAGTATACAATTCGGTGGCTTTTAGTATATTCAGAATTATGTAACCATCACCACAATATAATTTAGAACAATTTAATCAACTCCAATTGAAACCCCATACATATTAATAACCACTCCCCATCCCCACTAATTTGTTTCTATTCATATAGCTTTGCCCATTCTGTACACTTCATGTAAAAACCAGAGTTTTTTCACTTATTATAATATTTTCTTTTTTTTAAAATATATTTTATTGATTTTTTTTGCAGAGAGGAGGAGAGAGGGATAGAGAGCTAGAAATGTTGATGAGAGGGAAACATCGACCAGCTGCCTCTTGCACACCCCTTACCAGGGATGTGCCCGCAACCAATGTACATGCCCTTGACAGGAATTGAACCTGGGACCTTCCAGTCCGCAGGCCGACGCTCTACCACTGAGCCAAACCTGTTCGGCTTATTATAATATTTTCAAGGTTTATTCACAGTGTAGCACATAGCAGTACTTCACTTATTTTAAAAAAAATCCTTATGTAAGGATAAGTATTTTTAACGATTTTTAGAGTAAAAGGAAGGGGGAGAGAAACATCAATTGGATTGTAGCCTGACATATGTGGCCTGACTGGGAATCAAATCCACAACCTTTTGGTGTATGAAATGATGATCCAACCATTGAGCAACCTGGTCAGGACAGTACTTCATTCTTTTTTATTGCAAATAGCATTCCATTGGAAGTAGAACCATTTGTTTATCCATTCACCAATTGATGAATGGCTGGCTATTTTTTTTTTTTTTTTTACTTTTTTAAGCATTATTGTGAATAATATTGGAGAATATTTATATACAAGTTCTTGTGTGGGCATATGTCTTTATATATCTTGAGTATTATATTAGTTTCTTATCACTGCTGTAACAAAGTACCACACACTTAGTGGCTTAAAACCAAATAATTGGCTTAAAACAAAATAAATTTGTTATACAGTTCCAGTGGTCTAGAGTTCAAAATCAGTTTCTGTGGGCTAAAATTAAGGTGTAGGTAGTGAGACAGAATTTTTGGACTGAAGCCTGGATTCTCTGTCCATTGAAGTTGAAGAATGAATCCATGGACAGAAGGTGATATAGTAAAGGAGCAGATTTATTGAAGAACAAGTACAGTCCCCACATGGGGAGAGGAAAGAGTCCCACAAAATGGACTCCTATGTGGGGAGAGGAAAAGGTCCCACCGACTTCCTGTTTCCATGGCTTATAAAGGCTGCAGTTCCTGTGTCCTGATATCCCCTCTGGTCAATATTCCCTTTTGAATTGATTACTATAGTAACTCCTGAGGCCCTCCTCCCTCATTGTCTTCCTGCTCCCTCTGGGTTTTCTTTCTCTATTATTTTGTAAATATAGACCTTTTTTGGCTACTTCCAGTTCCCTTGACTTATGGAAGTGTATCTGTTGCTGTTCCCTTGTCTTATGAAAATGTAACTGCACCTGGCTTCCTTGTGTTATAGAAATGTATCATCTCCCAGTCTGTAGCCCTATGCTTTTCCATGGACCCAAATTCTAAAAATTCCCTAAACCTGCCTATGTTCCCTTACAATTCCTGTTCAGACCTAACTGGTTTTGCTCAGTGTATAGAGCGTTGGCCTATGGACTGAAAGGTCCCAGATTTGATTCTGGTCAAGGGCATATACCTAGTTTTTGGGCACATCCCCAGTAGGAGGTGTGCAGGAGGCAGCTGATCGATGATTCTCTCTCATCAATGTTTCTAACTCTCCATCGATACCTCACCTTTCCTTTCTGAAAAAAATCAATTAAATATATTTTTTTAAATTTCTGTTTCAGAATTTTTTTAATTCTGTAATTCTGTAATTCTGGAGACTGCAGGGAAGCCTTTGTCACTTCCAGAGAGTCACCCACATTCCTTGGCTCCTGCTAGTAATAGCATCATTCCCACTTCTGTTTGATCATCTTATATTTCTTTCCTTCTCTCTCCCTTCTGCTGTCACATTTTTTACTCTCTCTGCTTCCAATGTCACATGACCTTTGATTGACTGCCATGTCTCCTTCTTGTATGGTCCCTGTGACTACACTGTCTTTATTTATCTTATAATCCAGGACAATTTTCCAGTCTCAAGACACTTAACTGAATCACAGTGCCAAATAAGTTTCATGGATTAAGATGTGGACATTTTTATTATTTTAAATCCTCATCTGAACATAAGTTTAGAGAGAGAGAGACAGAGAGAGAGAGAGAGAGAGAGAGAGAGAGAGAGAGAGAGAGAGAGAGAGAGAGAGAGAGATGAGAGAAAGGCAGCATATTGGCTGCCTCCTGTATGCGCCCCAACTGGGAATGGAACCCAAAACCCTGATATGTGCCCTTACAGGGAGTTGAACCCACAGCCTTTTGTTGTACAGGATAATGCTCCAACCAACTGAGTCAGCCGGCAAGGGCAGGATGTGGACATTTTTGAGGAGCCATTATTTTGTTTACTACAGTTATATACCTAAGAGTAGAATTGCTGGATCACATGATGATTCTATCTTTAACATTTGGAGGAAATGACAAACTGTTTCCAAAAGTAGCTGCAACCATTTTATATTCCCCCCAGCAAAGTATGAGGGCTCCAGTTTCTCCATATCTTCACTAACCCACATCACTGTCTATTTTATTATAAGCAGCCTGGTGGGGGTGAAGTATCTCTCTGTGGTTTTAATTTGTATTCCCTTAATGACTAATGATATTGAGGATGTTTTCTTCTGCTTGTTAGCCATTCTTATATCTTTTATAAAGAGAAGAGTTATTTAAAATTTTAAACTATTTTTAATTGGCTTATTCATTGTTTTGTTATTGGGTTGTGAGGATTCTTTACATCTTCTGAATAAAGTCCTTTATCAGATTTATGATTTGCAAATATTTTCTCCCATTTTGTGGGGTGTCTATTCTCTGTATTGATGTATGGTTTGCAGAAAAATGTTTTTAATTAAATATATGTTTAATGTTTTGTTGTTGATTTTGCTTTTTGATATCATATTTAAGAAATGATTGCCCGCCGAAACCGGTTTGGCTCAGTGGTAGAGTGTCGGTCTGTGTACTGAAAGGTTCCAGGTTGGATTCCAGTTAAGGACGTGTTTGTTGGTTGCGGGCACATCCCCGGTAGGGGATGTGCAAGAGGCAGCTGGTCGATGTTTCTCTCTTATTGACATTTCTAGCTCTCTCTCTCCCTTCCTCTCTGTAAAAAAATCAATAAAATATTAAAAAAAAAAGAAAGAAAAGAAAAGAAATGATTGCCCAATTGAAGGTCATAAATATTTACTCTTATATTTTCTTCTAAGAGTTTTATAATTTGAGCTCTTACATTTAGGTCTATAATCCATTGTGTGTGTGTGGTATGTGTGTGTGTGTGTGTGTGTGTGTGTGTGTGTGTGTGTGTATGTTATGATATAGTTATACAACTTCATTCTTTGGCATATGGTTATTTAGTCACCCCAGCAACATTTATTGAAAAGACTTTTCTGTTCCCATTGAATTATTTTGGTACCCTTGATAAAAATCAAGCAACTGTAAAGGAAAGGGTTTATTTTTGTACTCTTAATTTGACTCCACTTAGTCATATGTGCATCCATATATCCATTCTGCACTATCTTAATCATTGTAGCTTTTTGGTTAAGTTTTGAAAATAGGAGTGTGAGTCCTCAACATTTTTTTTTTTCAAACCAGAGGTCCAGTGCACAAAAAATGCATGCACCGGGGTGAGGGGGTGTTCCTCAGCCTGGCCTATACCTTCTCACAACCTGGGACCCCTCAGGTAGGTTCCCTAGGCCTGACCTGAGATCAGCTGGCCCCCCACCACTGCTGCCACTGCTTGCCATCTGTGCAGCACTGCCCCTCACCTCCCCTGCCACCAGTGGCCTCCCTCTGCAGGTGACAGACTGGGATGCAAAGGCTTGGCTGGACTGGGCCTCCCTCTTTCTTTGCTGGGAGGCGGGGCCAGTCCTGCATGGGACCATCTGCCTACCTGATCATCTGGTCTGCTTGCCTGATCACCCCTAACCACTCTGTCTGCCTGCCTGATTGCCCTTTACCATTTGCTTGAGGATGAAGCCAGCACTGACTTCCAGTTGGTCAGCCTCTGGTCATTCCTGGTCATTAACACCCAGGGTTTTTATATATTAGGATTGTTTGGCTATTCTATATCCCTTGTACTTTTATAGATTTTAGGACCATCTTGTTGATGCTTGTTGATACTCAAAAGTGAATGAGAATTTTAATGAATTAGGTTGTGATGAATGTATAAATTGATTTAGGGGATATTGCCATTTTAACAATATTAAGTCTTTTGATCTATGAACCTGGGATATGTTTCCATATATTTAGTTATTCTTTAATTCCCTTCAATGATGTTTTATAATTTTTAGTATATAGTCTCATATTTCTTTTGTTAACTTTACTCCTAAGTATTTTATTCTTTTAGATTCCATTGAAAATGGAATTTTCTTAATTTTATTTTTGGATTGTTTTTTTTGACATTTATAGTGATACAATTGACTTTTTCATCTTAACCTTTTTACCCTACAACCTTTCCAAACTCATTTACTAGTTCTAGAAATTCTTTTCTATTTACAATAATATGAAAAATGCAAATAAATACTGCTTTATTTCCTTTTTCTTTTTTCCTCCACCATTTAGCCCCTCTCTGCCCTCTTCCACCTCTAACGACCCTCCTCCCTGCAATCACCACACTTTTGTCCATGTTCATGAGTTCTCTTCTCTTTTTCTTTTTTACTCAATCCCTCTCCACCTGTCCCCACCAGAGATATTTTTATTGCCTAATTGCTTTGGTTAGATTGTCCACACAATACTGAATAGATGCAGAAGAGTGGACATTGTTCCTGACCTCAGGGGAAAAGCATTGCCTTTCACCATTAAGTGTGATGTCACTGCAGATTGTTTTGTAGATGCTATTTATCAGGCTAAGGAAGGTGTTTTTTTTTCTTTTATTCCCAAGTTTTGATTGTTTTGGTAATAAATGAGCATTAGATTTGACAAATGCCTTTTCTTTATGTATCAAGATAATGTGTTTTTGTTCTTTATTAATATAGTGTATAACATTGATTTAATTTTCAGATATTAAACCAACTTTAATATTTAGACAGTTTCTTAGAATACATTTATAATAGCTGATTTAAAATATTTGCTTAGTGAGTTTTATATCTGGGCCCCCATAGAAATTTTTTTCTTTTGACTGATTTTTTAAAATAATATGGGCTTTTTATCCCAGGTTCTCTGCATATCTCTTAATTTTTTACACCAAATATGACATTTTTAGATAATAAATTGTGGCAACTCTGAATTTTGGATTCCACTTCATTCCCCAGAATTTCTTGTTGCCATTTTGTTGTTACTGCTATTTATTTAGTGACATTCCTTAACTACCTCTGTGAAGTCTGTATCTCCTGTATTGTTAAATCACTGAAATCTTTACTTAGCTTAGTAATCAACTAACAATTGGTCGGAGATTTTCTCACCAGCATTGAACCAACCAGTAAGTCCTCTAACTCTTTGCGAAGGAGCTCTGTGAGTGTATGTGGGCATGCTGTCAATACCCAGGTATCTTACAGCTTTGTCTTAGCCATCACTTCCTGCTTGTACAGAGCCTAAAGATGAGCCAGAAATGGAAGCTGAAGTACAGTCAGATGTTTATAGAAAATGCTGTCAGCCTTACACATGTGTGTTTATTTCTATATCCCCAGGAATATATTCAAGCTTTTCAAAGCTCACTGAGGATAATTCATTCCCCAAATCTTCCTTTTAACTTCTTGGTCAAGCTCTTATTTGGCTCAGTTGGTTCTAGTATTGTGGCCTCATGCAGCTGGGATGCTAAACAATTGCCATAGGTTGTTTTCAACAAATGCTCTGGGTGGGGTAGGGCTTTTCTGGCAGAGCTAGCTTCAAGTTAGACATTCAAATAATGTCTGTACATATGGCTTTTCCAGGGGGTTGCAAGTCAAGTCAGATAATGATATTGATCATGAGACAGTAGTTTTTGAAAAGTTCAAAACCATGTCTGTCTCTTCTAATGGCTACAAGGCTGCTGTTTTCATGGCTCTTGAGCTGACAAGAAGATAATGGAATAGGACAACTTAGAAAGTCACAAAGCCCCTGTTCTTACTGAGGTTGAATAGTTTTTCTTAAATACATGTTTTTCAAATCATTGAAAGCCTTTCATTAATTGTTAGAACAGTTGATTTTTATAACTGTTGTTATTGCCTTGCTATTTCATGGGGAAGCATCAGTCCTCATGCTTCGTTTTTGTAACTCCTGCTCCACCTCAGACTTTGCACTTCTTCACTAATTAAAATAAAATTTATAAACCTAAACAATAAAAAAAATACTTGATTCAACCTTGGATAAAATTAAAATAGATTATATGTCACAGTGGTACATAATAGCCTTAGGAAAAGAATCAGTTTGACCATTCAGTATTTTGAATTTTCAAGTACTCTCCTCATAAAATAAAATAAAAATATTTATAATGTAGAGTTCAGATAAAAACTTAGAGAACAAAGAACACTTAGACAAAAGAGGGAGAATTCATAGCTATATTTATATCAGTCCTGATAATTACCCATGCTCTTCAATGGGCTTCTTATTTCTTCGCTCAATATTAAGTTTCAAATTCTTACCTAGTTTTCCTGATGCATGGCATCCAACTGAAAGCATGTAAAATATTTTGTTGTTTATTTCATCAATGTGGAATTTGTTCATGTAAGTTTGTTAAGTAAATTTGCCACTATTGTGTTAATCACCATATCATTTATCTAAGCTCTTCTGGTCATCAGGAAAACCACAGACCTTGGGATCAAATCTTCTCCTCCCACACTGCATAAAATACAACATGAAAAGATTCAAATTCAAATACAAGAAGAAGCCTGGACATTTTTTGTCAGTAGCTTATTATCAAACATTATATAAATTAGGTCTTTGTGATTAACACAGTTAAATATGTTGATGTAGATTGTAAATTCATATGTTATTATTATTCTTTTAGCAATAGGAGTAAAGAGGGACTGTTAATGTTTTAAACAATGTTATAGGATACAAAAGAACAGTTTTTAGAAAATTATAAACTATTTTAAAAAATTTTAGATACATTTATATCTTCATTTCTTATAGTATATGTTTTAGATTGGTACTGATGCCATCTTTAAAAATAAAGCTATGTTGATTCATCATTAAAAATGAATTACCTGTGATTGGACATTTTCTAAACTGTGCCTTTTCCAGAAACCATTATTTTTTTTTTTTGTTCAAAGCCTTTGAGATAAACTCATATCAAGTGCGAAGAAGAAAAGTCCAGCTGCCATGTTCTGAGCAGTTCAAGTACATTAATTCTGTGGGAGTTGTGTTGTGTTCATTTTGACCACAAGTACCCCCTTTTTGAACTGAGTCAAGTGGAATGAAAGGTGACTCTATGGCTGTTCTTGGGCCAGAGGCAGTATATTGATGAATTGTGTTGCCAGCATCATGTCTTTCTTACAGAAAGTTGAGTGACAGCAAACTTAAGACAAAGAGTCTGACCACTTTTGAAGAAGAATTTGCAAATTGTTCTCTCCGATTTGGCACAAGTCCAGATAACTGAACAAAATATAAGGGTTGGTGCTTTTTTGTGTTTTTTTTGGAGGTTTGTTTTGTCTTTTCAGTTATGTTCCGGTATTTTTCTTTCTTTAAAAAAAAAAATGACTAAAAAGTTTCCACTGAGTTCCAATCAATATGGTTGACCAAGTTGTCCTGGCAGAGGGAAGACCTGAGATAGTGCTCCTGAGGAGTGTGCCAGGAGGTAGGGTTCTCCGCGGGAGGGCAGGTGTGACTGCAGAAGCTCCAGAGGCCTGGTGGCAGTAAGGTAGATGGCTGCACTTGGCCAGACTTGAGGCCATGGGGTACTCACTGGTGAGTATTGGCTGGCAAAGGTTTGTTTTCTTAAAAAAAAAAAAAAAAAAAAAAAAAAAAAAATATATATATATATATATATATATATATATATATATATATATATATATATATTATTGATTTTTTACAGAGAGGAAGAGAGAGGGTTAGAGTTAGAAACATCTATGAGAGAGAATCACCGATCAGCTGCCTCTTGCACACTCCCTACTGGGGATGTGCCCGCAACCAAGGTACATGCCCTTGACCGGAATTGAACCCAGGGCCCTTCAGTCTTCAGGCTGACATTCTATCCACTGAGCCAAACCGGTTTCAGCAAAGGTTTGTTTTCTTGCTTCACTATGTGACTTAAATAAGCCATTTGGCTACATTAACATCTCCTTTTTCCAGCCCCTGAAAGTGGGAGATTTTTGTAATGAAGTATGGTGTAGCTTTTCAGCAAAAAATATATTCTTGCATATGTGGATATACATTTAGTAAATTAAAACATATAATTTTTTTATATAGTTTTGAGATTTGTTCTTCTCCCTGATCAAGTGTGCTCTCACCCTTTCTCCCCCTCTCTCTCAATTCCTCCCTTTGGTATGAGCAAATCTCTAGGATTAGTGAACAACATATACCATGGAAGGTGCGGGTGGGGGTGGTCTTCAAACCAAAATAACTAGACTTTTTTTTTTTTAGTTTATTTTTTAAAAACATCTCTTTTTTTTCTTTTGGTGAAAGTTGACATGCAATATTATATTAGTTTTAGGTGTACAACCAAGTTAATAGATATTTAAATAACTTATGAAGTAATCGCCCAGATAAATCTAGTATCCATCTGGTACCATAAATAGTTAATTACAATTTTATTGACTATATTCCATATGCTGTACTTCATATCCCCAAGATTATTCTGAAATTACCACTTTGTACTTCTAAATCCCTTCACCCTTTTTACCCATCCCTTGACCCCCCCCCCCATTTCATCTGGCAACTATCAAAATGTTCTTTGTATGTATGAGCCTATTTATTTTGCTTTTTAGATCCCACATATAAATGTAATCATATGACATGCATCTTCTTATGTCTGACTTATTTCACTCAGCACAATACCCTCTAGGTCCATCCCTCATGTTGCAGATGGCAAAATTTCATTCCTTTTTTTATTGCTGAGTCATATTTTATTGTATATAAGCATCACCTCTTTACTCATTCATCTATTGATGGACACTTACATTGCTTTCATAGCTTGGCTATTGTAAATAAGGCTGTCATGAACATATGGATGTATATGTCTTTTTGATGAAGTGATTTGGGTTACGTTAGATAAATACCCAGAAATGAATTGCTGGGTCCTTCATTGTCTCTTATTATAGCCTTTGTTTTACAGTCTATTTTTGTGTGGTATAAATATGGCTATGTCAGCAACCCTCACCCCCATTTTCATGAAATATCTTTTTCTATCTCTCCACTTTCAGTCTGTGTGTGTCTTTCTATCTGAAGTGAATCTATTGTAGACAACATATGTATGGGTATTGTTTTGTTATCCATTCAGCCACTGCATAATTTTTTTGATTGAAGCATTTAAGCCACTTGCATTTAAAGTAATTGCTGATAGATATATATTAATTGACATTTTATTGTTCTTTTTTTGTAAAAAAAAATATTTTTCTTCTTCTTAAAGAGGCCCTTTAATATTTCTTGTAATATTTCTTTGATGCTGATGAACTCCTTCAGCTTTTTATGGTCTGGGAAGATCTTTATCTGTCCATTGATTCTAAATAAAACTTTTCTGGGTAGAGTAATCTTGGTTGTAGATCCTTACCTTTTATTACTTTGAATATTCTGTGTCAATCTTGATCTACAAAGCTTTTGTTGAGAAATCAGCTGACAGTTTTATGGGAGCTCACATAAGACTGTAGGTAACTCTTGCTATTCTTAAGATCTTTTTTTTTACTTTAATCTTTGGTATTTTAATTATAATATTATAATGTGTCTTGGTATAGGCCTCTTTGGGTTAATCTCATTTGGGACTCTTGGAGCTTCCTGTACTTATAGATTTAGTTCCTTAACCAGGTTAGGGAAATTTTCCATCATTATTTTTTCAAGCAGGTTTTCAATTTCTTGCTTTCTCTTTTCTCCTTCTGGCTCCACCAAGATGCAAATGTTAGTACTCTTGAAATTTTCCCAAAGGCTCCTTAAACTATCCTCATTTTTTTTTTTTGGATTCTTTGTTTTGTTTTTGCTGTTCTGATTGGGTAATTTCTGCTTTCTGATCCTTTGCATTATCTACCCTACTGTTGATTGATTCCCTGTAATGTGTTCTTCATTCCTGATTAGTCCTCTTTTATGTTTCCTATCTCTTTGTTGAAGTGCTCACTAAGTTTATGTATTCTTCCACTAAGTTCAATGAGCATCATTATGAATAATGTTTGGAACTGTGTTCTGGTAGGTTGCTTGTCTCCATTTTAGTTATTTCTTTTTCTGTAGTTTTGTTCTATTCTTTCACATAGGAAATATTTTTTTGTCTCCTAATTTTGACTGCCTCCCTTTGTTAATTTCTGTGTATTAGGTAGAGCTATTATAGATCCCTGTTTGGTAGAGTGGCCTAATGTAGTAGGTGTCTTATAGGGCCCAGTGACATAGCTTCTCTCAATACTCAAGATGGGCACTGTAGATCTGCCCCCTGTGTGGGCTGTATGCACCTTCCAGTTATAGTTGAAACTTGATTGCTATTGGTATGTCAATGGAAGAGATTTACCCCCAGGTTGATCCACTGGGAGAACTGACCATGATGGGGCTGCTCTGCAGGGGCTGACCACTCAAAGCGAGACTCACTTTGGTGGGGATCTGGTGCCTGATAAGTTTGTCTCTTGAGTGTGTTTCTTGCAGAGGTGTTGAGTGCTGTTCTAGCATGGTCTGGAGCTATACACTGGGTATGTTGGCTCTGTGGCCTCCTGGGAGGTGTAGGCCAAGGTCAGCCACTGCCTGTGCCCTGCCCAGCATCACCCAGCATAAGATACAGAAATATCTGTAGATGGCTACTACGTATGCTAAGCTTAAAGGTGCACAGGAGAGGCCAGCTTCAAATGGTGCACAGTCTGGAACCACTTAGCAAGAGGCATGGGGAACACCAAGGCCACATGCTATTTGTCTGGGGCTTGTGGACCTTTGGGATTTTAGGAAATTCTGCAGCATGAGCCAAGACTGGCTGTTTTCATGGAAAAGTCTCTGAAAACATGTTTGGTGGGGCAGGACTTTAGGGAATCACTAGGAAGAAGCAAATAGTATTAACCATGCTGATTGAGACTAACATATGGTTTACCTCTGCAGCCACTGTAGGGGAAGGGCTCAACAAAGGAGCAAAAGCCTCTGCCAGCACCTCTCTCTGGGAGAAAGCTGCCCTTCTAATCCTTGCCCTTGAAGCCAGACAATCCAGCTCTTTCCCATATGTCCCTGGCACCTTTTCAGCAGCAAGTGAGTTCAAATAAGTTCATTTGCAAGGCTGTTATGACTAATGCCTAGGACTTCAGCAGTCCTCTTTTTCAGCCACAATTCCCAATGCTTTTCATAGTCAGAGTAATGGTGACTTTTCTTTTGGGCACTGGAAACCTAGGCTAGAGGATGTGGTGTTAGACTGGGTCCTCTCACTCCTCAGGAGGAATCCCTCCTGAATTTTAATACACCTTTGAAGTGTATGTCTTCATCTTGCCTTAGGACAAATTATGTTAATAAAAGCAGGGTCCTGAGTCAAAAAGTAGTCTTCAGCTCCTTTAGCTGAAGCTCCTCTGAACCTCAATGCCTTTCAAAACTATCTTTCCTCTTTGGACTCCTTATTGAATCTACACATCACGTCCTCTCTCCAGATTGCTGAACCCCTCCATAATGCTGGGACATGAACCCCGGCAAACCACCACTCATGTATGTAGGATCAGACCATTCTGCATCTCCACCCCTCCTACCAGTCTTAATGTTATAGGACCTACGTTCAGCTGTATTTCAGGCAGTTCTGAATGGTAGTTGTTATATAGTTTTGTTGTAATTTTGATGTGGTTGTAGGAGGATGCGAGTGCTGCATTTTCCTACTTCATCTTGACAGGAAACTCGAGACTTTCTGATTAGGAGGTGGTTGGAAATTCTAGTGACTATTTGGAAATATTAAATATATATATATATTTAATATATATACTATTATATATATATATATATATATATATATATATATATATATATATATATATGATAGTATTACTTAGATTTTAAATCAGTAAGTTAAAGATAGCCATAAAAAAAGGCACATTACATGTGGAAAATAGCAGTAAGCATTATCACTGATTTCTCATCAGGAGCAGGGAAATTTAAGACAATGAAGTAACATATTTAAAAAGTTTAAAGAAAAAGAAAATTGCTAACCTAGAATTCTATATCCAATAAAAAAAAACAAAACATTGTCCAGAATGATAAATTAATCGCATTTTAGGTAGACAAAGTTCAGAGAACTTGTCACTAACTGACCTACACTATAAAAAAAGTTAACAAAAGTGCATATGACTGAAATCCAGTTATATTAAATGGAAACACATTTATTTAAAAAAGAATGCAAAGCACCAAATATAATAAATACATAAGTAAACCTAAAAAGAATTTTTCTCTCATTTCTTAATTTCATTAAAAGATAATTTCTTGTTTAAAGTAAGAGTAAATAATAATGAAGATAAAATGGATTCTTAAGAAATAAAAGTGGATAAAAAGAAGGCAGAAAAAGAGGAAGAGAAGCAAAGAATAAATGGAAATCCTAGAAAAAATACCAAGGTGATAGACTTATATCCAGTCATATCAATTATATACTAACTAAATCCAGATTGATTAAAAAGTAAGACCTAACAATACGCTGCTTGTGAGAGATATACTACTTTAAATGTAAACTTACAAGTTAGAAATAAAAGGATGAAAATGTTTCCCATGAAAACACTAATCATATAAAAGCTGGAGTAGTTACATTAATATCAGATTAGGCTTTAGTACAAGAAGTATTACCAGAAGTAGTGGGACATTTCATAATGATAAAAGGACAACTTTTCCAGAAGACATAACAATCTTTTTTAAAATATATTTTTATTTATTTCAGAGAAGAAGAAGGAGAGAGAGAGAGAGAGAGAGAGAGAGAGAGAGAGAGAGAGAGAGAGAGATCAATGATGAGAGAGAATCATTGATGGGCTGCCTCCTGCATGCCCCCTACTGGGAATCGAGCCTGCAACCTGGGCATGTACCCTGATTGGAATCAAATTATGACCTCCTGGTTTATTAGTAGATGTTCAAATACTGAGCCACACTGGTCAGGCAATAAATAACAATCTTAAGTGTGCATACACCTAATGACACAGTTTCACAATATGTGAAGGAAGAGAGGACAGAACCAAAGGGGAAAGAGACAATGCACCATTACAGCTGGGAACCTGAACACTCTTCTCTTAATACTTGAAAGAAAAGGTAGACAGAGTTCTGAATAACTTATCTAGGAGCTTAACCTAAATGCCTTTTCAGATCATCAGATTGTACAAGTTCAAAATACTTCCTTTCCAATTGTATGTGGAACATTCACCTAGATAATTATATACAGCAAGACAGGCTATAAAACAAATCTCAGTACAATTCAAAGGATTGAAACAGAGAATATTATCTGAAAACAATGAAATTATACTAGAAACAAAACCAAAATTCTTTTTAAAAAACCCCAAGAAATTAAAAATTAGCAATTTGTTTTTAATAATTCTTAGGTAAAGAAAAATCACATTTGATCCAAATAATAATAAAAGACAACTTATTAAAACATGTAATATGTAGCAAATCAGTACTTAGTAATAAATTTATAGCTTTAAACATTTGTATTAGAAAAGAAGATATTTTAAAATTAATGACCTAAACTCCCACTTAAAAACTTTAGAGAAAAGAAACAAATTCAAGTAAAGTAAGTAGAAAGAAGAAAATACAAAAAGCAAAACACTAGAAAATAGACAATCAATAAGGAAACCTAAAGTTATTTCTCTGAAAGATTCAATAAAATTGATAACCTCCCTGGTAGATTCATCAAGAAAAAAAGAGAGAAGTTATAAATTATCAGCATCAGAAATTAAGAAGAGAAATCACTATTGGTACTATAGGCATTAAAAAGATAGCATGTTTTATATGTTAATAAATTAGACAACATAATTAAATGTACAAAAATCTAGTAAGATATAACTTACCAAAATTAACACATAAAGAAATAGAGAATCTGAATAACATGATCCCTCTTAAAGAAATTGAACTTGTTATTAAAAACATTTCAACAAATAAAACTCTAGGTTCAGACTGCTTCACTGGTGAATTTTTTCAAATATTTAAAAAGGAAATAAAATGAAACTTTCAGAAAACTCTTACAGGCTAGAAAATGTTAGGACAGCTCCTATCTCGTTTTTTTTCAGACCATTATAACCCTGATACCTAAACCAGACAGAGATATTACAATTAAGTAAAACTATATTTACCAAAGTCTCATAAACAGAATGCAGAAATTACTTACATAATATTAACAAATTAAATCCAGCAACATATAAACTGAATAATGGATATGAAATTCTATGATTTTCAAATGTTAAATTAATATTTGAACTATCAATCAATCCAGTTCACTATATATAAACATACTAGAGGCCTGGTGTGCAAAATTCTTGCATGGCTGGGGTCCCTATCAAGACTTCTCTTCCAGTCCTGATCATGGTGGGCTGGCCAGGGCCTATCAGGTGGCTGGGGCCTACCATATAGAGGCAGGGATGGGGAGAGGTTGGCTGGCCATGGGAGGTTGGCTGTGAGCTCCTGGTGGTCAGTGAGCATCAGAGCGACTGGTTGACTGGTCATAACAGTTGCTTAGGCTTTTATATATATAGATATGTAAAATCTTACAACACAACAATAAGAAAACAATCCAACAAAAACTATGGCAAAGACTTGAACAGACATTTACCAGTCAAGATATATCAAAAGCCATTAAGCACACTTAAAAATGCTCTGCATTGTTAGTTATCTGAAATTCATATTGAAACTACAAGGTGGCATGTTAAATAGTCATTAGTTTAATGTTAGAAAGACTGAGAATACCCAATGTTGAGGGACATATGAAGGAGCTAGAATGGCAATGGAAGAGTAATTATATAACTATTGGGAAAACAATTTTAAAACTTCTTGTAAAGTTAAGAATTAAACAAAGCACAAGTACCCTATCACTCAGACCCTGGACTATTAATTATTTCATCAAGAAAATATAATTAACAGGAGAACTTATATGCATACTAAAGATCCAGCATGGCTTGGCTGGCTGGGGGAGGGGAGACACGGCATGGGCAGATAGATAGCTGGCCAGCCCCATCCCTGATTGGGGTGAGGAGGATGATCGGGTGCCAAGCCAGCCAAGGGGAGGGGCCACAGGATGTTGGGGGGCCTATTGGGGTCCCAATCCAGTTGGCTGACTGCTGCAGTGCACATCATAGTGACTGATCATTCTGTCCTTATGGTTGCTTGACTTTTATATATAGATAGATAGATAGATAGATAGATAGATAGATAGATAGAGATAGAGATAGAGATAGAGATAGAGAGATAAATATGCATATCCCATGGTCACAAACAGTAGTGTATTGCAGAATTGGGAAGGGTTGGGATAGGTTGGAGGGGTCAATGGGGAAAACAACAACAACAAAACTCCCAAAAGAACGTATGTGATACTTTCAACAATAAAGATAAATAAAAAATTTTTCAAAAGAAAATGTAAATGTGTCTCAAAAAGACTGTACCACAAGTTGCCTATTCTTTTATTGATAAACTAAAAGCCTGGTTCATGAAATTTATGCATGAATATGTGTGTGTGTCCCCCAGCCCAGCCTGCATCCTCTCCATCTGGACCCATCAAGGGATGTCAGACTGGGATAAATGGGCAGTTGGATATCCCTTTCACAATCAAGGACTGCTGGCTCCCTATCGTTCGCTTGCCTGTCTGCCTGATTGCCCCTAACCACTTCTGCCTGCCAGCCTGATCATCCCCTAACCACACCCCTCCCAGCCTGATTGATGCCTAGCTGCTCCCCTGCTGGCCCAATTGCCCCTAACTGCCGTCTCCTGCTGGCCATGTTATGGTAGCCACCTTGTGTCCACATGGGGGTGGCCATCTTTGTGTGTTGGAGTGATGATCAACTTGCATAGTACCTCTTTATTATATAGGATACATAGAGTTGGGGTTTGTTTGTTTGTTTGTTTTTCCAGTTTCTGGCTAGCCTATCTAATAAAAGAGTAATATGCAAATTGACCATCACTCCAACACATAATATGGCCTCCCTATGTGATCAAAGATGGCTGCCCCCATATGGACACAAGATGGCCACCACAAGATGGCCGGCAGAAGATGGCAGTTAGAGGTGACTGGGTTGGCAAGGGAGGGCAGTTGGGGGTGACCAGGCCTGCAGGGGAGGGCAGTTGGGGGCAACCAGGCCAGCACGGTAAGGCAGTTATGGATGACCAGGCCAGCAGAGGTGAGCAGTTATGGGTGACCAGGTTGGCAAGAGAGGGCAGTTAGGGGAAATAGGACCAGCAGGGGAGCAGTTAGGCATCAATCAGGCTGGCAGGGGAGTGGTTAGGGGGTGATCAGGCTGGCAGGCAGAAGCAGTCTGGGGCAATCAGGCAGGCAGGTGAGCGGTTGGGAGCCAGCAGTCCTGGATTGTGAGAGAAATGTCCGACTGCCGGAATCAGCCCTAAATGGGCAGTAGGACATTTCTTGAGGGGCCCCAGATTAGAGAGGGTGCAGGCTGGGCTGAGGGACACCCCTTCACCCCAGCCTGCCCCTGTGCACAAATTTCATGCACCGGGCCTCTAGTACATTTGATAAAATCCATAGAATATACAACAAGAGTGAATCCTAATGTGATATATTCTTTGGGTAATGATGAGTCAATGTAGGTTCATTCATAATAACAAATGTACCTCTGTGGTGGGGGTTGTTAGTTGGAGCGGTTGTGTTTGTAGGGCAGGGGGACATATGGAAAATCTCTGTACTTTCCATATAATTTGGCTAAGGATCTAAATTTGCTCTAAAATAATCTGTCATTAGCTAAATAAAAAATAAAAGATAAATTTCAAAAAACCTTTAAAATGTTTATAAAGTGATGGAAAAGTATAGTGCAAGTAAGTTCTTAACAAAGGGCTTATTGTTATTATTATTATTAAATTACATAATCCCAGTCTGTTGCCTAGCTCAGGCCTCATGGCCACTGCTTTAGTTGGTCCTCAACCTCCTGGAGAACATTTATGCAGACACTTTTATCTATCTATCTATCCTTCCTCTATCCAGTAGTCTGCTCGAATGCTCTTTCTAAGGAATAGATCAGATTTTTAAGCAAAGTTCCACACTAGGAAATCTTGAAGAGGAGACATCAGTACTTGTATTTAGCTTAATATCAGTATAAATTGCTACCTGAAGAAATATGTGAATGTACAAGGGCTCGTGTGCACACATATATTTCTTTGCTCTGTCAGCTGAGAGGATTTGAAACAATAACAACCCAGTAGCAAGGAGCATACCTAAGTGCCCAGATCTTTGTTTCTAATATCATTCTCCTATGAAAGGACCCAAGGCTTCTTAGAAAAAAATATCTGATTCTAGAATTAAAGCAGGAATTGTACAAAATGAATTTGGAACATCTTATAGTTCCAGAAAGTAAGGACTTTTTGGTGACAGCCAGAAGGAAGAAGGCAGGGGCTGGGTGGAAGTGGAGATAGGGGTGGAAGCATCAACAATAAAATAAAATTTAAACCATAATAATTTGGGAGAGGGTGTGAAAGAGACATGGGAGTCCATTGAAAAGGCTCCCAATGGCCAAAGTTAGAAAAAACATTTTTAAAATATATTTTATTGATGTTTAACAGAGAGGAAGAGAGAGGGATAGAGTTAGAAACATCAATGAGAGAGAAACATCGATCAGCTGCCTCTTGCACACCCTCTACTGGGGATGTGCCCGAAACCAAGGTACATGCCCTTAACCAGAATTGAAACTGGGACCTCCAGTCCGCAGACTGACTCTCTATCCACTGAGCCAAACCGGTTTTGGACAAAGCTGGAAAATTTTGAGCAAGAACAGAAATAAAGTGTTATTGGATTATAACCCAAATATAAAACAAATATCAGTGTGTCCATACTGGTATAATTAAACGATTGAATAAATAAATGAGTGAAGAAGAATAGACACATCTCCCATACAGAATAATTCTTACAAATTTAAGCAGATACTCTCTTCTCAAGGGGGTGGAGCAGAACTCCCCACTTTTTAAGTGTGAACTACACATAGTCAGTTCCTTTCAAAGAGTGCAGTTTGGACAACAGAAACAATCGCTGTAGGTGGAGAAAGCTGGCAGACACCCGCTCAGCCAGGTGGTGAAGGTCAACTTCAACAGTGATGTCATCTTGATAGTGTGTACCCTAAACAAATTGTCATGCCAAAGGTGTCATAGACAATTGGATAAAGAAGATGTGGTATATAATGGAATATTACACAGCAAGGATGGAATCTTGCCATTTGTGACAACATGGAAGATTTGGTGGATATTACGCTAAGTGGTCAGGAAGAGAAAACAACGCCAGTAGATTTCACTTACATGTGGAATCTAAAAGCAAAACAAAGCAAAACAAACAGATTTCATAGAAATAGAGAACAAAGGGTTAGTTGCCAGATGGAGGGGTAGGAGGATGGGTAAAAATAAAAAGGGAAATATAGTCAGTAATATTATAAGTTTACTCAGTGACAAATTATTATAATGGAATTTTGGTTCTCTAAATTAATTAGTTCTGGAAGACCGCTTAAAAATGGAATCATTTTCCCCCTTTAGAAATAAGGTAAATTAAAGTAATCCATTCCAGACCCCCAAGTGATTCCCGGCTTTAACTTTCTGGTATACCGTACATGTCTAACGTACTGTTTAATCTATAAATTAATACTCCTTAAATTTATCAAACCATCCCCTACTAGCCTTCAATGAATTTTTAACATATCACTGAAATGCTATAACTGGCTAACTGCTTTTTGTTTATCCAATCAACAACAGTTTTTCTACTTATTCAATTGCTTGTGATTGTTTTGTGAGCACTTTCACACCCTTGGCAACATTAGCACTCTTGATAGTCTCTTTATGTTTTAAAATGGTGCTAATCATTGATTTTGCCAGCAACAAAAGCATTCTCTCATACTAGGTATCAGCATGAAAGGATTTTCAGGTCTAAAACTAAAGTTTTGGTTGATAACCTAGACATTTTTCTATGAATTGTTCAAGATGGGAGACATTCAAGAAACAAGGTTTGACTGTACTAGAATTGGTGGGGTGATCACATTGTAAGGTACAAAAATGTTGAATCACTGTATTGTGCACCTCAAATTAATATAGCCAATATAAGATTGTATGCTATCTGTATACTTAAAAAAGGCAATGGCTTTTTATTACTGTGGTCTTCTTCCCCAAAGCCCCAGTCTAATCATGAAATAAACACCAGGGGAACCTCAGTATAGGGACATCATGCAAAATACCTGGCAAATAAGTACTCTTTGAAACCGTCAAAGTCATCCAAAACCAGTTATAGCCAAGAGAAGTCTTAAAAAAAAAAAAAAAAAAAAGTAAATGTCATTTGGTATCATAGCTGGGATCCTAGAAGAGAAAAAGGACATGAAGTGAAATTTTTAACAGATATGAACTTTAGTTTATAATAATGTATCAATATTGGTTCATGAATCATGACAAATGTATCATGTCATTAAATGTTAGTGATAGGGGAGAACTGAGTGTGTGAGAATATGGGAAATGCCTGTATTACCTTCACAATTTTCCTGCAAATCTAAAACTATTGTAAAATAAAGTACTTTATTAAAAATCCTCCAGAGGCTTCACAGAGTCCCAGGTGCAGCACAGGGTCCTGGGGTATGGAGAGGGGGAGAGGACCTCCACTAGGCATTCCTAGGCAATTTAAGAGGATGCACATGAAAGGGGTTTAAAATGAATGTTGCCTTTGCTTATAATGCACACCTCCAGATGGAGTCTGGGTACACTGGTGTGCTTGGGCTCTCTGTACTAGTGTAAGATAATTTCTATGCAAAAAATAAAAATAAATAAATAAATAAATAAATAAATGATGAGTAGTTGCATTGAAGACAATATACACACCCTGTCCAACAAAGCAAATGAGAGTGTGTGAAGTGTGTGTGTGTGAAATTCATTAAAGATGACTAGGAGCAGCCCCGTCTGACTTCTGCTCTCCCAGAGGCAGTGTTGAAAAGATGAGCCTGGAACTCCCGGTAAGGTCTCAGAGCTTTTCTTGTAACTGGCTCACAGAGACTTTCTCCACCCAAGCAGGCTCGCCATCAGATAGATGACCTCACTACTCTTTTTTTCCTTTAACAGAAAGTGACTTTCTGTCCCCTACCCCCAGCTCCTGCCACCTGACACATACTCTGCCTTGTTCTCATCTTCAAGGCCACTTGGCATCCTAATATATAAAAACTCTGGGTTGTAAAGTCCTGTTACAATCAAGGTCCACCAACTGGAAGTCAGTCCTGCAGTCAGCACTCGGTTGCTGTGGTAACCCAGAGCTGATTGCTTCTGCTGCAGGCTGGTGCCCCAAAACTGACTGCTGAGGGGGCTGCGAATCAGGGCCAGAGAGGCTTGAAGAGAGAAGCGGGGTCTCATCCATAGTCTCTCTGACAGCTGTTGGTCAGCACTTGCATCCCACTTTCTTTTCCAGTCTGGCCAGCAACCTGCCTCCATTTCTCTCCAGGCTTCCATCAGAGCCCCGCCTTTCTCATTAGGCCCCATTCATAGGCCCAGAGATGCTGACTGACATAGAAACTGACCAATCAGAACCAAATGTGGGTCAACTGTGAGGAGTCAATGCATAGGAGGTGGAGCTTTTGATGCTGATTAGAAACTGACCAATCAGAACCAAATTGGCCAGCAGAGGAGGTCAGCTGGGGGCAAATCGGTTGGCAGAGGAGGGCAGTTAAGGGCAATCAGGCAGGCAGGCAGAGGCAGTTATGGGCAATTAGGCAGGCAGGCAGGTGAGGGCTAGGAGCAAGCGGTCCCAGATTGTGAGAGGGTTGTCTGATTGGAGAGGGTGCAGGCTGGGCTGAGGGTACCCCCCCTCCATGCACAAATTTTGCACACCAGGCCACTAGTCTATAATAATAAAATCATAATATGCTAGTTAGACCTGACAGCCAAATGACCTTCTGGATATTATTTCGGACATCCTTCCAGACAAAGCTGTGGCAATGGGGGATGAGGCAGAGGTGGTTAGGAGCAATCAGGCAGGTGAGTGAGTAATTAGGGGCATCAAGCAGGTATGTAGAGTGGTTATGGGTGACCAGGAAGGCATGCAAAGGTAGTTAAGGGTGATCAGGAAGGCAGGCAAATGGTTAGGGGCAATCAGGCAGGCAGGCAGGTGAGTGGTTTGGAGCCAGCGGTTCATATTGCAAGAGGATCCAGGCTGGATTGAGGGACAACCCTTGCATGAATTTCATGCACCAGGCCTCTAGTTTATAATAATACTATATATAATAAAGAGGTAATATGCAAATTGACCCTCACACCCTCACACAAGATGGCTGCTCCATGTGGTCAAAGATGGCTGCTACAAGATGGCTGGCAGGGGAGGGCAGTTAGGGGCAACCAGCCCTGCAGGGGAGGGCAGTTGGGGGTGACAGGGGAGGGCAGATGAGGGTGATTGGGCTGTCAGGGGAAGGAAGTTGGGGGCAATCGGGCTGTCAGGAAATGGTTAGGCATCAATCAGGCTGGCAGGGGAGTGGTTAGGGGGTGATCAGGCTGGCAGGCAGATGAGCAATTAGGAGCCAGAAGTCCCAGATTGTGAGGGGGATTTCCAACTGCTGATTTAGGTCATATCCCACAGGACATCCCTCGAGGGATCCCAGATTGGAGAGGGTGTAGGTTGGTCTGAGGAACACCCGTTCCCCACCCCCACCCCCCAGCACACAAATTTCATGCACTAGGCCTCTAGTAAAAACATAATATGCTAATTAGACTTTCTTGATGAAGCTGGGCTGCAAGGGAAGCTCGGGTCTTCAGTGCCTGCCAATGGCCTGAGGGAAGCCCAGGTCCCAGATGCTGGAGAGAAGATGGTGTCAGCAGCCAGAGGAAGCAAGGCCTACTCTTGCATAAATTTCATGTGTTGGGCCTCTAGTTACTTCAGAATAAACTAAAATCTCTTCAGATCAGGTTCTTGAATAATTCCAGAGGGGAAAGTTTATTTGTAAATTCTGTCTGCTTATGGATTCTGTACACAATTTACGAATTCTACAGGGCGGAAACCTTCAAACCTATTGAAATCTCTTTCCCAATTATCCAGCTCCATCAAAGACATCACCAACATGAAGCAAACATCAAAAAGGATTTTTTTTTTCTTTAGAATGCATGTGAAAGTCCAGTGCTTTTAAAGAGCATATTGCTTGTCACCAGGATGAGGAGCTTCTGGCCATTACTTTTGTCCTGTTGCCTCCTGAAGCTGAGGCAACTGGGCTCTGCTTCTGACAAGTGGTCACAATTCCCAGTAGGTAAAGATTTACAACAAGTTGGAAAACAACATTTGAGAGCCAGGCCACTCACATTCAGTTTGGTGCTCCCAAGAGTCACAGCTCAGCTCTCTCTGCACGCAGGCTGTCAGAGTTGTCCCTCCCACCTCCTGAAAGCTCCTAAAAGTTGGAAAATTACAGATCTGATTATCCTGTGAGTAGGTATTTATTTATTTATTTATTTATTTATTTATTTATTTATTTATTTCCAAAAAGACCAAGGTGACAAATTGCTAAATATTAGGCCTGGCTCATTTCATATTCCCTGGGCTTTTGCAATTCTAACTTGGGAAGCAAAACTTATGTTGTAACTTCTCAGAGCTACAAGGGCCTTTTGTTGAGAGAAAGTCTCAGAACATCTCTCCCTCTTATACCCCACTCTCCCAGCAGGAATGATAATCTTGTGCCCTAAAATGGAATTCTATCAAGAAGAAAACTGGCCACAACACCTGATCCTCAGGGCTCCCCAGTGTGTGTTCATCAGTGTTCCTATCTCCCAGGGTGGGGATGCTCATTAGAGACTGTCTTAGTAATCTCGGGCTGCTATAACAAAAACCCCTTCGACTGGGTAAAGAAACAACAGAAAATAATTTCTCACAGGCCTGCAGTCTGGGAAGTCCAAGACCAAGGTGCCATCATGGTTGGGTTCTGGTGAAGACCCACTTCCTGGTTCACAAGGCCATTTTCTCACCGTGTGCCCACATGGCGAAAGGAGTCAGGATTCTCCGCAATCTCATTCATAGGGGCTCCACCCTCAAGGCATAATTATCCCTTAGAGCCCCATGTCCAAACACCATAATACTGGGAGTTGGAATTTCAACACATACATTTGTGGGGGACACAAACTCTCAGGCTATCGCAGGAACTTCTCATATACTGCTCAGCCCTGCACTGCAGTCATTTCCCTGCTGAGTTGGAGGCACTATCAGCTAGTGGGGAGCCCTGCGGTGTCATATATCTCTGCTAAGTCACTGGCACTGGATTTCAGGTGCCTCTGATCCAGGGACTTAGGGCCTCTTTCTGTTAGATTCTCATTCATTTCCTGAGTTGGTATTGTGTGCAGGAAGTGTTCCATGGTCATGAACTGATTCTGCAGATCCTTCTGAAGCAGCTGGAGGAGTGTCTAGTCCAGGAACCTCACATTTTGAAGGATGTTTTTATAACTCAAATCGTCTTCTCCCTTTCACCATTACTCTAGTACCCTGCTTTATTGATCGGCTTCTGGTGTGCCTCTGTTCACCACCAAGAATCAGTGCTCATTCTTATGGGGCCTAACTCTGCCCTGGTTTCCTGTGGTTACCATAACTGACTTATCTTTCAGTCCTGAGAAAACCAAGATAGTTGATCACTCTATCTATGACTCACTGGCCTATACTCAGGAGGATAGCCCACAGCTATGGTTTGGCCTTGGTAGCTGGCTCCCTTTCCTAAAACTGATTTGCTAAAAATCTGAATGTATGTTTCCCAGCATTCAGGATTTGCCAAAATACCTGCTTTGTTTACTGGCTGAGTCTCTTTTGGTTGTGGGAGGAGGCTAGGAAATTAACTGGGACCCTGATAATATTTACACAGACCTCCAATGTTCTGGAGTCCTTTATCTATAAGGCTGCCTTTTCTGGATGTTTCTTCATGTGCTGAACCAATGGACTGCACTCAGCTCTGTTAGATGTAAGGCAAGCATGTCAAACTGGCAACCTACAGGCTGCATGCAGCCCACAATGAATATTTTTGCAGCCTAGCCAGTATAAAGATATGTAAGAAACATTTTAATAAGGATTTCATAACTTAATTTTATAATATCCTGTTAAACATAATTATTAATAATAAACTACAACATTTGCTAATGACTGATTACTGTATTGTGTTGCATGCATTTCCCCTCACATGCCCTTTGCTCAGGCACACCATTTCTCAATATTAGCAGCGAATATTTTAGCAGCCTATTGCCACGTTATTAGTCTTGGATTGACTTGTTTGGTGTGTGCAACAGGAAATATTTCGCTTTTCAGAGAACCAAACAAATAGGTTTATTTGCATCATGCTTATTAATTTGTGCAGTTATTCAGTGTTTGGTAAGTTAATATTCAAGAAAAAAATATTAATTTTTATTAAAATCTTCTATTATATTATGGTAATGATGACTTTTATTTCAGCCCTTTGTATTCAGCATGTCTCTATTGAAATAATTTTTAGTTTCTATGGAAATAGAAGCTTTTGTTTTTTTACAGCCCACATAAGCTTAAACCTTATTTATTTGGCCTGTTTAGCCTTTGAATTTGACATGCTTGATGTAAGGCTTCAGAAGAAGCTGTTCAGAACACCTGGATTCACTTACCCAGAGATAGGGCAAGAGGTTCCCAAGCTGCACCTAAGCTTATGCAGTCTTGTTCACTGGCTCTGAGAAACAAAAACCCATCAGCCCGTGCTCACTGAACATCAGCCATGCTGGCTACCACTGCTCTACTACAGCCTCTGAGTCAAATGAGCAGTAAGATTTCTGAGAAGAGAAGATATCTGGGTCTGAGAGACCCAGGAAGGCTTCTGGAGAGCAATGGGCTGAGCTATGTCTTGAAGAGAATAGAAGAATAAAAACGGATCTCTGGGGTCATGTTTTTGAAGCATAGTACAACACCATCAGTCCATACAGGAACACTCACACACCTGGCTTACTTCTATTCACATTCTGGTTTGGGAGACAGAAGAGTACTACAAATGATCTTTGACCCTAACCCTTCTCCCAGTGATTATATCTGTCCCTAAACCACCCAATTATTTATTTACCTATACTATTAAAATCTCCCAAGCAAAGTAATCTATTTTAACCATAAAATGTCTTTTCAGTCAGTATATTTTTTTCTCTTATTTTCTTGCATTGCTAGCTGTTTTTACTTTATTGTTATTATCATGCCTGAGTTTTTCTTTTTTTAAACTGTAAGAAAAATCAAGCTAGACAGATTTTCTCCAGTATTTGAATCACATCCTGGGAGTAAGTTAGGAAAATGTCTGTTCTTATGTCTATATGGCTTGAGTATGAGTGTGCAGGGGTGAGGGGATATTGGTTATTGGTGGACAAATGAGAAAGTGGTGAAGTAGTTTGGAAATAATGAGAGAAATGGTCAGAAGTGTGACTGTGCACTAATTTGCTCCTAGTAAATAAGATGGGCTCTGTCCAAGGCATGGATTAAATTTTCTATGAGTCCTGCTCCTTTCTGCATCTATTTCCTCCTCTTTCTCCCATCCCATCTCAGGTTACTTTATTTTCCCCTCCTGCTTTTCTAATGAAAGCCTGCGCTCAAAACATTCATTCACCCCAAGGTGTAAATGGTAGATGGCAGATCAAAGGAGGACCACTTGTGAATTCTCTTCTACTTTAATCAGATTACACTTAGACTATAATCATGGTAGCTAAATTGTGGAATATCAATTACAGACTGATAAATTGGAAAGGATTTTTAAGCCTTAGGGGATCCTGCAGAATAAAAACTATGGCAAATCTGACTCCACCTAAAGATAACGCCAACTTTGACAGAAATTTTGTCAAAGGTAAAAACAAAGATGAAGATTTATGCTTGACTACAAAAGCGTAAGAAAGTAGGAAACCTGTGTTGTAATACTAGTCCCTCCTTTTTTTGTTTGCTGCTCAACTACAGTTCTTTCACATTTTGAATCACTTCCTAAAAGTTTAATGGATTTGAAGTCAGCCAACATATTATCTCCTACAAGTTATCTATTCCTATAAGGCAATCTGCTAATGTTCCTTGAGGGCCTATATACAAAAAGCATTTTGCGGTTTCCTCTATACAAAATGAATATATGAATATCTTCCTTACAGGATTCTTGCAGTAATTAGAGGTAATCTATGTAAAAGCATTTCAGTATAAAATAAGCACTCAGTAGGTGGTTGCTACTGTTGCTTCATTATTATTCCAGCTTGAATCCTTTCTGCCTGCTTGACTTTTTTTTTTTTAATATATTTTATTGATTTTACACAGAGAGGAATTGAGAGGGACAGAGAGTCAGAAACGTCAATGAGAGAGAAACATCGACCAGCTGCCTCCTGCTCGCCCACCACTGGGGATGTGCCCGCAACCAAGGTACATGCCCTTGACCGGAATCGAACCTGGGACCCCTCAGTCCGCAGGACGACGCTCTATCCACTGAGCCAAACCGGTCCCGGCTGCCTGCTTGACTTTTAACAACTTGGTGAACTTCTCTGAGCCTCAGTTCCTCCTGAGATAATATGTGAAGCTCCTACTTTATGAGTCTGTTAAGAATCTTCGATAAAATAACATATGTAAAGTTACTTTGCAAACTATGAAACACTGAGCAAACATAAGAAATTATTCATCTGTCAGAAGGAGGAAAGCTCAGTCTTAAATGAGTGGAGGAATCCAGTGCTCTTGTTAAGTCTCCTACCACCTGGAGCAGGCTCAGCAGGAGGTCTGGGACACCTTCACTGAACTGGCAGCTACTGGAGGTATCGGTCCAGGTCTTTGTTTGATTGAGTATATAGGATTCTAGAAGGTAAGATTGAAATTGCTCTGAATTCTCATCTCCTCATTGAATCACCCATTTGTTTATTCATTCATCTTTTTTAGGAGAGAGAGCCTATTTTCTTGACCTTCCAACTCTTCTGATGATTAAACCAAGAGAATCTCCTCTTCAATTCCTATTGCAAAGCAAAGTGGATATGTCTAAGAGACAACTGGATAACAGTGAGTTCCTGAAGTGACCCAGTGGATGAAAGGGGGGATTCTATGAAAAGTAATCTCACAGGATGATCTGATCATAATTCCTAACAGGGTAGGTCATGGTGAATAATCACATACCAGGCCTATGACTTCTTTAGTGAAAGGTTTTAAGCAACCCATATCCATTGCTCTTGTGCATCTAACTCACCTTTGACATACCAGAAGTAATACCCTTCAAAGGGGGTATTAACCCTCAAGAGAGCACATTTTGTTAACTGTCCTATAATACAATCTCTGTCTTTCTTCTCGAGTCTTCCTTATGTCCCCTTTTTAATTTCAAATGCATAAAAGAAGCTGCAACACTATTGTTCTTCAGAGCACTTGAGATCTTAGATATGTAGTCAGTTTGGCTCAAATAAACTTTCACAGAAATTCTCTATGTTTTGGATGTTTCTTAAGTCGACAACCCAGACCTTTGATCTCAGACTATATTTGCTGCATTTAAGGAACTGTGGGCTGGGCTGCTGGATATGTCTCAGAAAACCCCAGCAAAGGTGTTTGGAAGGCTCAATGGTTTGTGAAGTTCCAGAACCTGTCATAGTGGTTATGGAACACTGTGTAGAAAGTGCTGTGTAACAAACATTTGCTTCACTAATACGCACAGGTTTTTATAATCTATCTAAAGGAATTGAACTCACTCATTAAAACAAAATGCAGACTCTCCAAAGTTTTAATCCTCATAGGAGACCACCTAGGTAATGCAAGGTATTTATATCAAGTACAACTACCTCCATTCTTCTTACATTTTATGTGTCCCATGGGTTTGTTCTCTTTAATTACTGTGGCCACTGTTGCATTGGCTTCCTTTCGAAAACTCTGTACCAGGAATAAACAAGTATCATTTTTCTGAGTTCTTCAATTTTGAAGGATAATTTTCTAAAGGACTTTACTTAATGCTATAGGAACAAGAGGGAGTAACAAGGAAAATGTAAAAAAGAAAAAGAAAACCAGAGTATGGGTTTCTGATGGTTAAAGCCATCATCAGTTCCTACCCATTCTCTAATGTGAGCAGAGAAGTACATATTCTTAATCCCAAGGATGGAACAACATTTTGCCTGAGCTCCTAGCTTCCCAACTCCTTATATACTGTGTCCCTATAGATCATGTGTTAGATTTTGAGACCAAGCCAAAGTCAACAAAGAAGAATTTAAAAGGCTTAGTAGGCCATTTAACAGGTCCCTACTTCTGGTCTGAGCTGTGAGCCTTTTCCCAAGTGACTGAAATGTCTATGCTGCTATTCATGATGAGTGAACGATATTATACTTCTCAGCCTTCTTCACACCACAGCGTTGTCACCATCACAGCCCCTTGTATTAAAAAGAATGAGCCAATTCAGAGACACCCGATCTGTACAATGACCAGAATGCACCACTAAGATCTGCAGCAGGAGCATAAATGATGGACTTCCCACTCACTGCCCTTTGGATCCACCAGTGTGCTTGGTGGAGCCACACTCTTGTGAGTTGGTCTCAGATGCTCTGAGGGTGGCAGTGGTCCTGAGGCAGGCCCATTCTGGGAGACACTGGACTCCTATAGGTGACTTGACAAAAGGCTGAACCTGACTGACCTGGAATTTTGCTGCAGTTCAAAGTTCTTCTTGCCCAATTTTCCTCCTTTCCCTCTCTCCTTGCTCATTTGCAAGACCTGTAATGTGGTCTGAAGATGCTGCCCAACTTATCTGGATGTCTCTCCCAATAAATTTCTGAGAAATCTAATCCCATTTTAGCATATGTTTCTCAACAGACACAAATTAACATAACTAGTAACCAAGGAGATCTTAGGTTACACTTTTGAGATATGTTTACCAGCATAACCTGTGTGAATTTGGAGGTTTATGTGTTTCAGTCCTCCAGACATCTGCTAGCCTCTGGCTGTCCTGATAGCTCAGAGAGCTCTGGTTTAGCTGATGGAGACAGAGCAGAGTGAAATTTGGTTTCTTTTCACCAGGTTTCCCCCCTCTGTTTTCTAAAGCAACTATAACCACAGGAGGGGACCTTAGCATATAGCTGCTTTCAGTCTGGGAGTATGAGTCGTTAGGGATTCAGCCAAGGCAACACACCTATGTCTGTTTAGATTATATTAGCCAGCCACTTTGGTACTGTTTGGCATCCTAACTGGTTCTGGGCTTCTGACAGTAGCAAAAACAAACAAATAAACAAAACCCCACCTTGAAATATGTAAGCCTATGGTCATTGACCCAGTAAAGAATATGCTGTATATTTAAAAAGAAAAAGAAAATTCCATCTGTGTCCATGCTCTGCTGGATACTCATACACAGGTGAAGCATGAGCTTGAGGAAACCATCAATTCAGTGGTACCAAGTAATTGTGAAGAATTCCATTTCTGAGTTTTGCACTTAAAATTATTTTTTAAAGCCTTTAAACTTGGTGCATGTGTATTTTTAATTTATAATTTAGCATAGTTTTTATTTTGTAACTAGTGGCCCAATGCATGCATTCATGCATGGGTGGGATCTGGCTGGCCTGCCCTGATAGGGGCAGATTGGGCTGGGCTGGCCAGGTGAAGGGGCCATGGGCCAGCTGACCTCGCCTCCTGATCAAACTCCCAGTCAAACTCTCGGTCAAGGGGACAATTTGCATATTAGCCTTTTATTATATATGATTATTTATAGAAAGGAACCTTGTGATATTTTCCACATACAGGGTCTCTAAAGGTCTCCATCTGATTCCAGGGGTGGGCCATGGACAGCCAGTCTCCTATATGCACTCATAAAAAGCCACCAATCCAATCGGTGGTGTGTTGGTAAATGTTTAATGATTGTGTCACTGAATGAAGAGCCCTGAGTTTCAGTGTTTGAGTTTTCTGTGGCATACATATTCCCACCATGGGAGGTTGTTCATGTGATGTCACTGAATGCATTGAGGAGAGATGCACTGATTGTCTCCCATTGCAACTGGGAGCAGGTCTAGCACTCCCCTGATTCTGATTTTCCCTACTTCCCTTGCCTTCTAATGACAAGGACATCTTGGATAGAGGAGAAATTTGCAAAATTTACCCCAAACAACACTTATCAAATTAAGTCACTACCTGTGTTCAAACTAAAGCTCAGATTTCTTTGAAATTTCTATAAATAATATGCTCTACCTTCTGGTGTAAGACATCTATGGCCATCTCAAGAACATTATCACAATAACAAGAACTATAAAGGCAGGAGTGATGCTCAAGTCGTCATCAAAATTCCAATCTTGCTGTTCTGCCATGAGAAAGATGTTTCATTGTCAGCACGTGGCAACTCTGAAGCATGTTGGCCAATCAAGTTCAGAGATTAGCTCAGTGATTCAGTCACCATCCCAAGAATAAGATTCGTTTTAGAGCCACAAATGACTTTAAGGATCCAATAAATGCTATCATTCTTGCTACAGAAAAATGTATAAGCACTTAAACATATGCCTATAGTTTCATGGAGGTCATAAGCCCCAAATGAAGGACACGTATTTGAAAGTGACTCTACAGAAACTCTTTTCTTTCTACCAGAAAGCCCCCAAATCTAAGCCCATGGAACCCAAGAATTTATTTTTTTATACAAAATGTTGTTACTCTGTACATGGAAACATTCCTTACAGATTTATTCAAAACAAGCATGTTGAATTTCAAAAGGAGGTTCTGTACAAGTTCTAATATTAGACTCTGCAGAGGCACTTCCCTCAGGATTCTGTGGAAATGTTGGGTAATTAACAGGAACTGGGGTAAGTATTTTGGAGCTGCTTCTTCTACAGGGTTAGTGCTGATTAATGAGCTGACGTACATAGGCATGACGGAGCAGGGAAAGATAGGGAGAGAAAATGTGAGAAGCCGAAGATGAGATCCTTGGGTGAGAAGGGCTCAAAATACAAAATAATCTCTTTAAAAATGCATGCTAGTGAGCAAGAAACCTTTACTTAGCCTCATTTTTTTGCTTCCTCCTAAAACACTTCCTACTCCAGTGGGTCTCTGATGAATCTAGTAAGTTGCTTACCTGCTCTCTACCAAGTGCTCCTTCCATTTCTTTTAAGTTCTGCAGAAGTCATCACCAACCTTAGGTTGTGTGGGGGTGCCTCAGACGTCATTTCATAGAAACAAACTTCCCCATCTATAAATTAGGCCTGAAGAAAGAAAAGTAGCTTTAGAAGCTGCTTCAATTCTGCAGTTTTCTTTAGTTCTGGGGACAAATTTCAGAACTGTATGCATGTTTTCATTGGTCGTTGCTGGCATATAATTTTACTGAGTTCTTTTGTTTTGTTTTGTTTTGTTTTTCTGGTACTTCAATTTGTGGCCAGAGAGCTAGATTTCCAAAGAGCCTAACATTATGGAAAGCCTAATTCATTCTTATCCTAATCAGGATCCAGTGTCTTCTGAATGCTAGGCCCAGAGTTCAGTGCTGAATGGAATCTGACTCAGTTCCTGCCATCACAAGTGGAAATGTCTATTAATGAGGAATCACACAAATTAATGTGAATTACACCTGCGGTCAGTGCAAAGGAGAGGTATGTGGTTCTTTGAGGACTTGGAATTCCTGACAGAGGACAAAAGATGCTTCTCAGAGAAACTGACACTGTGGTTGAGCTCTGAAGGCAGGAGGTAACACAGGGGGCAGCTAAGCAGAGAGGAGAATTTGTGCTCAAGGAAACAACATGTGCAAGTCCCTGGTGTGGTGGTAATGGGCAGCACAAAATGTTCAGGGTCAGGAAAAAAGCTAAAGTTAAGAATGACAAAGTAAGAGACACGATAAACATAAAATTTGGGGCTGTGGTTATGGTTGGTGTGCCAGGAATGATGGAGGGAGATGCAGTGTAGGTGGGGAACGCAGAGGGCTTCAACTATCTGATAACACTGCTTTTTGTTTAAAGTTGGCAAGTGAATACATGGAGTTCATTATAACATTCCTTATATTTTTCATATATCCAAAATGTTCAATACTAATTGTTGTTGTTTTTTAAAAGGAAGACCAGTGAGCCTGAGTAAGAAGAGCAAAGGAGGAAGAGTTGCAAGGGATGAAGCTGTCAGGTTAGAAAAGATATAAGAGGATGGGTTGTCCAGCTTAACTAAATAAAAACAGTGCAATAGGTATTTTCACAACATAGTTTATCACAATCCTGAAATTCTAATTTTTGTAATCACTTGCTTTACAATGACCTCAACTATTGCTTATGGAATGGCGTTCATCAAGGGTTTGTAACACACAACTCTTCTGCCATGCGGGCATGAAGGCACTAACCTAGCCAAATATGGATGTTCTTACTATTGGTTATAAATATAGTATAGGAATAAAAAAATGGAAAATCTAACATTATTTAGTGCACTGTAAACTAAACCAGCAGAAACACTGAGGGTTGAAGAGCTTTATTTTTTGTAAAAAGCTTTTTGAGAGTGGCGGGCATAGCGTTTGCCTTCTTCTCCCTGCCACACACCTTACTCGGTGGAGCCAGCATCTTCCCTGTGCATGGTCAGATCCATAGACTCCTTTCCAAGCTTGGGTCAGCTTACAGCATTTTATCCTTTGAACTTCCAATGTCACGAAAAATTTCCAAGAGTTCCTTTAATATGAATTCTGTTGTTGTTCATGTCACTTCCTCTGGGACATGTTTCTTCTTTTTATCATAATCACTTTCCTACTTCTGTGTGTCACTTCACTCCCTTGTTCCTATGGCTGCATGTTTAGTCTTTCCAGTGGGGGCAGAGTCCATGTTCCCACACTGAGACATTTCTTCCATAGCACCATTTATTTTCTACTTGAATTTCACTTCCAAGTGTTATCACTCTTTGTTTCTTTGCTACACTTTCACCTTTGTTGGCTAATTCTCTTTTGATTTTTCGTTTTTGTAAAACATCATGTGGGTGGGAGACAAGTAGGCCACACAATTACATGCCCTGCTGTCTGTATGTGAACTTGTAACAGATGTACAGTGACCAGTTACCCACAGACTCTAAAGGAAGTGACATGATTGGTCCCTGGTCCTGACGCATGTCTGCATTTATGTAGTGACCTATGGTCTGAAGAGCAAGTAGCAGTTTATATCTCATGCAACTAGTCACATACACCTTGATGACTAAGATTTGAATCAAATTCATGAGGGACTAGTTTAGTTCATTTAACTAATCCGTGGTGACCTGCACATTGGAGCTGTGCAAAGTGAGGACTGCTTGTGTTTACATGTGAGTCAGAAAGAGTCTTTCATTTTGGAGAAATGAAACAGAACAGAGCAGGGATCTGAGGAAATGAAATACAGGTTAGTTCAAGTGGGAAGGAAGGAAACATTTGAAATCTAAAGGTTTCAGTAATGAAATACTACACTGCAAAGAGTACCAGATACCTGGCTGGAGAGTGTAGGAAGCAGTGTGGAGAGGCAGAGATAAAAAGGCAGCAGCTGAAGGAGGATGATTCCAGAAGAAAATCAGAGGCTGACCAAGAATAACTATTCTTGCTTTAAAGTTCTCCAAAGCTGGACAAGTGACTTTCAAAGATTCCTTGGAGAACATCTAATTGATTTTGTGTTTCTCTTCCCTTCTATTGGCAAGTGAATACATGGAGTTCATTATAACATTCTGAATGAGTGAGCTATACAGAATGAGTATTTTCTTTTAATTTTTCAAAAGATTAAATTATTATAAAAAGATTAGTGTCATTAAGCAAGCCTATTTGAGTACCCATCATTGGCTATTTGTACATATATTCTTGTGACATTTACATGTGCAATGGGAGGACCACAGACCCAGTCTTCCTATTATGCTGCCAAAAGCTTGGGATTCACTGCAGGAGAGTGATGAAAAACACCTGGAGGAGAATGAGTGACCAGGCTAGGAAGACCTTAAAGAGAATTGAGAATACACATAAAACACTTTGCTTTGCTAATGAAATGAGCTCTAAAATAATCCTTGCCTGTCTGGCTTGGCTCATTGATTGAGCACCCACCTGTGAACAAAGAGGTAACAATTTGATTCCTGATCAGGGCACATGACCAGGTTGTGGGTTTGATCCCCATTGGGGCAGAGGGGTGCAGGAGGCAGCCAATCAATAGTTCTCTATGATCATTCATACTTCTTTTTTTTTTTTAAGATATTTTTTTATTGATTTTACACAGAGAGGAATTGAGAGGGATAGAGAGTTAGAAACGTCGATGAGAGAGAAACATCGACCAGCTGCCTCTTGCACATCCCCTAATGGGGATGTGCCCGCAACCAAGGTACATGCCCTTGACCGGAATCGAACCTGGGACCTTTCAGTCCACAGGCCGACGCTCTACCACTGAGCCAAACTGGTTTCGGCTGATCATTCATACTTCTATCTCTCACTACTTCTTTTACTCTTCATTCCTCTTTGAAATCAATAAAAATACATCTAAAATATTTTAAACTAAATAATTATAAAAATACTATCTAGTATCATATATATTCACAGTCATGAGATGCAGTTAAAGTTCATGGTTAGTGAAAAACGTATATCCTCAATGAATATATATGATTTTAAAAAGGCACAAATGCAATGAAGTGAGCATCATTCTAGGAAACTAGAATCATAACAGTAAAATATCTCCAAACAAATCAAAAGAAAAAATATTTGATGTAGGTTTTGTGTAGATCCACCTTAGTAAATTAAGGTAGCTCCATTGTACTTTTAGTCTACTATAGTATTTTATTCTCAATAAATGTTGAAATTTACTGAACACCTTTTTGGATATATTATCCTATATAATAAAAGCATAATATGCAAATCTACTGAATGGTGGAATGACCAGTTACTATGAAGCACACTGACAACCAGGGGGCAGACACTCAATGCAGGAGGTGCCCCCTGGTGGTCAGCTCAGCCAGAAGCTGGGCTCACAAATGGTGAGTGCAGCAGCATTGGCAGGAGCCTCTCCTGCCTCCACTGCAGGCAGGTGGTAAGGAGTGAGAGGTCCTAGACTGCAAGAGCCCCAGACTGCAAGAGGGATGTCTGACTGCCAGCTTAGGCACGATTCCCGGCCTAAAGCTGGCAGGCAGACATCCCCTGAGGGGTCCCAGACTGTGAGAGGGGGCAGGCCAGGTTGAAGGACCTCCTCTCAAGTGCACAAATCTTGTGCACTGGCCTCTAGTTGTTTATATAAAGTTTTCCCTTTAATCTGTGAATGTGGTTAATCACAGCAACATCTAGATACATTGATGTTGAAACAAACTTGCATTTCTAGAAATAAATTCACTTTGCTCATGATTTATTATCCTTTATTTTTTAGTGCTAGATTACATTTGTTGATGCTTTGTTTATACTTTTGGCATTAAGCTTATAGATAAGATTAGCCTGGGACATTTTCCTCTCTTTTTTTTTTTATCCTTATAGAATTTTGGTATTAAAGTTTTGCTAGAACTATAAAATTAATTGGGAAATGTGCTCTTTTTCTTAACTAAAGAATTTGAAAACTTATGTGGGTTGTTGTTGTTTTTTTGTTGTTTTTTTGTTTGTTTGTTTGTTTTAATACTTTGTAGAAACCAAATGGCCTTGAATTATCTTTATGGGGAAATTTCAGATTACTCATTCATGTTCACTGATGGTTATAATACTAATTATTTATTTTATTTCTTCTTGAATCAGTTTTGATGAGTAATATTTTTTGGGAATTTGTTTGTTTTATCTAAATTTTCAAATATATTATAATTAAGCTGATAACGTTCTTTTTTGTTAAATATCTGCAGCATGCTTTTGATGTTTATTTATTTTTGGTATTTATTATCTCACTTAATCTTCACAATAAGCCTGTGAAATAGATAATATTATCTCCACTCTGTGAATAAGTAACTGATGTTAAGAGATGGATCATAGACTTGAATCCAGGTAGCTAGGCTCCACTTCCCTGACTCTTAACTAACCATTTTGTTCTACTCTCTCCATCATAATAATGATGGCAAGGATACTTTAAATACATGAGAAACGACAGTTTAGGTAACATGGGCTTTATGTAATTTTATATTTTTATTAATATACTGTAAGATGTTAGCTCAACTACTTGGAACATATAATAGTTTCAAAGAGGTCAATGTTCTAAAATCATCCCTGGATGGGCAAGCTTGTTTTAACTAATTTCCTTAGTCCACACTTTTGGCACTAGATTAAAATTTTAGGCTTCTGTGTTTAAGAGGACTAAATAGGACCCAGAAGCACTTTTGAAACTGACAAGGCAAATGCATCTCCCTTCCCAAAATCCTTGGCCACTATCATTGTTTGAGCCACAGCAAGAACTTCTAATTGGTCTCCCCTCAGTTTATTTTCCACCAAGAAGTCATAATTTTGCTTTTAGACATACATTATATCATGCCATTAATTATAAACTTTCTTAGGGTAATTTTTAAAAGTTTATTATAATGCTTTCTTTTTCTTTTATTACCAGAGAAACAATATTTGTCCTCGTCTGTTCAAGAAACCAACCCTTGAGGGGATACCAGAACTTCTGCAATAACAGAAGGAACCACTGGAGCTGAGAAAAGGGGATAAGGAAGGGAAGGGAGCCAATCTGGACTACATTAATGAGCGATATTACCATGTGGCCAACTAAGGCCTGACCCTCTAGAGGACCTCTGGGAAACCATCTATAATCTGCTTCAAAATTGTCCCACCTGAGAGTGAGATGGATTGGTTATTCACCCACCAACTCTCAACTGATATTAGTTGAGGTCTCCTTTTGAGGAAATTGACTTCCTGGCACTTCAGGCTGGTTCTGTACATGACCAAGCCTATTCCGTGATTAGAGAATGCCCTCAGAGAGAAGATCACAAAGTCATCTGGGCATAGGGATCAGTGACTGCCAATAGGATGCCTGAGTGAAGCATCAGCAGTTGCACTGCTGTGATTAACTTCTGTAACATCTTAGGTTTACTGTGTCTGGTAACTGGTTCTTCAAGGTGGAAGCCAGTCATAATTTCTTTAAAACACAACAAAACAAACTTCAGTAGGTAGGTAAATGGGGCAAGCCACATAATAAGAGACATAATAGATACTTATCTCATTCTTCTGTTTTATTTTATTTTTTAACTATGTTTTATTGATTTTTTTTTTTTTTACAGAGAGGAAGGGAGAGGGATACAGAGTTAGAAACATCTATCAGCTGCCTCCTACACACCCCTTATTGGGGATGTGCCTCCAACTAAGGTACATGCTTTTGACTGGAATTGAACCTGGGACTCTTCAGTCCACAGGCCGATGCTCTATTCACTCGCCAAACCAGCGAGGGCTCCCTTTTCTGCTTTAGATTTCTTTTATTCTTGCTCAATATTTCTGCTAGCTTAGCTTGCTTGTGTAATGGGTAACCTAGATATTTATCAGTGAGAGGTCTTGGCCACTGGTACTGTGACTTGGTCATACCATGCCTGGTACAACTACCCATTAATGGTTATCATGGCACTGAAACATAAAAACCATCTCTGAGTTCTTTCTTTTTTTTTTTTTTAAATGTTTTATTATTATTTAAAGTATTACAAATATGTCTCCTTTTTCCTCCATTGACCTCTCCTACTTCCTTCACCCCCCAGCATATGTCCTCACCTCCCTAGTGTCTATGTCTATTGGTTATGCTTATATTCATGCATACAAGTCCTTTGGTTGATCTTTTATCACCACCACCCAACCCTCTCCTGCCTTTTGCTGAAGTTTGACAGTCTGATCAATGCTTTTTAGTCTCTGTATCTAATTTTTGTTCATCTGTTTATGATATTTTTATACTCCACAAATGAGTGAGATCATGTGATATTTATCTTTCTCTGACTGGCTTATTTTGCTTAGCATAATGCTCTCCAAGTTCATCCTTGTTGTTACAAACAGTAAGAATTCCTTCTTTTTTACAGCAGCATAGTATTCCATTGTGTAGATCTACCATCATTTTCTAATCCATTCATCAGCTGATGGGCACTTAAGCTGTTTCCAAATTTTAGCTATTGTAAATTATGCTGCTATGAGCATAGGGGTGCATGTATCCTTTTTGATTGGTGTTTCTTATTTCTTATGATATATTCCTAGAAGTGGGATTACTGGATCAAATGGTAGTCTCATTTTTAATTTTTTTAGGAAAAGCCATACTGTCTTCCACAGTGCTGCATCAGTCTGCATTCCCACCAGCAGTGCAAGAAGGTGCCTTTTTCTCTGAATCCTCTCCAGCACTTGTCATTTGTTGATTTGTTGATGATAGCCATTCTGATAGGTGTGAAATGGCACCTCATTGTTGTTTTGATTTGAATCTCTCAGATGATTAGTGACAGTTGAACATGTTTTCTATGTCTCTTGGCCTTTCTTATATCCTCTTTCAAAAAGTGTCTATTTAGGTCCTTTGCCAATTTTTTTAAATTCATTGTGTAAAGTATTACAAATAGTAGTACATATGTCTCTTTTGCCCCCCATCCCATTGGTCTCTCTCCAGCCTCTCCTATCCCCTGGTACTTGTGCCCCCCACCCCTGCAGTGTCTTTCGTCTATTGGTTGTGCTTATATGCATGCATACAAGTCCTTCATTTTTTTTTTATTGGATTGCTTATCCTCCTTTTATTAAGTTGTATGAGTTCCCTATGAATTTTGGAGATTAAACCCTTATGGCGATAACATTGGCAAATATATTCTCCCATGCAGTGGGCTTTCTTGTTGTTTTGTTGATGGTTTATTTTGCTGTGCAGAAGCTTTTTATTTTGATGTAGTCCCATTTGTTTATTTTCTTGATGTACTCCTTTCTACCCCCTTTCATCCAGCAACAGCCAGGATCCTAATAAGAATACTGGTTGGTTATGTGCACCAATGTAGCAATTTCTTTGTCTATTTGTATATTAGTATTAGGAGCTCCAGATTACCAATGACAAGCATAGCTTTGTATTTAAAGTGTTTAATTAAATTTTTACTGTGAATTCTGGTTTCCTTTCCCTGAAAATCAGTACTTCTAATCAAGATAAATCTAAAATTATAGGGTTAAAAAGCACAAATATTCCCAAGTGGGAATGATTATGGGAGAAGCCATTTTGTCTTAACTCTTGGTTCCTAGACTCATATATTCTAGCTATTATGGATAATATATCATATAATAGCCACATATTAGTTAAAAAGATATACTGTATTCTAAATGGCCATACTCCATTCCAAAACTATGAAGTGTCTCAGCTGTTCCCAAGCTCATTTCCCAGCTGTGCCTTTAAAAGGACAACCAACACTCTATCAGCCTTGCAGTTTCTGAGGGATGTAACATAGGTAGGAATGACCAATCCTACAGTGATGTGCCCATCATCACCCCTATTTTGTTGTCTTTGAGTGACTGACTGGTTGAGCTGCTGGCATTGACCCAAAGATTCATACACATGTGCTCATTCTTACATATCTTTCTAAAATATTCTTTGCTAGATCTTGTCTCTGATTTTTCAAGCTTATACAATTTAACTTCTGACCCAGTCAAGCCATTAATCAATGTTCAAGGAACAATGTATAGCCTAACCTCGTACCATTTCTCTTTCTGTTCATATTTGATGGCCAGCTGTACTGTATGCAGCTCTGGCCATTAGAAGGATTTCTCCTCTCCACTCTATATTAGGGCAACTCCTGAGTAGGGATATAGTTGTAAGTAGTCCATTTTTCAGCTCAGATAGCTATGAAATAAGGGAAATGCATTAGTGCAATGGAGATATGTAATAATGGTGACTAGATATGCTGTTTGTGTAACTGACTTGTGCTTTTCAGACTTGCTCAAGCTCAATCCCAAATGTATAGTTTCATTGAATGAGAGATTGCTACTGAGCCTGCCCAATCCTATAACTTACTGGTTGTGATTAATCCCTATCCAGGATGGGCAGCATTAGTCACATAATCACTTGCTGTTCCATAATGAGGTACTAAATCCCCATCAGGGCCAAATAGCACACCACGAGCTGCTGTTTGAATAGTGAATAGTTTTCTGATGCAGATTGTCCTACCTTCCTCTAGGACCCTTGGCTTCAGCACTATGCCTCTATTACTGAGGTTAACCTGAGATTCCACACAGTGTCCTCTTCTACCGCAAGTTATTTCTAGCACTATTATATCTGTTGAATCACATGACTCAAGTAGTAGGGATGTTCATACTGCAGCCTGAACCTGCTGCAGAACTAATTCTTGTTCTGGACACACCTAAAAGTTGCAGCTATCTGAATTAGCCAATAAATGTGTTAGAAGAGGATTTCCAAGTGTAATATATATTTTCAAATTGCATTGATGCTTACCAAATATTGTATCTCTTTTAGATTGTCCTTTGTCTTGAGAGGATGTCTAAACATGTTCCAGACTTCATAGCTTCTAGAAAACTTATTAAATCTCTGTAATTTTTTTTCCTGCCCTCTGATATGCAATGTCTTATAAGAGCATAAGGAGCACTTGCAATTTCCTGCTCCTAAACTTTTATTAATAAGATGCTATTAACATAGAAGACAGGCATGATTTTCTGTGCAATGTCCTATTGACCAAAGTCTTGTGACAAATATCAGAAGAGGTAAGTATATAAAGTTATCTGTCCTAGGTTATATTTAACTGTTTTTGACCCCTTCTTTTTTTTAAATATATTTTATTGATATTTTACAGAGAGGAAGGGAGATAGAGAGCTAGAAACGTCGATGAGAGAGAAACTTCCACCAGCTGCCTCTTGCACATCCCCTAGCGGGGATATGCCTGCAACCAATGTACATGTCCTTGACCAGAATCAAACCTGGGACCTTTTGGTACACAGACCTACGCTCTATCCACTGAGCCAAACTGTTTTTGGCTGACCCCTTCTTTGATAGACATAGACAATAATGCATTTATCTAATAACTATATACCTAACAAGTATAAGAGGCTCTGTTGATTTACTTTTAAGTTTAGTAGAAATGTCACATCAGCATAACTGTAATTAGAACAATCACTTGGTTAAGTTTATGATATCATCCATCAGCTACCATGACCCATCTAGTTTTTGCAAAGGTCATATGGTGGAGTTAAATGTGGCTGTGATGGGACCCACCACTTCTGCATGCTCTCAGTCTTGGAGGGTGACACTAATCTCAGACATTTTTCTTGAGATGTCATAATACTTCTAATTTATTATCTTTGCTGAGGAAAGGGTGGCAATTTCAGTGATTCCCACTTGGCCGTGCCTTTTATTATGGCTCTTACTCCACAGGTTAGGAAACCACTATGAAGATTCTGTCAGATGCTACATATACTCATCCTTATTATGCAATCAGGGTTCAAGAAAATGAACACAGATGAGTCACAGTCTTAGTGATATGCATTTTAAGGAGGACTCCATTTATTTTCCTGCATCTATGAACCCTGACCTTCGTAAGGTACCATGGAGGGGTTTGTGGTTCCATGACATCCATGTCAGCTCAGATGCTTGTCCAGAAGAGCTGGGCTTTTCTCTCTCCCAAGTTTATATTCACTCTGCTAAATAGCCATCAGTCCTTTGGGAGAAGGATTAGAATAATAGCTACTGATTTTTGCTGTTATATTGCAGGATCTTTCCTCAAGGAGATCCCTTTTCAATTAATGGGCCCTGGTCTAGAACCTTCTATATTCATTCACAGGCTTATATTCTTCTGGTTCTTGCTGTTATATATTTGCCAGAGCCTATAGTTCTTTCAGTGAATACTATCTTTCTTCCCAGAGAAGCGTCAATACCTCCCACTCTTGACTGCAGGAACTTGACCATGGTTATTGGTATGGAAGTACTGAGGAGAGCTGGGACCAGATCTTGAGAAAGACCGATATTTTCCAAGACATTCACCTCAGGCAAGGCATTTATATGGTCCTCAGATAACAAGGCTGCTCTCTTTTAACAAAGAAGTAAATGTGCATGCTTACTGAGGTTAGTCTGCCTAAGGTTATCAACTGAATCTACCCAAAGCTCCCCATTCCCAGTTTCAATGTCCCACCCCTTTGGAATTAGAGCCCTGACTTTAAAAAAATGTTGTTTTTCAATTACAAGTTACATTCAATATTATTTTATATTAGTTTCAGGTGTACAGCACAGTGATTAAAAAACTATACTTAATAAAGTGTTCCCCCCTGATAAATCTAGTACCCACATGGCACCATACATAGTCATTATAATATTATTGACTATATTCCCTATGCAGTACTTTACATCCCTGTGACTATTTTATAACTACCATTTCGTACTTCTTAGTCCCTTCACCTTTTCACCCATCTGCCTACCATCCTTCCATGGGCAATTCTGTGTTTGTTCTCTGTATCTATGAGTCAGTTTGTGTTTTGTTTGTTATTTATTTTGTTCTTTAGATTGCACATATAAAAGAAATCATATGGTATTTCTTTCTCTGACTTATTTCACTTAGCATAATACCCTCTAGGTTCATTCATGCTGTTGCAAAGGTAATATTTCATTCTTTTTTTATAGTCTAATAGTATTTCATTGTATAAATGTACCAGAGCTTTTTTATCTCTGGTACATTTACACAATGATTGTACCAGAGATGGGCACTTTGGTTGCTTCCATTTCTTAGAGCCCTGACTTTGTGGGGGTTACTTGTATCTCCACTACAGTTACAATCAAGTGCCTTATCTTTAGCACAGTCTGTCCTCTCGTGATGGGAGACGAGTTTCCATCTCCTCAAACATTGTGCTATAGATTTCTATCTTTCTTACCAGAACTTGGAGTTGATAGCTATCATTTTATTCTATCAAGGTTTCTGTGATCATTAACAAGAGACAAGCAATTCTACAGTCATAACCATTGCCTATGTAAATTTTAAGTTCTAGAGTTTTTGCAATGTCAGGGCATTCCCTTTACCTGTATCCCATCCCAATCGCGAAAGGTGAGGATTTAGTACTTGTGATGCTGTAAACCAAGGGTTCTCTTTTACATTTATCATCAGAAACTTGGTGCTTGTGCTATCTTGATGGGAAGCAAACCAATTACAGAATCTCACGCTAAGAATCTTCTTCCTAAGATGACTTGTGGTGTCACTGTTTTAGGTCGATATGAAAACTTGCTTTTGCTGCATTATGAATCACCCCCAAACTTAATGGCTTAAAAAAGTAACATGATTATGCAGTTTGGTAGCTTAGGCTGATTTATCTGGGTGGTTCTTTTGGTTGGGGGTTAGGCTACCTAATGTGTTTATGCTCAGCAATGAGTCAGTTGCAGATTAGCTTTGCTCTTGGCTGAATTCTCTCACTGCAACTGAAATGATTTTCTCTGCCCACTTGTTATCTCATTGTTCTTCAGGCTAGTCTGGGCTCTTTGACATAGCAGAGGTAGGACTCCAACAGAGCAATAAGGAGCATGTAAGCCTAAACTCCGAATAGGGACATGGACTATTGTTACATTCCAGAGGGTAAAACAATCACAAGATCAGCCTAGACCCAGGATCACCAGTAAAGAAGTAGGGATATAAGAGAGAGAAGGGAGGAGAGCTGATGTAGGATATGTTCACAAAAAGGTTCTCACTGTGGGAAACCTAGCGCAATCCCACTGGAGGTCTCTGAAAACCTGTATAAAATCCATGTCAGAGTGACCCCATCAGACGAGAGATAAGCTGGGACATTTGTACACAAGCTCTCATCTTTCAGTAATTGTACCAGAGAAATTGACAACCTAGGACTGCTAGCCTTCCTCTAGGTGGCTGGGCTTGCTTCTTTGAGAGAGAGCCATGGAGGTCATAGCACAGAGCCTCTGTGTAAAGGAATGGGGAGTGCCAAAGGACAGGGGCAGAGCACTGATCTCAGAGAGAATGGAGAAATGACCAGATGATTTGACCATTTGATAGTGATTGATATTAGCAGTTTCAGTAGAGTGGTGGAAACAGAATCCTATTTGAAGCAGGTTTAAGAGAGTAGGGAAGAAGAGGTGGAGGAGAAAAGATGAACACCTCAGCAGACTTCTGTAGTGAAGCATAGTAGCATAGAAGCATAGTAGCACAATGAATGTGGAAGAAGCTGGAGGAGGTGTGGGCAAGGGAACCTTTATTTTTTTTATTGAGGGTTGTATTGTAGGCCAGTTGTACCCAATGAGTATGATTCAGTAGAGTTAGAAAATGGGATGATACATGGGGGTATTATCTATTTTCAATCTACAGTGGGCAACTATGTCATTGGGGGTGTGGCTTTAGGTAGGGCATGCAGAAGCTCTTCATGTCATTCAGACAGCACTTCCTCCAAGAGGCTTTTCCTGTTATACAGTATAGGATAGCTCTATTTTACATTATCCTGTCCTTTGTTGTGTATACTTATTTATTTGTTAATTATTGCCTTACTATAATATAAGCCCCAAAAGATTGTATCTTTCTTATTCAAATGCTTAGTCACATCTCTAGTGTTTAGAACTAGACTGGACGCAGAGCCTAGGATAAATATTTGTTGAATGAATGCATAAATGAATGAGTAAAAATAGCTTTATAGTGATATGGAAGTTATTCTGTAACAGGTTTAATTGCATGAGCCATGTCCCTGTCTGAGTAGAGGAGGGGCTGTACTATGATCCTAGGAGGTAACGAATCAAATTTACCTGCACACTGCTGGTCAGCCACTTGTAATCAGAAAATTCCACTTTTCAAGTTGGGATCTAGGCAAAAACAGCAGTTCAGTGGAGTGGCAGTGACACAACCTGTTTGAAGAGGGAGAAAGGAAATAAGCAGAAATATCCTGGCCACCCAGCACTGCCTTCCATCTCAAATTCCACCTGTTTCTAGTCCAGTTCCTAACCCCACCTCATATCCTCAAACACTTCTAATTCTGACATAAGTGAAAATAAATTGAGTAATCTGAGTGATCTATTGATTGATTGCCTCTGGTTCTTTTTTCTGGTTACTATGTTTATTAGTTTTGCTTAGCAGCAACTAGAAGATCTGCCTCTCAAGAGTAGGGAACAAAAGGGAGAACCAGTCTCTCTTCCAGCTGGCTTGCCTATGAACTCTCCGGGGGCGTGTTACATTACAAAAATAGCCGTGGCAGAGCAGTTCTCTCAGTTGCTGGGATTGCAACAGAGTGGAACGTGAAACTTGCTTCTGCAGCTGTTCTTTACAAAATGGCTCCCATTGAATAATGACTATGCAGGGGGTTTTATTTTTGTTCAATCTATATTGTTTTCCAAATAGCAAGGTCAAGTTTGTTGGTTTTGGTGAACTTGGCTGTAATATTGGCCAGTACTTACTAGCGTGTGAGAGGGTGCCTGTTCTCCTTTTGTTGAATGCCTGGTCAATTACAGGGTCTAAAATGTATAGAATTTTGAAATGATTGACATTTAATTCTGGACATTATTTTGATTTCAATTCCAGTAGTTTCCAATTTAATTCATTGTTGAAATGGTTCACTGGTAGTACATTGGAATTTAGCTTCTGATGCTGGTGAGTATTCATTATTTGTTATCATTTCAAGATTCAGCAAAGTTTTGTCTTTAATTTGATCAACGCTCACAGTTCAAAACTAAATATTAGTAATAAAATTGTTTTGCTTAGTTACGTGATAGCCAATAGCTATTAACCACATACAAAATACTTGGTATGATAGTCATTGCATCCTTTAGATTGATGTTGTTAGTCCTTGATTGCCTAGGTATAGGGGTTTGCAACCTTTAAGACATAAAGAGCCACTTGGACGCGTTTCCAAAGGGGAAAAAAAAAAAAAAAACCACACAGAGCTCCAGGAGCTCCGGAGGAGGCGGAGGTAAGTGATATAGCTCCCCACCACCCCCTGCTATCGGCCCTGCTAGTGTCGGCCCTGCTGTTGGAGCTGAGGCAAAGCTTCAAAAGAGCCGCATGCGGCTCTGGAGCAGGTTGCCGATACCTGAATCTAATCTTTCCTTTTCAGATTCTGGATAGTTAATTATATTAGAAAAATGAAGTTTACAGTATTTAAGTTGCTAAATATGCATAAAGATTTTTTTGCCCAGTGTAGATATTTTGGGACATTTATTACAGTCCAACAGTTGCTTGAACATCACTTGATTTAATCAAAGCATGAAGGAGGTTGCTTGGTATAGGAAGAGATGGCAATCTTGGGTTCAAGTCCCAATCCCCCAATGGCCAACAGTGTGATCTTGGACTAGTACTCTACTAGTCTGAGCAAGTTTCAGTTTGCTCACCATTGCTGAGGGGTAATCCAGCATACCCTTAATACTTTCCAGGATTACTGTGAATTGAGGGCAAGAACTGTGTCCGATACAGGTTGTAGCCACATGCTACGAACACTATGCAGTTGTTGACTAGAAATATATTGCATTAAAGGAATAGTAAAATACCTTGCAAACTGAAAAGCACTGTATATATTTAAATGGAGTTGCAGAAGCTGTTTAATTGTCTGAGTGCTCTTCCTCCTCCTCCCTTTTCATGTTATAATAGAGAAAGAAATCCTGTATGTTTGACATGTTAGATGGACAATATCCTATGAAGTCATTCTGCCAAAGGAGCTCCCAACTAACAGATAACTAGTTCAGGGGACACTGATGCCAAAGTGAAAGCTAATTTCTTTCTGGAGTCTTAAAAGATCAAGATTCTAGGAGAGAGAGTTATTTCACATCCTTATTTGGAAGAAAGCTCAAGCAGAATAGGATAGCTTGGGCAGTCAAGGGCAAGTATTAAGAGGGAGCTCACTCTACAGGGAGAAGGTGGTAAGGCTGCAGGAGAGCCTTCGACAAGGAAAATGTTGGTACCTCTTTGGCTCAGCAGTAAATCCCAGATCTGGTCCGTCCCCCCAACCCCACCCCCATGTTATAACAAGGTGCTCATTTCCCCCTCTTCAAAACCAGGGGTGCATCTCTTTGACGGTGCATTCTCTCTGCAGTGAAGTGGGAGCCACCCTCCTGGAAGTCCCCTCTGAGGCCTGCTTTGCCCTCCCTCCATGAATTCAGAAAGCAGCATCTGCCCTACCCAGGAGCCTGGTGAACTGCTTCCACCACACACTGGCTCCAACTAGATATGTTTTGAAGGAGCTGTGAAGGGAATACTTTGCAAGACTCTCAGAGGTACCAAAGAGATGCAGAAAGCTGGGAAAGAGATGAAGGCTGGATCTGAGGGTTGCCTATGGGGATTTGAAATGTAAGGCCTAATGTTAAAGAAGGAACAGAGAAGGAATTGAGAATGCATAGATGGTTAGGCCAGGAGAGGGCCTCAGGGTCATCTATCCTACTGCTTCACTTAACAGTTACTGGACTGGGAATCTCACCTAAGAATGATAGATAGAAATGGTAGAAAAACTAATTTAGGATCAACATCCTTTTAAATAGGCAACTACCCTACATGAAATATGTACCCCTTGGAACAAAGAACTCCTCTACATTGCCAGTGTCACCTATAGAAGGTATGATGCTTAATTTTATGTGACTACTTGACTTGGCCAGGCGGTACCCAGATATTTGGTTAAACAATATTTTGGGTGTGTCTGTGAGGATGTTTCTGGATGAGATTAGCATTTGACTTTGTGTACTAATTAAAGCACATTGTCCTCCCGAATTTGAGTGTGCTTCATCCAATTAATTGAAGGCTGAATAGAACACAAAGACAAGCCTCCTTCTAGTAAGTAAGGATTCTTCCTATCTGACTGCCTTCAAGCTGAAATATGAGTCTTCTCCTTCCCTTGGCTGGAATTCACACCATTGCCTTTCTTAGTCCTCAGGCATTTGGGCTCAGTCTGGAACTAACCATTGGCTCTCCTAAGTCTCCAACTCACTGAATACAGATCTGAGGTCTTCTCAGCCTCCATAATCACATGAAACAACTCTCTTTCTCTCTCTCCTTCCCCCTGACTCCGCCCCCCCCCCCCCGACTAATACAGAAAAGTTCATAACAACATATCCCATAGAAACATAATGTAAACTGTGTATCATTTTAAAATTTCTAGATGTCTCATTAAAAAAATTAAGAAAATAGGTGAAGCTAATTTTACAAATTATATGGTTTAATTCAATATAGCTAAAACAGTATCATTTCAACATGTATTCAATATAAAAATTACTGATAAAACATTTTATATTCTATTTTAAAATCCAATGTTTCTTTTATACTTAGAGCACACCTCAGTTCAGACTGGCCATATTTTAAGTGATAATTGGCTGTGGTTCTGTGCCAGAGGTGGGACTAGATGACTTCTTACATTGTTTATTCTCCCTGAAAATAGACTTATCTCCATTTATGAAACAGATTTTAGTAAGCACTTACTATACTTAGGTACCATGCTAAACTCTTCAATGACAATGGCTAAACTAGGCTTTAAAAAGTCTTAATGATTGAGATAAAAACCCACATTGGGCCAAAACCGGTTTGGCTCAGTGGATAGAGAGTCAGCCTGTGGACTGAAAGGTTTGATTCTGGTCAAGAGCATGTACCTTGGTTGCGGGCACATCCCCAGAAGGGGTTGTGCAAGAGGCAGCTGATCGATGTTTCTCTCTCATCGATGTTTCTAACTCTCTATCCCTCTCTCTTCCTCTCTGTAAAAAAAAAAAAAAAATCAATAAAATATATTTTAAAACAAACAAACAAACAAAACCACATTGGTGCCCTAGCCAGGTTTGCTCAGTGGATAGAGCGTTAGGCTGTGGACTGAGGGGTCCCAGGTTTGATTCAGGTCAAGGGCACATGCCTGGGATTGGGGCTTAATCTCCAGTAGGGGGCTGTGCAGAAGGCAGCCAATCAATGATTCTCTCTCATCATTGATGTTTCTATCTCTCTCTCCCTCTTCCTTCCTTTCTGAAATCAATAAAAATATATTTTTTAAAAATACCCCACATTGGATGGAACTAGCTTGCATTTCTCTATTTCATTTCCTTGTTATTGATGGGGAGAAGGTGATAATTATGAATTTATTTACTAAATCGACAAAGAAATTAACATTTGACCCAAATTAACATCTCCTTCACCCGTGATAACTCATATACCAGGCCCATGTCTTAGGTCTTCACAGCTTCACTGACCAGCTCCAACTGGTATTATTTGGGCCAATCACAAGCTATACTGTATATCTCTCATTCAGAACCACAAGCACCTGCTTATGCATTGTCATTGTGAAGCTGGGCAATTGAAGAAATGGTTGTGCCAGCATTGGAGCAGAAAAATTGGAAGAAAGATTGGTCTGAAGGGGAAGATGAAAAGGTTGAGCTAAGCAATTTTGTTTGAAGACACAATTAAATTTCCAATTAGAAATATTCTGCAGGAAATTGAAAATATGAGCCTTGCCAGAAGCCTCAGATCTTAAGGTACCTTCACTGTAGAGAAGTGACAGTTGAAACCATTTCAAGTGAATGAGTTCTCAGTGGGGGTAGGGGACAGGGAGAGACACTGAGAAAGAAGCTCAGAGAAATCAACACTTAACCAGGCATACCACAAACATTTATGAGGGGAAAATAAACTTCAATTCAACTCAACACCCCACTGTCTGAGTGCTTACTGTGTATCAGGTGCTGTGGAATTTATGGGTGTAAAGGTAGGTGCAACCTCTGCTCTCATGGAAGTTGTGGTCTATATACCTACTGAAAAGTACAAGATATGTTAGAAGTGGAAGACAAGCCAAAATCCACTTATTTCAACCTCAGTATTGCACCTTAGTGGTATCACAGCTCCAGGCTGATCTCTTCCAGAGTGGACAGCAGTATTTTCCCTTCTGGGAAGGCACTGAGTCAGAAAGTCCTCTGACAGCCCTCTGAGATAGAAGGATAGATGCCAGGCCCCACACACTACATGGCATGGATTTCCATTTCCTCACCATTGGGATATTTGCCTCTGAGCTTTTAATGTCCATGCCATCTTAAAGTACACACCCAGAGGAGTTCACAACGCTCTAGCTCTGGTTTGGCCAGCAAGGACAGGAAGATGGCTGCCTGAATGAGGGCACAACATATGCCAGGCACACACTTCACTGAATGCTTTATAGCCATTCAATGAAGCACTGTCTCATTCCTCAATGAGAAAAGTTAGATTCTCATGTTCTATATCTTAAACTTCTCTAAAAATACCTCCAACTTCACTTACATAATTCTCCTTATTAAACTTAATTATCTTTCATGGCTCTTAGCACACTTCTCTTTTTTTCCTTTGTGGATGTTGTTTGGAGGCAACGGAGACTTTGCAATTGGTTCATTGTTCCAATCTGCTGATTTCTTATTGTCTTCATTGTATAATCTATCACTGTAGGTAAGTTTCTCAGTTTCACAGAATGCAAAAATATGAATGGCAATATCAAAGTCTTTATCTGAGACACTATCAAATTTGAATAAAACAGCATCCCTAATGTCATCTAATCCAGAGTGGTCTAAAGCTTTGCAGAAACAAAGCTGTGATTACTGGAGATGCATTTTTTTAAAGAAGGAATGAAGTGGTTAGCAATGGCAAAGGAAGCAGGAAGTCAAATGGTGATATTCCTGGGAAGGTCCAAAGAATTGATCAAAATGTGAGTAGCAAACATTCAGGAGGTAAACATGAAAACAAGTAGAAAAGTGAAAATAACCTTCATACACCAAAGAGTATCTTAAATGAAAATCCACTCCATTAGCTTCCTGCCACATATGAGTATAAACTTTAGAAAGAAACTAGTTCATTAAGTGTTTAAAATTCTTTGAAATAATTTCTAGTCAATTTACAATATTTCCAGATACAAAAGTGGTGTTATTTTTCCATCATTAATTTTTTTAATTGATTAAGGTATAACATATGTGTCCTTATCCCCCACCCCACTCCTGTTCATGCCCTCACCCCCCTGTGTCTCTGTCTATTGGTTATGCTTATACGCACGCATACAAGTCCTTTGGTTGATCTCTCCCCCTACCATCACCCTCCATGACTCCCTGTTACAATGAAGCCACTTTAAAAAGGAGGGAATAAGACAGCAGGGGCAAGGTAAACTCAATTATCTTCATCCTGGGTGGGTGTTCTAGAATGGCTCCATTCTTTTGTAAAAGAAGAGTAAGCATTTTCGGAATCTAATTTCTTATTTGCTTGCTTGCTACTATTCAGCTTACTCATAATTTTTATCTATGGAGTAAAAGCTGTGAAAAACAGGAAATTTCGCCATGCTGCAGGAACTGTCAAAATGGTTGTTCTAGCAAGAAACTAAATATCATGCTAACCACAATCCCAGTCCTGCCTCTCATTTCCTTTGTAGAATGTTGGCCAGAAAAGGAGAAAAGAAAGCACTTAAAATAAAGCCATATTCTTGTACTTTAAATATTTTATCTTAATGACAATAATGAAAGTAAATAGGTTGATTATTAAAATAATTTTTAACTATTTAGTATGTGATAACCTCTATGTTAAGGACTGAACATGTTTTAGCTTATTTACTTTTCAGATAACCTATGAAGTGCATTTTTATTATCATTATTTTGCAAATTTGAAAATGAGGGATAGAGCTAGAAAGTCACAGATATAGACAGAGAACACCAGAGTCCCAGATTTTAATCATATTCTTATATTGTCTATAGTTTAGACAGCATACCCTCTAAGCATCAGGAATTCAGCCTTCATAAGTATGTAGGGAATGAATAATGAATAAATAAATGAATGTCAGCAACAGGGAAGCAAAATAAAGCTTAGAAATAAACTTTATTAATCACACAAATAAGCTTGTGTTGATCACACAAGCAAATTATGTCTGTGAAATAAAGAAATCAGTAAAAACAAACAAACAAACAAAAAAACAGCAGGTATAGTATTACTGTGAATCAACATGATAACTGTAAGTAAGACAATAATACAAATTAAACATATCCTGTAACCAGTGACCTTTTGCCATTAGACCATATGGCAGAAGGACCACAGGACAAAGAAGCAATTTGTTTTATTTTTTTATTTTATTTTATTTTATTTTAAATATATTTTTTATTGATTTTATACAGAAAGGAAGGGAGAGATATAGAGAGTTAGAAGCATCGATGAGAGAGAGTCATCGATCAGCTGCCTCTTGCACACCCCCTACTGGGGATATGTGCAACTAAGGTACATGCCCTTGACCGGAATTGAACCCGGGACCCTTCAGTCCCAAGCTGATGCTCTATCCATTGAGCCAAACCGGTCCCGGGGAAAGAAATCTGTTTTAAAATCAAGGATCAGAAATGAAATGAGTGAAACACTGATTATTTAGAACTAATTTAAATTTCCTGCAGAATTAGAAATGTTCTATTGTGCTGCCTCCCACATGTGGCTACTGAGTACTTGAAATGTAGCTAGTGTGACTGAGGTGCCAAATTTTCCTTTTAATTTGAATTAATTTAAATTTAAATTACCACATGAGCTAATTGCTACTATATTTAGAAGTGCAGAGATTGAGAATGTAATCATTTTCCCCCTTGATCATATGTCCATTAAAAACGGCAGTAACAACAACAGAAACAGTGAATTAATTTTGTACCAAAACTGAGCTTGAGAGATTTAGGATTTTCTCATTCTGACTGAAAGGGTTGGGGTTGTCTATACACAAACACCTAATCCACACCTGAATAAAAGGGGGGAAATCAATGATTCCCAGCTACTCAAAATTTACCTGAAATCACAAATAGAGTCTTAAAACACTGAGCTGCTCGAGGAGGGTCCTGGGAGCCAAGTGGGTGGCATCCACTCCAAATTCAGCAGCTATTGGTATTATTTTATTGCAAAAGACACACAGCTTGAAAAGAGGTGAACTTGCAAATTCAGATCTTACCCAGCAAGTCAGACTGTGGAGTGAGAAAAGGAGCTGTCACTTTCACTGGCTTTGGTTTGAAGAATGCCAGTTTGTGTGGAAAAAAAAAGGGGGGGGGCACCTGAGAGAAAATCAGGGGGGAACCTTCATACTATGAAGTCTCCTCCCTAAAAGCCTTTTGCTATTGTATGTGGGTTGCTCCGTGCACTTGAGTAGTAACTGTCTTTCCCTCCCAGGGGTAAAGGTGTATGAGGCTGTGGAAGGCCATTTATAATTACCCGAGCTCTGTGCTCTCAGGCCCCTTCCTCACTCACTTCCCTCTTTGTTCAGGAAACAGAGGTGTTTCTCTCTGGCCAAGCTCTGAGCTATATCCTGGACAAGGACTCCTACATCTAATTAGTCACCAAATTATGGATATTCTACCCTCAGAGTGTCTCTTAAATTTATCCCCTCCACCATTTCCTTCTCTTTGCATTTCTATTGCAACTGCCCTAATTCAGGCCATTATTACCTCTTGCTTACACTAAAACAGTAATTACCCTTGTGTTTCCTTGCTACCAATGCATCCCACACAATGCCAGCAGAGGTCTAGCTTGCTGAGAAATAATAAGTGCAATGATGTTTTCCCTGTTCACAATCTATGCTGTCTAGTCATTACATACTAGTATAGAATAAAACACAAACTCCTTAGCCTAGATTTTAAGACCTCCCTGCTATGGGATAAATTGTTTCCCCCATATATTGAAATCCTAAGCCCCAGTGTATTAGAATGTGACTATCTTGCTGTGGTAGTATGGTTCAGTGGTTGAGTGTCGATCTATGACCCAGAAGGTTACAGCTTGATTCCAGGTGAGGGCACATGCCAAGGTTTCAGCCAGCCAATTGATGATTCTCTCTAATCATTGATTTTTTTTTCTCTCCCTCTCCCTTTCCCTTCCTCTCTGAAGAAAAACAACAACAAAACAAAACAACAACAAAAAACCCACACAGGACAAACAAACAAACAAAAAAAACCACAGAATGTGACTAGAATATCTAGAGCTTTTAAAGAGGCAAATACATCAAATTGATGTCATTAGGGTGGACATCAATCCAACGGGACAGTTGAGGACACAGATATGCACAGAGAAAAGACCGTATGAAAACACAGAGAAAATATAGCATCTATAAGCCATGGAGAGAGGCCTCAGAAGAAACCAACCATCTGACACCTTCATCTCAAACTTCCGGCCTCCAGAACTGTGAGAAAACATATTTCTGTTGTTTCAGCCACTCTGTGCTTTTACGGCAGACCAGTCAAACTATGCGCTCCCAACTAGCCTACAACCTACATGTTCTAACTGAACTCCAGTACCTTTCCTCACCTGCCCATATACCTTAAACCTCACGGTTCTTTCATGATTTATAGTCTGTTTTCTGTCTTTGCTGTGATGACTTACTACATAGATTTCCCTTCACTGTGTGCTTGTGTCTGGATCCAGCTCAAATCCCACATCCTCTAAAACGTTTAGTGGAACATCACAGGTGAATGACTTCTCTTTGCCCTATACTTGTACTGCTCACATCCAGTCTATTCTCCCATTCACCTGCCCTTTTCTATTTTGTTGAAGGGTGATTGGCAAAGTGTCTAAGTAAAATTATATTTCTTTCTCAAAAGGGGTTTTCCTGGTTCTGATCAGTAGAATGTTAGTGGAAGTAGGTGGGTTGGGTTCAAAGTGGGCTGTCAAAACAAAACAACAGAAACATACATTTCTAGATGCCAGAAGTCTGAGATCAAAATGTCACCAAGGTTTGCTTTTCTTGAGGCCCTTGTCCTTGACTTGCAGCTGGTGCTCTCTTGCTGTGTCCTCGCATTGCGGTGTCCTTCCTTTGTGCACGTACATTCCTGATGTCTCTCCTTCTTTTTCTTCTTCTTTTTTTAAAATATATTTTTATTGATTTCAGAAAGGAAGGGGGAGGGAGAGATAGAAACATCAATGATGATAGAGATAATTGATTAGCTGCTTCCTGCACGCCCCATGCTGGGGATTGATCTGGCAACCCAGCATGTGCTCTTAACTGGAATCAAACCCAGGGTCTTTCAGTCTGAAGGCTGACACTATCCAAACCAGCTAGGGCTCTCCCTCTTCTTATAAGGACACCAATTATATTGGCTTAGGACCCACTCTAATGACTTAATTTTAACTTACTCATCTCTTTAAAGACCTTATTTCCAAATATGATTACAACATGATTTATTTAGTCCCAAACAACCTTCATACATGGTTTACACCATGTGAGTGCGTGTGTGTGTGTGTGTGTGTGTGTGTGTACCAATTAATGTAGAAAATGATGAGAACTGAAGGGACATTAAAAATAGTTATCTCAAATTTCCATTGTAGACATGAAGAGATCCAGCAATGATTTAGAGGGCAAGTTGGACAAAAGACTAATGAATTTACACTCTATTAAAGAAATAAAGGTAAGAACATTTTAGTTTATAAACTAGGTCTATGACAGTCTCTTGAAATTAGGAGGACACAATAGATAATCAATCTTCATTCAATGTTCAAGATACTAAACTGTTTTCTAAAGAACATTATTATTATAGATTGCTAATTAGCATTTATGATATATTTTCTGAAGTTCAGAGAGTTTGAGATCATAAAGAGAGAGAGAGAGAGAGAGAGAGAGAGAGAGAGAGAGAGAGAGAGAGAGAGAGGAAGAAGGAAGAAGAAGAAGAAGAAGAAGAAGAAGAAGAAGAAGAAGAAGAAGGAGGAGGAGGAGGAGGAGGAGGAGGAGGAGGAGGAGGAGGAGAAGATATATAGGGAGAAAGAACGCCACCCGAAGCCAACCAACCGACCGAAAGCCCGACCCCCTCCAGAAAGAAAGAAAGAAGACAGTATGAGAACAGACAGATCAATGAAACTGAATAGAGAGCCTAAAATAAAATTAGGCATACACAATTAATTTTTGACAAAGGAGCCAAGACTCTATATTGGGGAAAAGAACAGTTTATTCAATAAATAGTGTTGCAATAAGTGGCTATCCATTTGCAAAATAATGAAACTGAACCCTACCCTCTACCTTATACAAAAAAGTCAACTTAAAATGAATTAAAGACTTAAACCTAAGACCATAAAACCTCTAGAAGAAAACATGGGGGTAAGCTTCCTGACATTACTCATAGCAGTGCTTTAATTTTTTTTTTTTTGAATTGACATCAAAACAAATTCAACAAAGCCAAAATAAGCATATGGGACTACATCAAAGTAAAATGCTTTGCACAGCAAAGAGACCCATCAACAAAATGAAAAAACAACCTACAGAATGGGAGAAAATATTTGCAGGCTGTGTATTTAATAAGAAGTTAATATTCAAATTATACAAGGAATTCATGCAGCTCAATAGCAATAATAATAATGATGATATAATTTAAAATGGGCAAAGAACCTGAATAGACATTTTTTTCCCATGAAGACATATTAATGACCAACAGATATGTGAAAAGATGGGCAATATAATCATTGGGCAAATGCAAATCAAAACCATAATGAGATATTACCTTGGACTGTTAGAATTTCTGTTATAAAAATGATAACGGGTATAGCAAGAAGGCTGGGGAGGGTTTTGGGGGAGGTAAGAGATCAACCTAAGGACTTATATGCATGCATATAAGCATTATCAGTGAACACAAGACACTGTGAGGGTGGTGAGGGCATGTGCTGCAGGGAGATCAATGGAGGGAAAAAGGAGACATATGTACCACTACTTGTAATACTTTAAACAATAAAATTAAATTTAAAAAAAGATAAGGGGTAAATGCTCCCAATGATTCAGAGAAAAGGGACTCCTTACACTGTTAGTAAAAATGTACATTTGTACCGCCATTATGAAAAAGAGTATGTTAATTTCTCAAGAAATTAAGAATGGAACTACCATGTTATCCAGTAATACCACTTCTGGGTATATATATCCAAAGGAGATATCTGTATTCCCATGTTCACTGTAACATTTTTCATAAAAGCCAAGGTATAGAAATAACCTAAGAGTCTCTCAATAAATGGATCAATACAGGAATATGTAATGGAATATCGGCCTTAAGAAATAAAAAAATTCTGTGATTTACAAGATGGATGAATCTGGAGTGTATTATACTAAGTAAAATGTGTTTGACAGAAAAAGACAAAGTATGGTATCACTTATATGTGAAATCTTAAAAAAACAAAAACAAAAGTGTAACATAATAAGAGAGTAGAATGGTGGTTGCCATGGCTAAGGAGTGGAGAAAATAAGGAGAGTTGGTAAAAGGGTAAACATTTTCTGCACTAAAATGAATAAGGTCTGAGAGTCTAATGTAGAACATGGTGACTAGCTGGTAATACTGTAATGCATAAATGAAATTTGCTAATGGAGTACAACTTAAGTGTTCTCTTATACACACAAAAGGTATATCTGTGAGGTGATAGATGTATTAATTAACTCAACTGTGGGAATCCTTGCACAATGTTATACATATATCAAATCATCACATTGTTCACTCAAATAAATTACAATTTTATTTGTTTTATTTACTATATTTTAACATAACAAAGCTAAAACAAGAAATTAACATTGTGCTCTATAACAAACAATTTGCATATAAAATATTTAACAAGTGATAAAGAAATAAAGGAAGAAGAAAGGCAATGAAAGAAGAAAGAAGAAAATCTGTGGCTATTTGTTATTTAATTTATTTTAAACCACAGAAAAGCATATCCCATGAAAAATGATACTCTCTTTTTCAGGGGTGGCCCCTGCAGTGAAATCGCTGTGTAGGTGTCATTTACACATGTGATTCTTATTTTATAAGAGTAATAAATTTGCTTGTTATGTGAGAAACAGTGGAAAATGAGCAATTTTTACTGCACACCAAATCTCATCTTGAAGTCAGGAAGGATAATGGCTAATAAAGCCTTGGAGAGGGAGAGACTGAGCCTGCAGCTGCCTCTCCTGATGGGCTGGGCTGGGAGGCGTCTGTGCGTGGTGGAGCGTCACGGGACCTGTGCTGACTTATTAAATGTGGGATCTCGACACAAATAAGCTAGTTTGAGGTCTGTGGCTCATGGGGTCACATATGACGTTACATGTGTAATGTGGCTCTTTTTGGACATTTAGGGAAGGAGGAAATGTGGCCAACAACATCCATGCATGCCTCATTACTTCTGTCTTGAAGAAAGCATAATCTCAGGTTTGTGACTTGCCTAAACTTTCAAGCCCTGTTTTCCCGAATCTATTTTCTCACCATACTTACACTTAACTGAATGAAAGTTACAGAGTATAAGAAGGATAAATACTATGACATTTTCTCTAAGAATCCTGGCATCAATGAATTGCATATTAATTGGGTTTATATGTGCATTTTGAATGTTTTAGAGTTCAAACCTAAAACATCTAATGCTTAATGATTATAAGTGGAAATAGCCTTCTGTATGAAAATCTTGATTTTCTGGTTTTATCTAAGAAAATGTCTTAGAGAAAACTGAATTGGTGTAGTGTGAGAGTGGGTATTGCAAATTTTTAATGAGGTCATTTATTCACTCTTTCAAACAGAAAATGTGTATTAAGAACCTGCTAGGTACTATTGCATCAGACGAAAGATGACCAATTGAGCTTTCCAGGGACTGAGGCATCCCAGGGACATGGGGCTGCTGCTAAAACCAAAAGGATTTGGTGACTCTGGTTAGAGCTGAGGCATCAGTGATAAATCAAATATGATTGGGTAGCAATCTGATAGTGTTTTAGAAGTATTTTCTGCTTTCTTGTAGGAACACACAAACAAGCTATTAACTGACCAATTCCAGGTATTTTTTAACTTCAATTTAGAAAACCTTTGATTGAATCTATTGGAGTGGGTAGTTAAGGTTGTGTTTTAGAACTCTTTGGCTGAGATTGAATATTGTAGTAATGATATTTAAAACACAAATAGTATAACAGTATAGGTAAGATGGGGAAAAATAAACCAACCAAATGATAAAAAGAAGAGGAAGATGAGGAGGAGGAGAAGAAAGAGGAGAAGCAGAAGGGAAAGAAACTTATGGGCCAAGGACAGAGTCTATGGGACACAGCCTAGAATTGTACTCCATCCACCTGGTCTTACAAAAACATCAGCACCTTCACTAAAGACTGTGAGAGGCAACTGAGTCTTACTAAAACCTGAAACCTGGTGTTTCGGGGAAGCAAAACCATATACAGTGCCATATCCTAGGCAATTCAGCTGCACAAGGCCTGAGACTCATCTGTTTTGTTCAGCACTAGAGTCCTGGAGTCAATTGGTTCCTGGCAAGTCACAGGTATTCAGTAAGTGTTAGGTAAATCCTTTCTAATAAAAGAGTAATATGCAAACTGACCATCACTCCAAGAAACAAGATGGCTGCCCCATGTTGTCAAAGATGGCTGCCTCCACGTGGACACAAGGTGGCCATCACAAAATGGCTGGCAGGGGAGAACAATTGTGGGCAGTTAAAGGATACCAGGCCAGCAAAGGAGGGCATTGAGGGGGGGGGGGGACCCAGGCCTGCAGAGGAAGGCAGTTGGGGGAACCAGGCCTGTAGGGGAGGGCAGCTGGGGGAGACTATATCTTCAGGGGAGGGCAGTTGTGGGCGATCAGGCCAGCAGGTAGGGCAATTAGGGGTGACCAGGCCAGCAGAGGAGTGCAGTTGGTGGGGAACAGGTCTGCAGGGGAGGGCAGTTTGGGGGTACCAGGCCTGCAGTGAGGGCAGTTGTGAGGGGACCAGACCTATAGGAGAGCGCAGCAAAGTAGAGCTGTATTTCCACAGAGGGCAGTTGTAGGGGACCCAGGCCTGCAGGGGAGACAATTGTGGGGGACCAGGTCTGCAGGATAGGGCAGTTGGGAGGACCAGATCTGCAGGGGAGGGTAGCTGGGGGAGATCAGGCTTGCCGGGGGGGGGGGGGGGGGGGAAGGGGGCAGTTGGGGACAACCAGGCTGGCTAGAGAGGGAAGTTGGGGGGACCAGGCCAGCAGGAAGGTCAGATGGGGAGACCAGGCCAGCAGTAGAGAGCAACTAGGGATAACCAAGCCTGCAGGGGAGGACAATTGGGGGCAACCAGGCTGGCAAGGGAGGGCAGTTAGGGGTCATTATGCCAGCAGAGGAGGGCAGTTAGGGGTGACAGGCCAGCAGGGGAGGGCAGTTAGGGTCAATTGGGCTGGCAGGGGAGCAGTTAGGCATTGATCAAGCTGGAAATGGATTGGGTAGGAGGTGGTCAGGATGGCAGGAAGAAGCAGTTAAGGGCAATCAGGCAGGCAGGCAGGTAGGCAAGCGGTTGGGTGCCAGAAGTCCAAGGTGCAGGCTGGGCTTAGGGACACTCCCCCTTGCGTGAATTTTGTGACCAGGCCTCTAGTATACCATAAAATTCAACCAAAAGTAAAATTTGTTTTAAGTGTGCCTTGCATCTAGATCAGTGCTTTTTTCTTCCCCCTTAATATATCTTTATTTTTGAGCCCCACAAACACATCTAAGAATTTTATCTTTGTAGTATGGCATTTAGGAAATAAAAACATACTCTTGTTAATGTTTAAGAATCACTATGCTTAGGAAGTTAGAAAACATTTGACATCATTATTTGTATTTTGGCTCAAAATGTATAAAACTTAAGAAGTTACCTCTCCAAAGGCATTTATTTCTATCTAGAGGCCCAATGCATAAAATTCGTGCACTCGGAGGGATGGGGTGGGGAGGGCAGTCCCTCAGCATGGCCTTCGCTCTCTCACAGTTTGGGAACCCTATGATCCATCACCCTATAAAGGGAGGCCCCGCCCACCTGCCGCAGCACCCTTGGCTGGTTAGCCTGGGCCTCCCTCTGAAAGGGCAATTGTGGGGCAATGGCGGGACACCCCTGACCAATTGCACTGCACCCACCTTGGCTGGCCTGGTGCCAGTGCGTGTCATAGTGTGGTCTTCCAGATGGTCGTCTGGATGGTCATTCTACTGTTCGGTCATTTGGTCGATTTGCATATTATGCTTTTATTATTATAGATTATGGAGTGAAACATTCATTGCCCCACTTTGTCAGAGGCACTACTGACTAAATAGGTTTTGAGGGTTTGAGGAACTCTGCCCTTGCCCTGAAGTCATGCTGTCCTGAAGGACTGTCTAAGGTCAAACCCATTTAACCTGTTGCTGATATTTAGAAAGTGTTGAGTGGAAAGGACTGGCTGCCCTCCATGAGCTTTCTTAACAGCTTCTTTCACTCAGACTTCCACAGGGGACACTTTCCCACCACCTCTCTGCCTGGATCACTTGTGTTTAAAGTTAGGTTAGATGCCATCTCTTTAGAAAGGTTTTTGGGAGCCCAATCCCCAAATAGGATTAGCAGCCTGGCCCATGGGTTCTGCCCACTTATTACCACTTATCTGCCTAGGTCCTCACTGTACTTTAAGTTCTTTGTTGGTGGGGCACATGGATCCCCAGAGTACAGCCCTGCTGCAGAAGCTGCCAGACCATCAGCACAGGCGTGTGGGTGGGGGGGAGGGGGGGGCTGTGGAGAAAGCACTGGGATGCCCTGTGCACACGGATGAGGCGCAGGACACTGGTGCCCAGCAGGATGGTATGGAAGGGAAACCTAGATATCTATTTGTTTAATTGTTTGAGAACACCTGTGCACAATGTCAGATGTGATGAGCATTTCTAGACAGCATCTGAAAAGTCGCTAACATCGACACTGACTATAAAATCAGCTGAGCTAGAAGAAAAAAAATGTCCTATTTATTCGACAGTGCAATTAAAGTCATTTGTTTATGAGAACTGACCATTCTGAAGTTCTATGCAGTATTACAACAATCATATATATCCCTTTGCATTCCGAACCATTCTGGACATTGGCTACCAGCTACTTGACGCTACTTTGCAGCGGAAACGTGCATTGAATTAACTCAATCCCCCGTAATCACGAATAAACTGCAATGTCCCCTGAAAGGAGACATCCAAGTGATATGCTAGAATTCCAATGTCCCCTGAGAGGGGACAGCGGAGTGCAAAGGGATATATATATTATTGATTTTTTTACAGAGAGGAAGGAAGAGGGATAGAGAGAAACATCAATGAGAGAGAAGCATCGATCAGCTGCCTCCTGCACACCCCCTACTGGGGATGTGCCCACAACCAAGTACATACCCCTGACTGGGATCCTTGAGTCCACAGGCTGACACTCTATTCACTGAGCAAAACCGGTTTCAGCTACAATCATATATATTATTAGATGTTTTACACTGTTGTAAATTTGGAATTAATGGCAGTAGAATATCCTATGCAAGTCCTTTGTTCTTGTTTGCTCCCAGAAGACATTTATCTATTTGCAACTCAGAAAAATGGACTATGCTAAGGACACAGGAGTGTTTTCATGATTCTCAGGGCCCAGAACTGAAACCATCTCAACCCAAATGGGGTGTAGCAGATTGGGGGAGATTCCTGGAGATGTCTGAACTCTGTTTTAGTGCATAAGGATATATATAGGGGCCCCCAAAAATGTATTCACACACTCTGAATAATTATACAAGCAGTGTATATGAAAAAATATTTCATTTTCAAAATTCAAATGTATGTGTCAGAGGATCTGAAGACATCCAACCTCACAGAATACTCTATGACTACATGTCTTAAGATTGGCGTGATCTCTCTAGGCACAGGAGGGTATATGGAAGGTATGTGTATGGCGGGGTTAGGGGGTGTTGGGGAATTAAATTGATGAAATATTGTTTTGCCTAAATTGGTATAACCTCAGAGGAGCTTGATTAGACTTATAATAATTTAGGTATGACTGTAGCTCAGGAAAATATCCTTCTAGATTTAATGGGCTCCCTTTAAAGGAAATTTATATTCCCTTTCTTGATATTATAAAATGGATAGAAAATGTAATCCCTTTACTATTCCCAAGAACTAGAAAAGGTAACCAGAGTTGTCAGTTCCTAATGCTAGCTGTGCTCCAGAGCCAGTTCCCAAAATATCTGTGCTACCTAAAGCAAGTCCCCACATTTCGCTGGCTTCACTTCTTCATCTATGAAATGGATGGTTGCACAAATGGTCGCTCAGCTCAGACTTTCTAGCTCAAACACTCTACCTTCTAGCTCAAACACTCTGTAGTTCAGTTACTATCCATCTTCTGTGACAGTAAAATTTTACTCCCAGAAGACATTCGGCAAGCCTGGAAATATTTTTGGTTGTCACAACGTGGGGGCAGGGTGTTGCTGTGGGCATCTAGGGGCAGAAGCTAGGGATGCTGCTAAACAGCCTTTGGTGCCCAGGACAGCCTGGCCATTAAAAATTATCCAATTCCAGCCAAAACCGGTTTGGCTCAGTGGATAGAGCATCGGCCTGTGGACTGAAGGGTCCCAGGTTTGATTCCCGTCAAGGGCATGTATCTGGGTTGCAAGCACATCCCCAGTACGGGGTATGCAAGAGGCAGCTGATAGATGTCTCTTTCATCCATGTTTCTAGCTCTCTATCCCTCTCTCTTCCTCTGTGTAAAAAATCAATAAAATATTTTTTTAAATAAATAAATAAAAATTATCCAATTCCAAATGTCAAATGTGGTGAGGTTGTGAAACCCCCTTAAAGGAGGAGAAACTGATGCTCATGAGAGGAAATGACATGGTCTTTTTCTCTGTAAGTGGAGCTGGGAAAGCTGTGCCATGAGCTATGAGGAATCACATGTCATATCAGGGATAACATGTAGATAGGCTTTCCCCCTTGTGGAGTGTACACTATTAAGATGAACTATCATTTCTCAATAGCTTTCATTTAAAGATGCTGAAAGAAACTCAAATTGAATGCACCATCTGGGAACATTGAACTTCATGGCAAAAACAGTGGGCTCAATTCACAGCATCCTTCACACCCACGTGGGGTACGTGTGAGTGTGAAATTCCTATGTACTCCATAGTTATCATGCTTTGCATTTTGAAACACTTTTCTTTAAAGCTCAGAGTGCTACATTTAACTTGATGACACTACTCCTCTGCTTATCTTAGTGTGGTGCATCACATTTTAAGAGAAATTGGAGTATACTTGGTAATGTTCAGTCTATATCTCAAGAGCAGTGGTGGACTTGGGATCACAAGTTGACTCTCTGGTTCTCAGCATTAGGTTCAACCCATTAGCATATTTTGCCCATTGCCAATGTTTCTGCCATATGTAGGTGTTCTGTGTAAGCTGTGACTCTACAGGAGAAGCTACTGTAAGTCCTACTTGTGAGAATTAAATGAGACAATGTATAAGAAAGTATCTCATGTAAAGCAGATGCTCTGAAAATGTTGTATTCGTTGAACGGGCCAAGCTAATGCTGAGTGGCAGCAGTGGGAATATCTAAAAATTAAATGTCACCTCCATGCTGCTCCTTCTCCTCAGCCCATTGAAGCAGGTGGTGATGGAAACTCAAATAGGTCTGTTCTGACCCAGTCTGGATGTGCTCCTTGTTTGGATAATGGGGGAGTAACACAAGTGGCACAAAAACTGCCTGTTTCAATACTGTGACCACAAGGACTAATTGCTGTACTAAAAAGAACATAATTTATTCAGACTCCCAGGGTCAATGGACACATTCAGTTTTCTCACACACAGTTTAGTTCTCTTCCTCCCTCTGGGTGAGCATTCAAACAGGCACTGGTTAGAGAAAGCTCCAAATGACTGCAAGTTCTCCCTCCTCAGCTTGGGATACTCCTTCTGTGAGGGAGGGCCCCACAGGCTGCTTCCAGCAAGTCACCTTGTCTAATCACCTCTAGCCTATCTTCTATATCCCTATACCAATACAGTGTGTTTTTGTTTGTTTTGTTTTGTTTTTCAAATTCAAAGTATGTATACTATAAGTAGAAAAAATCCTAAGAGGCTATGTGAAAATCCACTTCTGTTAGTTCTGGATAACTGAAGGAAACAAGATTTCCAAGGGGTTAGAAAGAAAGAGAAGAGAAAGCAACTAGCATACAATTTAAAAGCAGACATTGTTTTTTCCTATAAGGATGGACCTCAGTTTGGTCCCGGATGGACGATTCAGCTGTTCTGCTGGCAGCATTTTTGCAGGAAAGACTTGTGTGATTGGATTTATTTAGGGAAGAACACTCAGTGTTTCAGAGAGTAAAGCTGTTTCTAAAGTGCCTATGGCATTGCCCCTCTTAAAGACAGACTTTAATGGATTGCTCTAATACTAACACCAACTCAGTGTCAATGTATACTCTTCTATAAAACTTTTACTACCATGTAGCTATGGCCTGTGTGGCTTAATTGGTTGGAGCATTGTCCCATACACCAAAAGGTCCTGGGTTCAATTCCCAGTCAGGGAACACACCCAGTTTTAGGTTTTGATTCTTGGACTGATGTTTCTCTCTCACATTGATAGTTTTTTCTCTCTCCCTCTCTCTCCCTCTCTCTTTACAGTGTAATCAAGTAAAAACTAACAAACATATCCTTGGATGAGGATTTTAAAAAAAATTTTTTTAATCTACCATATAATGCTAGCCACCTACTAAGGTGCTAGTATAAGTAAAAGTTCTTAAAGGACTTGACCTGAACAGCCTTCAGGGTGTGGCAGGGAGACTAGACTGAGTTTAAGGAATGTTTATACTGCACTCAGACATGACTGAATGTGTTTGGGAGTCCGGTGGATTGTGGTCTACAGTGATCTACTTAAATAAAGGGGACATTGATCTGGATTATTTGTTTTGGTTGTAAATTTGAGAAATTAAATTTTTTAAAGGGGATGGGAAGAGAATGTGATGACTGTTACAATTATTATGAGCTTAGGCTTGACTGGATCAACTGCTCAAACAATGCCAGCAGGAATTTCCATGTCTTAACTGAGGGTTGTCTGTTGGCTTCATTCTTTGACACCAAGTTGATGGCAAGGTGGCTATCAGTCATGTTCACAATTCTACCAGCTTTATACCTTGTGGAAAGAAATGGAAGAAGAACTCACTTTTCACCCATCAATTGAACTAGTTTTGGGGTTGGATTTCTTTTGTTTGGTTCTCATCTCTCTCATTTTATTCCCTTGAAACTATTCTCAAAATCACCAGACTAGGATAACCATACAGCTCAGTTTTCCTGAGTTGCTTCATATTTATATTTGTTGTCTGGGCACAAATATTAATAACACTCTGTTGTTGTCATCCTCTAGGATGGCCCCCAATTATTCTGGCCTTCAGTTGTTCACACCCTCTCCCCCTCATCCTCTAGGATGGCCCCCAATTATCCTGGCCTTCAGTTGTTCACACCCTCTCCCCTGAGTAGAGCTGGCATGTATAACCATTTCAGCATGCTGTGAGGGAAGTGCTGAGGCTTCCATCAACAACAAGCCATGAGGTGAGCCACCTGAGAAGCAGAGCTTATAGTCCCAGTCAAGCCTCCGGTGACTGTGGTCCTTGCTGATATTTGACTGCCATCTCATGAGAGGTCCTGAACCAGCACTGTCCTGCAGAGCCATTCTCAAATTTTAGTCCCACATAAACTGTATGAGATAAAGAACGTCTGTTGCTATGTTAAATCATTAAGTTTGGGGGTAATTTCTTATATAGTAATAGGTACTAATACACATCTCTTTCATTCTCAAAAATTTGGAAAATAAAGCATTCATTCTATCAATAACCTTCATATTTTCAGCCAATCCTTAGACTCATCTTACTCAATGTGTCCACAGAATTTGGTGCAATTGATCTCTCCCTCTTCTTTGATATGATTTCCTCACTGGGTCTTCAGGGTATCACTCCCACTGGCTGCTTCTGCTCAACCTCTTGCCATACTTTCATCCTTTCCTTGGTTCTGAATGTTTCAGGTCGCCAGGATCCTTTAGAAAAGGTCCTCAGATCTTTTATTTACTAACTAGAGACCTGGTGGATGGATTCATGCACCAGTGGGGTCCGTGAGCCTGGCCTGTGGGGAATCCAGCCAAAACAGGCTCTTTGATATCCCCTGAGGGGGTCCCAGATTGCAAGAGGGTGGTTCTTAGGTGACACACCCCAGAATCAGGCTCCCTCCTCTCTGGTTCTGGGTACTTCACCCAGGAACTGCAGCTGCCAAGTCACCTCAGCTTGGCAGTTCCTGTGTTGAGCATCTGCCGCCTGATGGTCATTGCACATCATAGCTACTGGTCAAATGGTTGGACAGTCACTAAGGCATATAGATATAGATATAGATATAGATATAGATATAGATATAGATATAGATATATAGATATAGATGTTTAGTACCTAGTTGATCTCCTTTAGTCCCATTGATTTATATAATGAAGATCTCTCATTTTAAATCACCAGTTCAGACTCTTTTTTGCACTCTAATCTAATAGAATCAGCTGCCTCATCATACTCTTCACCAAATGGGTATCTTGAAATCAACACATTCATGGTTTTGATTTTACCCCACCAACCTGATTCCCCCTTGGACTTTTCCACCCCAATTAAAGACAACTAACTCTATTCCTCATTTTACTGAGATAAATAAAAAAAGAAAAACACAACCTGGAGTAATTCTTTCTTCTCTTCCCTTCCACTTCATATCCAATATGACAGCAATTCTCAGCCCAGAACATTCTTCAAACCCACTGCTGTTATCCTCATCCCAGTTATCATCTTTCACATGTATTGTTTCAATAGCCCTAAAATCATCTCCCTACTTTCCTTCTTGGCTCTCCTCAGTCTATTCCTTTGCATCCAAACCAGAGTGTGCTAATTCTGAAACCTGAAGCAGATTGTGTCACTCATCTACTTGATCCTCACAATGCCTTCTTATCCAACTCAGAAGAAAATACAAAGTCCTTTCCTAGACCTGTAAAGCTCTATGTGAAAAGAGAACTCTATGGGATCTGACTCCTCTGCTCCCTGGTCTCATTTCCACCTCATTCACTGCTGTAATCACACCTGCTTCCTTTTGGGTTGCTGGAGATGTTGGCTGCAATCCTGTTATCTCAAGGCTTTCCCACTTGTTGGCCCCTTTGCCTGGGGTGCTCTGCACATGGCCACCTTCTTCTGTCTCAGCTCAAAGGTCACATTGCCAGAGTGGCCCTTGCTGACCACTCTTTATAAAGCAGTATTCCCAACATTACTATCTGTCTGTTTATATTATTTTGTTTTTACTCTAAACACTGGTTACCATCACCTGATAGAGTTATAAAATATCAAAAACATGGGTGAGGGCAACTTCTGCCACAGTGGGACATAATGCCCTGGCTTCAGCATCCTCAGCCCATGCAGACCTCGGTGTGCTGCCAGCCTTGGGGCAGTTTACAACTCAGAAGCTAGAGGTACTAGCCAGACTATTGGTTGCTCTCAGCCTTAAAATTTTACTTTATTCATTTATCTGCTGTTGCCATTCCTGGTCTTGATGTCAATAGAAATAGGACTGTCCCACATTCTTTCTTTAAACACTGAAGTTTTCTGGTGTCCCCTGGGTTACTTGTTAACTCATGCTACAGGAAATCTGGAAACTGAAGATATGACCAAATAATTAAGTCCCAACGCTCTCAAATAAGCCCCTTCCCTTTTACCTTATTTCCTTCTAACTCTTTATTATCTACCATGTGCCAAGCACTATGTGGTTCACTGGGACCAGAGTGATAAAATATATCAAATTTGTTTAACTTTTTGAATTGTTGTTAACCTCACTGTAAGATATTTTTTCGTTAACTTTTTTTTTTTTTAAGCAAGAGTGGAAAGGATTGGGGGGAGAAGGGGGTGAGAGAAACATTGATGTTAGACACACTGATTGGTTGTCTTCCAGATGTGTCCCAACTAGGGCTGGGGTGGAACTTGAAACCCAGGCACATGCCCTAGACCAGGAATTAAACCCTTAACATAGGGACAGATACTCTAATCACCGAGCAACAATTGCCAGAGTGTTTAGCATTTTTTTAAATAAGAATTGACAAAAGGTGAACAATGATCCTTAAAAAAATACAAATTACTATTTCAGTTTAGACTCTGAAAATTTCTTGCTTTTATCCTATATATTGAAGGCTGGGTCTTGTGATTAAGGAAGATATATGAATGTCTAGGGAATAAGGTTTTTAAAGGGCTTGCCATCCAGATGTTAGATAAAAGAGACTATGACTCCTTCAACCAGGAAGCTGGACTTTTTTAGGCCCATCCAAGTCATAGTGCCTTTGAGGTTTGTTTGTTAGCATTCAAAACTTGGTATGTGTCATTGCATGTAAATATTATGCAACTATTTGAAAATGAACACCAGATTGAAAGACATAATAACAGTGTATTATACACTGGTCTCCGCCTTATGAGTAGAGGTTACCAGAGACCACACTGAGTGAACGACAGCCCATGGACCAGACTGTACATATGACTGTGCTAAATTCTGCTGCTATTTTCAGAATTTGCTGCTTTTCAAAAACATTCCTTGAGGCCAACCAGGCAGCCATACTTTCCTAATCTATTTTCTGCAGTTGTTCATTTACTGTTCTTTTCTCTTTACTGGCTGTTGCTTGATGTGGTATTTCTGTGCATCCTTATTAAGGCTTTCTGTGCCCACATTTTCTACTCTAAATCTGCATGTTTGGAGACCATTTTATATAACTTACATGCTTTTGATATTTTCTGGGTTCACTACAGACTCAGTAAATAATATTCAGTGACTTTAAGCCAATGTGTTTTCAATGAATTTCTAAGCTTCCTGCTTAGAACATCCTCACTCTGCTTACAAATATTTTTTTAATTTCTGGTCTATTTGCAGATGCAGATGCAGTTCTATACAAAGATGTAAGAGCATGCTAAGTTTAGGACTTTTTAAAATAAAGTCCCATCACTGCTGCATTCAAAAGAGGTATGGAAATATATAGGTAAAACAACATATGTTGACATAAATTGGGTAAAAAATACAAACTCTTCAGCAACCTGATTTTTTTTTCTTCTCTCTCTCAGAAACACAATTTGGATACATAGAGCTCTACTTTCCCCATTTTAATAATTGCATGGCTTTCCACTGTATGAGTGTGCTATAATTTATTTTAATAAGAGCCCATTAACTGACATTTGAGTTGTTTTCTCTTTTTTATAATTTACTAGAGGCCTGGTGCATGAAATTTGTGCATGGGGGTGTGGGTCCTTCAGCCCAGACTGTACCCTCTTCAATCTGGGACACCTCTAGGGATGTCTGACTGACCAGGTAGGATCAGGCCTAAACAGGCAGTCGATATCCCTTTCACAATCCAGGGCTGATATCCCTTTCACAATCCAGGGCTGCTGGCTTCCAACTGCTCACCTGCCTGCCTTCATGATTGCCTTTTATTGCTTCTGCCTGCCAGCCTGATCATCCACTAACCACTCCCCTGACAGCCTGATTGATGCTTAACTGCTCCCCTGTCAGCCTTATTGCCCCTAAATGCCCTCCACTGCATGCCTGGTCACCCCTAACTGCCCTCCTCTGCCAGCCTGGTCACCCTTAACTACCCTCCCCTGCAGGCTTGATTGCTCCCAACTGCCCTCCCTTGCAGGCCTGCTCCCTCCCAACTTCCCTACCCTGCTGGCTATCTTGTGATGGCCATTTTTTAAAAAAAATATATATATATTTTATATATATATATATATATATATATATATATATATATATATATATATATATATATATTTACAGAGAGGAAGGGAGAGGGATAGAGAGTTAGAAACATCAATGAGAGAGAAACATCAATCAGCTGCCTCCTGAGCACCCCCTACTGGGGATGTTCTTGCAATCAAGGTACATTCCCTTGACCAGAATGGAACCTGGGACCTTTTAGTCCACAGATCAACTCTCTATCCTCTGAGAAAAACTCATTTTGGCACGTGGCAGCCATCATGTGTCTACATGGGGGTAGTCACCTTTGACCACATGGGAGCAACCATCTTGTGTGTTGAATGATGGTCAATTTGCTTATTATTCTTTTATTAGATAGGATAGAGGCCTGGTGCACAGGTGGAGGCCAGATATTGTAGTTTGTCCTGAAGGGTGTCCCAGATCAGGGTGGGAGTTCCCTTGGGGAATAGGGCAGCCTGAGTGAGGAGCCTGTGGTGGTTTGCAGGCTGGCCATGACCCCAGTGACCCAAGTGGAGGCCCTGATATCTGGGATTTATTTATCTTCTATAATTGAAACTTTGTAGCCTTAAGCAGAGGCCAAGGCGGGCCAGGGCTGTAAGAGCTTGGCTTCCTTCATCACTGGGGACAACTCAAACCTTCTGCTCTCTCCAGCTCCATGGCTGCTGCCATTTTTGTTGGGATTTATTTGTCTTCTATAATTGAAACTTTGTAATCTTAAGTGGAGGCCAAGGCAGACCATGGAAGGTGGAAAGCTTGGCTTCTTCCTCCATTGCCAGGGAAACCCAAGCCATACTGTCTCTCCGAGGTTGCAGTCATCTTGGTTGGGTTAATTTGCATACTCACTTCTGATTGGCTGGTGGGCATGGCTTATGGGTATAAAGTAAAATAGAAGACAGAGAGGTTTGTTTGTTAGCATTCAAAACTTGGTATGTGTCATTATACAGAGGTATGGCCAATTTGCATATTAATATTTTATTAGATAGGATAGATAATGATACAAGTAACATCCTGATCCTGAGACATCTTTGCATACCTGAACAGATATGCCTATAAAATAAATTCCTAGCAGGGTAATTTTGGGCTCAAAGGCAACATACATTAAAGCTGATATTGCTAGAAATAATTCCTTTCTGTATTCTTACCAACTCTGGGTATTAGCATTTTTGAAATTAATATTTTACTTATAGTTCAAATTATATTTGTCTCAGGTACAAAATATAGTGATTAGATATTTATATACCTTATGAAGCGATCACCACAATAAGTCTAGTACTCATTTGACACCATACAGAATTATTATATTATTGGCTATATCCTACTCTATTCTTAGGTATCAGCATTTTTATCTCTTTCAATTTTATGTGCCAAAAACCATATCAATGTTTAAACGTGCATTTATTTGATTCTTAAAGAGTCTGAATATCTTGTATACTAAATAGCATAATTTACTCGCCATTTTTCTTTCATTTAAAAACTGCCTATTCATGAGCTTTGCTCCTCTTCTCATTCACTTATTTGAGTTCCTTATATATTATAGTATAGAGAGAAACTCTACTTTGCCTCATGGTTGCAACTGTTTTCATATTGATCAATTTTTTTTATAGTGAAGTATTTTTCTATTTTACTTTATTATTATAATCATCCTTAATTGGCTTTCTGAGAAACCCTGTAAATTTTGTAATAAAATTATGGTAAAGACATTTATTTTAATCTATAATAATAAAAGCCTAATATGCTAATTAGATCAAATGAACTTTTGGATAACCTTCCAGATGACCTTCTGGACGACCAAGCTATGACACCCTCTGGTGTCAGGCCAGCCAATGTACTTGCGATGCAATTGGTCAGTGTCCAGCCATCACCCCATGATTGCCCTGCAGAGAGAGGCCCAGGCCACTCACCAGTGGGCTGCGGCTGCTGGGCCGGGCCTCTTTCTATGAGGGAAGCCTGGGTCCTGGGTGCCAGAGGGAAGCTGGTGCTGGCAGCTGGGGGAAGAAAGGCCTACCCTTGCATGAATTTCATGCATCTTAATGCATTGGGCCTTTAGTATTATTATAAAGACAAGCAGGAACCATTGTTTAAATTTGCAAAGGCTATGGAAATGCCTGTAAGAATAAAACTTTACATATTCCCAGAAGATTCTGGAAGCCTGGAAATTCTCCAAGGCCAAGAGTCCTGCACTTTTAATGGACATTTCAGAAATAGAGAGAGACCTGTCTGCCTCACTCAGAATGTGCCATCATCAGCTCCAGCAAGACTGGGATCATAGAAAGAACCTGGGCATTCAGTCATTCTGGCTCATTCATCAATCATGTGGCCTGGTCTTCCAGAGCCACTTTTTCATCTACCAAGTGCACATGATTGTACCTGGGGTGTAGTATAAGCCTACTGTGATTATTAAATTAGATACAACATGCAAAGTACCTATGCAGAGTGGATGCTCCAGAAATATTCATGTTCCCAACACCAGGAGTTAAAGAAAAATTAAACCTGTAATTTCTCAGCTGTGATAGGAACATTTAAAATGTAAGATCACCAACAAGTCAAATGTAGAGGTGCAGCATATTTGAAAAAACAACAACAACCTGCCAGATTCCTTTTCAATTGCCAAAACTTCTCACACACACATATATCAAGATCTACTTGATTTTCTGGAATGAGGTCGAAGTGATATTCAGGGGTCCTCAAACTTTTTAAAGTGGGGGCCAGATCACGGTCCCTCAGAGAGCTGGAGGGCCGGACTATATGAACTACTAATTCCTACTGTAACACCTCGGCTGCGCTCACTGCCCAAAAAACCTGGCAGGCCGGATCAGACTCCTCTGCGGGCTGCATGTGGCCCGCGGGCCGTAGTTTGAAGACACCTGTGTGGTAACGTGCCTCTGTGCATCGTAACTAGTTAGTGCTGTTGCAGACAGTGCTGTGGACTAGGAAAAGCACATGCGGCACAGTGATTAGGGTCCATACACCATGTGAGTGAAAAAAGTCCAGGAAGTGGGTCAGTGGATCCGATAGGTCCTTTGTAGGTTCACTTTTTCCATAAGTCTCTTCTTTTTTCGGCAACAGTCTAAGGGGGAAGGAAAGCAGTCCCTGTTATGTTGATAGTATGTCTTGATAGCATATGGTCAAGATGGCACTTCTACCTGTGGTTTTCCTCCCTCAAAAGCATATCTCTTGTCTAATCCATGACAAAAGCATCAGGCAAATCCCAACTTAAATCTATAGCTGTCTGGTCAGTGCTCCTCAAACTGTCAAGATCACCAAACTAAGGAAAGTCTGAGAAATGCCGTAGCCAGAGGAGCATCAGGAGACAGGAGGACTAAAGGTACATGGAGTCCTGGATGGGATCCTAGGACAAAAAAAAAAAATAGATCTTAGGAAAAAACCAAGAAAGTTCAAATAAAATATGAACTTTAATGAATAACAGTGTATCAATACTGATTCATTAATTGTAGCATGTGTATCATACTAATGTAAAATGTTCATAATAGGGGAACCAAGTATATGGGAATTCTCTGTATTGCTTTCACAATTTTTCTGTAGATATAAAGTTGTTCTAAAATAATAAGTTTATTTTTTAAAAGACTCCCTAGATTACCATTTATTCTATTTAGACATAGTACCCTAAAAAACAAAAATAAAACTTATCCAAAATGCCAAAAAGTTTAAATTCCCAGTTCACACATCAACATTTAATTTTCTCCAAATGTGCCTCAGTACTCTCTCCATCTGGATTATCCACTGCTTTTTTGGGATACTGTTAATGGGGGACACCAGGATATTCAACAAACACTGATACAATGCGGTGAATAAGTCTTCATTAGTGAATTCTGAAGAAACTAGAGTTCTTGCCATCAAATAAATCTATCCTGCAAGAAGCCAGCCTCTGGACAGCGATGGGGACAACCCAGATGGCCAGCCTGCACGTGTGCGTGCGGTCAGCTCTACTCAGATTCCCCTTCACACATGGCAAAAAATCAGTCCAGGACATAGACTGCAAGATTCAAAAATCACAGTTGTGTTTTAAAAATGGACATCACAACCCTACTCTCCTTGTCTGAAAATTTGTTTGGGTATTAAATATAACCAATGAGTTCAGGCAGAAATAACTGAACATTTTAAAACAAGCAAGCAGACAAACAAAAGCACATTATCTCCCAGTCTCTCAGCTAAATAGAGTGCTAGGAATTTGCCAGCATTTTATTTAAATTAATGAACCAAATGATTTATCTGACTGAGTAAATGATGAATATAAATTTACATATTCACATGAATGCATATTCCCAGCCAATTTGGCATGTTATCCACCTATACACCCCAGAGTACTGTACAGTTTGCAAGGCATGTGGAATATAGAAGAATATCAAGTTCATGCCTCATGAGAGTGTGTGCATGCTGGTGGATGTATGGATGTGTTGGTGTGATGTTGGTTAATAAGGTTGAGCCAGACGAAGGAAGGGACAGGAATACCTTGTATTTAGTGGTCTTTCCAAATCAATTTTAAATGAAATTGTTGCTTAGTGTTTTCTTTACTGTAAATAGTGAAAATAGTGGGGGTGATGGTGGAGTGCTGACTGTTCAGGTCCTGAGGATAGTAACAGAAGGAGCCCAGCAGGCCTGCCCACTCCTGTAGTTAATTAAAGTATTTTCACATTCTCCAGGGTGTAATGCACTCTGGGCACCAAGAGTCATGTGCAGTCTAATGATCACACATTCAAATAAAGACAGTGGGGGGCCACCAGGGAACAGATCGCTTCCCCCACCTCATTAAGGCTGCAATGCTTTGCAAATGTTTGAGATGCTCCATTTCTTATGAATAATAAATATTAGCCAGGCTCCCCATTGCTTAGTGGCTCAAGGTACCAAGACCCTGACCTGCTCAGCTGAGACCTGCAGGAGGCAGGAAGTGGGGCTGACATTTGCAGCTCAGAGCTGTCTCCATTGCATTCTCTAAGTGATTCCTGCCAAGGCAGATTGCCCCGACTTACTACACCTACTACATCCCTGTGCCCAAACTGCACTTGATTCTTATTTGTTGGCCCTAACAAGTCTGCAGATGAAAGGTGAAGAGCTTCACAAAGCTCACTGTGAGTTGTCAGGAAATGTGTCCTGAGGATCTCAAAGCCTCAGGGAAAAAATACATCTTAAATACTGAGCAGCCTTTCAAATGGTTAAATTGCATATAAGTCTTCCTAATACTTATAATTTCAGTTGAAAGAAAGCAGGGGCAATTTTACTTTATGGAGATATATAATTTAAAAAAATCAATGTAGGAACCAGATAACAAAAATAATGCCAAAATTTTGACACTTTTGGGTGTTTTATCAATAGGAGAGTTTACTCCTATTTCAGTTAGGATAAAACAAACAAAAACATAAATTAAGAAAATAACAATTTATATTTTATTGTGTTGTGAACAAAAGGGACCACATGCTAACCTGACAAGCTCAGAGGAGGCCTGCATGGTGGTCTTACAAACTCAGAGACCTAAAGTAACCACAAATGATGGTATAAAATTAAACTTTAAAAGCAGTTATGGTGGGCACTTAGTCCTGGGCTGGTATCTTCACTGACAAGGTCAACCTTTACCTTAACTGAGCCAATCTGTCTTTTTGCATCTATAATAACATACCCTTAAAATGTCTGAGTAACTTGTAACTTCCCCTTTTCTGGACCCCCTGGAGCGCAACTTAATGTGCTGGACTCCAGGACAGATACCACAAATTCCTTCATTATCATGTTAATTGTTCCTGCACCCACCTAAGTATGTGTACATCATTTTACTTTTTATCCAATCCCAGGGGTTTCCCCACTTTGCTTTCTCTCACCTCTCTATCACAAATTGATTTCATGTAACCCACCTACGTCGCTTCTGTCCCTTCCTTTGATTGCAATGTATAACTACAGATGTAATCAGCCATTCTCCGGAGTTTTATCTCAATCTGCTGAAGTTCTGCTTCCCAGCATTGTAGACAGTTTGGCTCAAATAAAATCACAAAAATTATTTACAGGTTTGAATGTTTTTATGTTAACATTACATTTCCCAAAGTGCTATTATGTATGTAAACCCCATTTAATCCTCACAACATCCTATAATCATAGACGGTTATTAGTTCTAATTGCATTGTGGATGAAAGAGTTCATATATTACACCTACAAGTGCAGGGGAGGCCTGCATGGCGGGCACTACAAACAAAGACTGAAAGTAACCAATAGGATGGTCTCAACATAAAAATTCCTAACTAAAAGCCTATTACTGCAGCTAGTCACCTTCTTAAGCCTGTAGCTTCCCTGACAAAGGTCAAGCATTTCCTCAAATGAGCTTGTTTATTGTTTTATGGCATCTAAAATAACGTAACTTTGAGATGTCAGAGTAATCCCCTTTCCAGACCCCGAAGGCCACAACCGCTGCACCAGGGGACAAGCCCAGAGAACCACCTCAATCTTATCTTGTTCTGAGCACACTGTCTCTATGTGCTACAAACGTTCATTATTATCTACCCTGTACTCACTGATGTAAAAGAAGGATGTGTCCCTCTTTTATTCTTTCTCCAATCCCAGAGATTTCCCTGTGTTGCTTTCTGCTGCCTCCCTAATCTACCACCTGTGGCTTTCATGTAATCCCCTTACAGCTCCTCCTTTGATTATTATATACAAAATAAATTGTAAAGATGCCTTTCTTGAGAACATTTTCTCAATTTATTGGGATTTTGCTTCCTGGAAATTGTTGTCATTTTGGCATAAAAAAACCTCATAATACAAACTGGTGCAGCCACTGTGGAGAAAAGTATGGGGTTTCCTCAAAAAACTCTAAATGGAGCTCCCATTTTACCAGTGACTCCACTTCTAAGAATATATTCCAAGAGACCAGAACACCAATCAGAAAGGATATATGCACCCCTATGTTCATAGCGGCACAATTCACCATAGCTAAGATTTGGAAACAGCCTAAGTGCACATCAGCTGATGAGTGGATTAAAAAACTGTGGTACATCTACACAATGGAATACTAGGCTGAGGCAGGCGGGGGGGGGGGGGGGGGGGGGGGCGGAGGAAGAAAAGAAATTCTTACCATTTGCAACAGCATGGATGGAACTGGAGAGCACTGTGCAAAGCAAAATAAGCCAGTCAAAGTGAGATAAATATCACATGATCTCACTTATTTATGGAATATAATGAACAACATAAACTAGTGAACAAAAACAGATCTAGAGACAGAGAAGCATTGATCAGACTGTCAAAATTCAGAGAGAAGGTAGGGGGAGGATGGGGATAATGAGGAGAGATCAACCAAAGGACTTGTGTGCATGCATATAAGCCCAACAAATGGACACAGAAACCAGGGAGGTGAGGGCTTGAGTGGGGGCGCGGTGGGGATGGGGAGGGTGAATGGGGGTATAAGGACACATATGTAATACCTTAATCTAAAAAAAACACAAAAAACACATTGAAATTCATTCACTAAAAATAAATTAGACATCTCTAAAAAAACAACTCATAAAAATTTTCCACAGATTTGGAGGTTTTATTAGGTCGACAGTATAAACAATAAAATTGAGGCTCAGAAGGTTAAAGAACTGGCCCCAAGTCACAGAGTTTATGCAGGTTACCCTCAAATTCAGATCTTCTGACTCTAAGAATGTTTGACATGATAACTGTGCTTCACGCTGGGTAGAGAGTTGCATGTTTCAGCCTTTCGCTTCAGTGAATATCCACCCTCCATGTAGCGAGGGCAGGGATGCACTGAGGTCACTGCCCTACCAACGAACAAGTACAATATTTTTTGCATCTGCTTTGCCCAGATGAGTATTACACCGTATATGTAAATAACTGTCTTCTACCTGTGGTATGTAAAAGCATAACTTTTTTTTTTTCTCACACATATTGTAAACTGCCCCTTGTGAAATAGCTTGGCAGCTCTCAGCTAAAAGTTTAAGTTAGCAAAATACCAAATTTTGCTGAGCCATTCACTTACCAATAGCTTCAATTGAATTAATTAATAAAGTTGAGGTGTCATAGTGATATTACAATCCTTAATATATGGAAGATACATCAGATATTCACAATCAAGAAAATGTAAATCGGTGGGAGAGGAAAAAAGATTCTTATATTCTAGCTCCTCCCCAAACTGGTTTGGTTGATTATTGTGATCACTATATTTTGTATTTGTAAAATTTTGTTGTGAGTGCAAAAAATAACTTTTATGGTTGGCAATGTCATTTAAGCTTCACAAAAACAATAATGAGTAGGAGATAATATCCTCAATTAAGGATGAAGAAGCTGGGTCATAGTTCACACTTAAAAAAAATCTCTCTTTCTCCCTTCCTTGTACGTGAACTGCTGTGTCCAGGGGCACACACAGTGGCAGAGGAATGGCTTTTAATTCAGCACTTCTGACTCCCAGTCTCACCCATTTTTACCAACACAATCTTCTCATTCATGGCTGGGCAGAGACTCCCCCAAATAGCTTCCCACCCTAATTGCACAAAACATTAGTTTATAATACTCATTTGGACAAAGCAGATGAAAAAATGATGTACTTGTTCATTGGTAGGGCAGTAACCTCAGTGCATCCCTGCTCTCACTACCCCTTGTTTGAGTTGCCATAGAAAATATAGAATGCCCAGCTAAATCTAAATAAGTTTTTATGTATAAGTATGCCCCATGCCATATTTGGGATATACTTACACAAAACAATTATTTGTTGTTTATCTGAATTTTATTTTTATTTATTTATTTATTTTTTAGAGAGAGGGAAAGACAGAAATATTGATGTGAGAGAAACACTTTGATTGATTGCCTCCTGCATGCTCCCTGGTCAAGGCCTGGGCCAGGGAGGAGCCTGAAACTACAGTATATGTCCTTGACTGGAATTGAACCCAGAACCTTTTCGGTCTGCAGGCTGATGCTCTATCCACTGAGCCAAACTGGCTAGGGCAGTGGCTGGCAAACTGTGGCTTGTAAGCCACATGTGGCTCATGAGCCTCCGTTTGTGGCTCTGTTGTCTAATGAGTTTGAAGACCACTGGGCTAGGGTGTTTATATGAATTTCAAATTTAACTGGCTTTCCTATACTTTCATTTGCCAAATTGGGCAATCCTACTCCATGGGGGCCTGGGCTCTGCCTGCCCCCTGGGCTACTTGGGACACTGGTGTCCATTCTCCTTATATCTTTCAGGAAAATGGTGGGCAGGACATCACAGGACAATGCCTCTTCTGGGGTCTGTCACAGGCACCATGTGAATGAAGAAAGGGATTTCAGCACAGGCCACCTAATTCCGACATTGGCATTTTGCTTCATGAGGCCTCCTCAGGGAAGCAAGGTGGTGAGGGCACTGGCACTGAACTCCTGTCTCCAGTTTCAAAATCTTATTCTACTCAGATCATAATGTCCTTAAGACACTGTTTAAACAACTGCTATTGCTATGGAAAAATACTTTAACCCTTGGGTATCTGATTGCCTTCTGTATTCAAATAATGACTTCCTCCAAACAATGTTAAGGCATAAACAGCTTCAATGTAGAACTTAATACATGAGTAGAATTTCCTAAAAATGAGAATAAAATAAAAGCAGGTAAAAATAACACAAAAGGTCAGTGATGATCAGTAATAACCAGTTAACAATAAGATTACTAAGTTGAAGGTCTAGTGTTTCATAATAGGCAATTAAAGACACACTTACACTTATAATAGATTTTTTGTCCTTTGCACAATTTTAAACTAGATTTAGACTATCTTTTTATTGGAGGTAAATATGTAAACAGCTTAAATGAAAACCTTGCAAAAGCAGATTTCCTTACTGTTAGCACTCTTTAGTATGAATTGTACCACAGCTAGCATTTGTTGCCAGTGCTAACAAATTTATCATCTATAACTCCTTATACAATGCCTAAGACTTTGTAAAACTGAATTTGAATGGTCAGAAGGTATGGATGAATATAACCCCAAATCACTTTAGAGAGTTTGTAGCCTGGAAAAATACCCATGTAAAAATGTGAATACTACCTAGCCGCTCAACGAGGTGAGATTAAATCCTCCTCACAGGTCCATTTCCAGTGAGAGCCAGGAGAGAGGGTGAGCACACACGCTGGGGGAGCCGAACCGGAACACAAAGGCTGTGCAGTCAGAGGGCCTGCTGGGCACAGCTCCACTGCATGCTGCTCGGCTGACCTTGATCCTGTTGCCTGACCTGCCATCTCCAGGTTCCTCCTCTAAGTGGAGATAAGAAACACATTTGCAGTTTTGAAGTTATTGTGAAGAAGAAATGAATTATCATTTACAAAGGGCTTAAGAGTGTCTTGCACATATAACTGATATGCAAATGTACCTAAAGATTGGTATATATGTATTTGTTAATTAAATAAAGATGTACATATATATGTGTCTATATTTTTTTCAAATTAATGTTTTTTAATGAAACCTGGTTGCATTAAAAGCCAAGGTCCTGTTTATAAGCACTAGGGGTGATCTCAGAGCAACCAGGACTCATAATCAGAGTTTTGCTGGGAGATGTACAAGCGATTGCTCTGACTCCTGCAAAACCCAGGCACCAGCACCAATACCTGCCTACCCACAGCGGGAATCAGCAGCTTGAGGTTGTCCTAAATGTAGGTAGATGGCTTTCTCTGCAAACCTCTTATCAATGATGGCAGAACAGTGCTAACAGTTCCCTCCCACATGCGTAGCTGACTTCTTTAAAGTGAGCTTCGGGGGATGGTTTTGAATCTGTCAGTTAGCCAGACCGAGCACTTAGCATTTAGGTATCAACGCGCCTCTGGTTAGCTGCTTGCCCTCAGCTGGTGGGCTGAAGTTCTAGGCAGGGCTGAGGAAGCCCTACACTGCACCAGGTGTCCTGGATTCTCACACCTCCAGCCTCTGCCCACTGTACAGGCCTCTGCCTCTGTCCCCCTGCCTCTCTGCCTCTCTTGAGCATGAGTGGGCTTTGGTGTACTCCTCATTTCCCCTTCTCTCCCAGGTGGATGGCCTACCCTCTTCCCCCTTGCTGTTCCCAACCCTGCACCTGCTCCCCTGTGAGAACAACTTCAGGAATTTGCTTTGCAGGATTTCACTTTCTTGTTAGGGACTTGATTGTGCTCCTCTGCCAGGGAAATGCTTGCTGACAGCATTTGGGGAAATCCCCTGGGTTACAGCCACCTCTGCACCCATTTTCTTAGGACAGATGGTATTTTGTGACAGCTGACAGATTTACCAAGACCTTCTGATTCTAGAAAAAAAGATTCAAGTGAAGACAGAAAGCTTCCTAGGGAGGGGAACATCACAGGTTTCAGTTCTCCCTTCATTCAACTGCAGATTGCCTGTGCTCACTGCTAGCCGCCCCTCCCGGGCCCCATCCGCTTTTGCACACATGCCCTGGGGGAAAGGTCTGTGCAAAAAGGTCAATGGCGTTATTTTATTGGCAGTAATTTTCTATCATCATGGTTACTGTACACTTCCACTTCGGCCACCTGATTTGCTGCTTTCAAGATGGATCCCAGCAGTTTTTACCTTGTGGAAATGAGTGGCCCACTTCGTCTCCATTTTAGTGTGTGTGTGTGTGTGTGTGGTGTGTGTGTGTGTGTGTGTATGTGTGTGTGTGTGTGTGTGTGTGTGTGTGTTGTGTGTTTTGCCCCCAAGGGACAAGATATTTAGATATTTGCCCCAAATAGCTTTCAGTTTTCAGCCTATCTAAAGCAGTATATTAGCGATCACAGTCATCTCTTATCTATTCTTCCAGGATAATCTGACTGTAACCCTATTATTACAGGGTTCAGGGACCAGGTTACATTGCCTCTTCTCTCTTAAGCCCTATATAATTAGACCAGAGGTGGACTGTCCTAAGGTGTTTTTATGCATGCCATAGAGAACTTCAGTCCTGTCACAAACGTCTGAGTGGGACCAAGCAGATGGGCCTGGGGTATCAGGAGCACTGGCAACAGCAGGGCCTGCCAGGTAATGTGCCCTTGGGGCCTGGGAATGCGGTTTGGAAGCATGTGTGGAGCAGATCAGTGGAGAAAACTGCTGAGACGGGAACAGAGGAAAACATAGGTGAAAGAGAGCATGTGGCCCTGAGAGACCATGGAGGGAAGAGGTCAGTCTCTGATGTTTCCCTTCCAGGCAGCATGAGGCCTGGGCATAGTGTCATTCCCATCTATGCGATCCTCTGATAGAGCCTTAACATAAGTGTTCCTTTTATGTGAGCAGATGTCTTTTTACAATTAATGTTCCCAGGACCATGTTCTCTATGACTAACAGCACTAGTTTATTCTACTATCTACCCTCTCCCTGTTCTTGTGTAATAGAACCCTGATTCTTAACTAGCCCACTGATACTTAGCATATAGACTGACTTTCCCATTTTCCCTTGTAGCTACCAGTGGTCAGGTGATTCTGCACTGGAAAAACAAAGGCATCTTCTATAATAAAAGCCTAATATGCAAATCTATCAACAGCAGAACAACAGTTGCTATGATGTGCACTAACCACCAGGGGGCAGACACTCAATGCAGGAGCTGCCCCCTGATGGTCAGTGTGCTCCCACAGGGGAAGCACCAATCAGCCTGAAGCCGGGCTCACAATTGGCAAGTGCAGCACTGGTGGTGGGAACCTCTCCTGCCTCTGCAGCAGCATTAAGGAACCCGGGGAGTGGGCCTAAGCCTGCAGGCAGACATCCCCCAAGGGTCCTGGTCTGAGAGACAGCACAGGCCAGGCTGAGGGATACCCCCCCCGCCCCGCCCAGTGCATGAATGTCATGCACCAGACCTCTAGTTCTATTACATAACCACACCACAGTGCAAATCCTAAAATCTGGAAACTAATATTAATACAATTCTATCATCTAATGTACAAACCTTATTGCACTTCTGCCAATTGTCTCAATAACATGTTTTACAACAAAAGAAAATCCAGAATTAATCATTATATACAAGTCTGTCCGGTTAGTCTCCACTGTTATTATAATTATTATTAGTAGTAGTAGTAGTACTTTAGTCTGGAATGCTTGTCCTCAGGCTTTGTTTGATTTTTGTGACACATTTTTACAGATGGGGCCAGGTGCTTTATAGAATGTCTTTCCATTTGAGTATGTGTTTGTTTGATGTTTCCTCACTGTGAGGTCCAGGCTGTGCATTTTGGCAGCAATACTTTTAAAGTGCTGTTGTGTTCTGGCACCACCTATCAGGAGGCATAGGGTTTGGATTTACTTCATTACTGGACTTATGGGCTCTTGGTTAAGGAGGTGTCTGCCAGATGTCTCCACTATAAAGTCACTATTTGTCCATGTTTGTTGTGTTAGAGCTGCTGCGCATGGGGGGCTTGTCTGTGCAGCTGTCCCTTGTTTGATGACCGACAGATAATAACGAAATGGACATGCAAGGATAGTTTGCTCCCTAAGGCTCAGTAAGATCATTTTGATGAGATGGTTGAGCAAACATTTAAAGACCTTGCTACCTTGTGAAATATACCTTCTTAATGCAATGCTGGCAAGAAATAAAATAAGAAAAAGCCAACAGACTCTCACTAAACAGTAATTTATTTTTACAGAAACTACTATGAGATAACTGTATACTAAATGAATGCAACATACACATGCCAAAATAGAAGAGAAGCAATTATGAGAGGATGCTTCAATAATCCACAAGATCAAAATTACTAATATGGACTATACGCACTTTTTTAGTTTACAGGGTTTTTCAACCATCCAGGCGGCACTTGATGGGAATTTACTTGGAGTACATGTGGCAGCAGAAATACTTGAGAATTAGTACTATGTTCAGTAATGAATTATTACTTTTAAAGTTTTGAGCCTATCGCATCTGATCCTTTAAAGACCCAAATCCCATAAGGATGAAAAAAACCCATATTTATTAAACTCTTGATTCCTAAAAAAATGAGTAACTTTTGTGTTTAAAACAAGCAGCACCCAGCCATAGATGGGAGGGTGGACAGAGTGTCTGCCTATAGACTGAAGGATCCTGGGTTCGATTCCTGCAAGGGTGTGTACCTCGGTTGTGGCTCGATCTCATGTGAGAGAAATACATGAATGTTTTCCTCTCTGTCTCTCCCTCTCTCTTCTACTCTCTCTAAAAAAAAAGAAATGGAAAAAATATCCTCAGGTGAGGATTAAGAAAAAATAAAAATGAAAAAATAAAGATCAGCAGCCATGTAGAAAGCAATGTCCAGAGGTATTTTGAAGTCTTTATGTAAGTCAAGCAGAGATAGAATCCAATGAGAGATATTACTCCACCCATAATCCATCTGGTTTGAGTCCTGTGGTAGAGCATGAGGTGCAATAATGACAGCATCTGGCAATCCTGTCCAGCAGGCCTCCTCCAGCATTGCACTGCACAGCACCGTTAGTCGTGGGCATCAATGTTTACAGTAGCCAGTTACTGGGAGATGAGAAGTTAACTGTTCAGTAAATATGAAATTCACAAATTTCATAAACCTAACTGATGCAAATGCAAAAAAGTGCATCGTTAGAAACAATGAAGTGGTGTAACCCCAATGTAGCAATAACTGGGCAAGAACAGTGACTGTTTGCACACACTTTGGGTTAGAATGAAGTAAGTTTTGAGCCATTTTGAAAATATATTTATCTACCACCATCAAAAATGTATTTCCTTGGAGTGATTTTACCAAGTTAATATAGACTCTTGGTCAGTATCTTTGGAAAAATATGCTACGCTGTCCAATGTATTCTTTATTCCTTTACAGTCCTTTCAACCTCAGAACCATTTTTTAACTTACCACTCTCCAAACAGGGCCAGGGATCAAGTTGTAACCGAGATATGCGCCCTTGACCGGAAACAAATCCAGGACCTTTCAGTCTGCCAGCCGATGCTTATCCACTGAACAATTATTTTTTATAGTTATTGAATGGAAAATGCAGCCTAAGGCTTAATTAGATACTCTCATACACTGCTGATCAAGGTCAGATTTATTACAAACATTTTTAGATGACTACTTAAAAATATGAAATAATAGCTTTCAAAATTTTCATGTTTATTGATGCTACATTACTCAAACTCTGTTCTAAGAAAAGGATTCTAATCATTATTGCTACTATTCAACATTGTTCTGGAAATACAATACAAAAAAAATGAGTTTTAAATACTTGGAAAAAGAGAACTTTGGGTTTTTTTTTGTTTGTTTGTTTGTTTGTTCTTTTGGCAGATGGTAAGGCAGTATATTTTTGAAATATAAGAAAACTAATTGAAAAATAATTTGAACTAATGAAAGGACTAGCAGAGTGATCACTTATTAGAACAATTTCCAAAGAAATAATATATTTTTATAACCAATAACCAATTGACCTTATAAAGAGAAATAATAATTTATGATAAGAATAAAGACTATGAAACCTGAGAAATAAAGTTTATAAGAAATTAAAACAGAAAGATAGATCATTTTTATTTAAGGGAAGACTCAGTATTTTAAATATAGCTATTATTTCAAAATCAATATATAAACAATGCAATTTCAATTAACATAACACCAGGACATTGCGTGGAAATTGGTGTTATCTGGGAGAATTATCTGGGAGAGTAAAAGGGCAAAAATAGCTATGATGATTTTAAAAGAATAGAGCAAGTGCAATGAGAACTCTGTGTGTGTGTGTGTGTGTGTGTGTGTGTGTGGTGTATACTAGTATATACAGTATTCTATAGTAATTGAACTGCAGTTGTGTCATGAGATGATATTAATAGATCAATGGAAAAGAACATTGGATAGAGTCACAGTCTTGTGTCTATATGGAAATTTGATGTATGAGAACAGTGTCACTTTAAATCAGCAGGCTGAGAACAAATTCAACAAATTATATTAAAATACTTGGCTATCCATTTGATAAAAAATAAAAATAAAAATTCTATCTCACAACATATCCAAAGTAAACTTCAGATTCAAATTCCTAAATGTTAAAAACAATATTATAAATTTTTAGAGGATTTTTTTGTTGGTAATTGAAGTAGAGGTCTTTAAAAGAAAACATGAATGATTTGCAGACATGAACTCATAAAAATTAATATCTCGTCTATTAAAAAGACATTTAACAGTTAACGACAAATTAGAATTACATTAAAATATTTGCAACATTAAAGAAATGAATAACTACAATAAATAAAGAGTTTCACTAATTCATAAGTAAAACAAAAATAACCAATAATACAAGGACAAAAAATATAAAAATATAATTCACAGAGATCCAATTCTTTAATTAAACACATTAAAATTTGCTTAGCTTCATTAGTGTTAAGGGAAATTAAAACAATGAGATTTGATTTTTTATAAAAGTAAATATGATTAAAAATCAAGTTACATTTGATAATATGTTCTGATGAAACTGGGGAAACCCATATCCTCTTACAACGTGGGATGCAATGTAAACCAGTGTGGCTATTTTCATGGAAATTTTGGCAATATCTATTAAAATGTGAAATATCCATTTTCTGTGTCCCTGCAGTTTCTTTTTTTAGTATCTCTACCAGAAAAATTTTACTTTGTGAGGTAATTTTAATCACTCAACAATTGTTGTTTATGTAGGGAGATTCATTCTAGTTTTAGAAACATGAGTGTACAAAAACAAACTTCTCTATTACAAAGCTCCTGAGCCCTTAATTTCTATAAATGCAATAAAACAATACAGTTGATTTAAATTTAGCTGGAGGGTAAACAAATTGAAGTGGAGCTCAGGTGAAGGGAAAAAAGTGGGAGAGGTCAGGCCAGCTGATCTCTCTGGTCTGAGGAGGAAGGACTTGTTTCCCACCGCTGGTTTTGCTTTTTGCATCCTTCTTTCTCTTTCTGCAGGAAAGGTAAGCTTCAGAACCAAGGCCAGGCATAGTTTGGGAGAGAGGGGATAAGGAGCAGACTACTTCCAGTTTATGCTTTAGGATGATGCGTAAACAAAACCTTTGCCAGGTTTTGAGGCTCAGTTGTTAATTTGCTTTGTTCCCTAAGATAAAAATATACAATAGGGATTAGGAACCCAAGTCTCAGCTACACAGAATATGTGTGTTTTCATAGATTATTATGGCATGATGACTGACTAAACCCTGGAATATTTGGTACTGACTATTCTTGTGCAGAGGTGTGAAAGCCAACAAGCCAACAGGCTCAGTCAGATGTTCAAGCAAATGTCTACTTTAAACCTTAGTTTTCAGGTCTAGGAGTAATAGGGGCTTAACTACATGATCTGTGAAGTCTTCAATTCTAAATATTACAAATCCAGTTTTTACATGAAACAGATAAGAACACAGTAGATAAACTGATACATTCAGTGGTTTAAATTTTATCAATTTCTGGAATGGTTCTTTCTACAGTTATAAATTCCCTACCTTAAGATTCAGCTTTATTCTTCACAAGGATGAGTAGAAACTTCTATATAAAGAAGCCAACCCACCGAAACCGGTTTGGCTCAGTGGATGGAGCATCGGTCTGCGAACTGAAAGGTCCCAGGTTCGATTCCGGTCAAGGGCATGTACATTGGTTGCGGGCACATCCCCAGTAGGGAATGTGCAAGAGGCAGCTGGTCAAAGTTTCTCTTTCATCGATGTTTATTTCTCTATCCCACTCCCTTCCTCTCTGTAAAAATCAATAAAATATATTTTTTTAAAAAGAAGTCAACCTACTTAAATTCAAGGAAAATTAATTTTGTGTTAATTACAATTCTTGAAGACTTTTGCCAGTGCCCCGCTGCCCCCCAAAGGAAAACCAATAAAACGCTTATGAAGTAATTTGTGAGCTGCTATTGTCTGATGTAACATTGTTGCCTATTGAAACCCTATAGCTGGAGACAACTGGTTATACCTTTAGTTATGGTCATCTATTTCTGACCATTAAAGTATGTTATGCCAGACTTTTAAATACTGTGAATAATGAAATTTCATGATCCCTTCTGAAGATGGTCTTTTTTTTTTTTTTTTTTTTTTTTTTTTTTTTGCAAAAATGCTTTATCCTTAAACCTCTAAACAGCATATCAGTGAAATCATGTGAAGCACAAGCATGAGTTAGTCATGTCTAAGCTGGTCTACAGCTAACTCAGAACATACATTTCCTTTTTCTGTTAAGTCCATTTCAAGTAGCCATCCGCGCTGAGTTAAAGAGGATGATTTCATTAAATACTACTATTTTGTTTTTATATGAACTGTATAATAATAAAATATGTAATTTTATTAACTGAAGACTTTTCTTGGAGCTCAAATTTGATTCATCCAAGAAGTGCAAGTCACCTAAGTCATCTAAGAAATCTTTCACATGTCAATCTGATTTGTATGACTCACATATCTGCATAATAGCTGACAGAGTTGTAAAGGCTCATGCTTTTGTGATCAAATTAATTTATCAATGTCCTTAGTTTTAGAAAACATAGAGCTATGAGAGATTATTATGATTATTATATTATTATTTTTTTAGTTTTTAACTTGTTTTAGTTGGGGGGGGGGGGTCCCTATAAACTCAGGATTCCCGTAAACTTCCGCTCAGACTCTATTTATTTTGCTTTAGGATGTAATAATATTGTTTCAGCTTATAAATTCTAAAGAAGTGAGTAAGTGACTGATTAATATTAGATTCTTTACATAATTCAAAGAAGTCGTTTAAAGCAAAAGGTTAAGGAATTCCTCTTTTCATAATAAACAAAGAGTTTATGTAGATTAATTAATTCTTCCTCAAAATATAAAATAACTCCCTGAAGTTCCTGAAGAATGACTACACTCAGAAACCAAAGGAGAGGCCATGCTTGGAAAAAGGAAATAGCAGGGGGTCAGTTTCCTGTTTTTTTCAACTAAGGGCAGGTCATAGTGACCTGCAAGGCAACCCACACAGATAGGAACCAGCCATTTTGTGATTGAGAAATCAGAACACAGACTTTGGTTCCACCACAGCAACTGGAGCATGATGGGAAGAATCTTGGAAAGGAGTGAGAACATTAGAGGGAAGTTCCAATTTCTGCAAACAAAATTTACTCAAATCTTTGGCTGGCTCATGAAGCATACATGCATGGGGTAGATTCCTATCAGCTACTCTAAAGCTAAAATAAAGAAACAGAGATTTCAGCCACTGCCCACCTCGAGGAGACAGAATTTGGACTTCGAGTTCAGTCAAGTTAACTGATCGCTAAGACAGACAGACAAATCAAGACTATTTGCAAGAACATAACACAAGTCATGGACTCTACAATATATTATTTCTAATGTAATGGTGCAATCCAGGGTTACTACAAATAAAAAGAAACAGGAAAACATTGCCCATATTCCAAGGAAAGAAATTACTGGAGATTAACTTTGAAACAATCTAGATATTGAAATTACCAGACAAGTATTCTTTAGTAGTTATTATAAGCATGCTCAAAACTGTTAAAAAAAAAAAAAAAAAAGTATAGTGATAATGAATAAACATATAGCAAAATTCTATTGATATATAAGGACATATAAGAAAGTTTAATTGAGAAAAAAAGCTATAAAAACAATTTACTTGGTCTCTCTCTCTCTCTCTCTCTCTCTCCCTCTCTCTCTCTATTTCTCTCTTCTTTTCTCTCTCTCCCTCCCTCTTTAAAATCTATAAAAACCATATCCTTGGGTAAAGGTTAAACATAAATAAATAAATAAATAAATAAATAAATAAATAAATAAATTACTAGCTTAAGTCCAAATATCTTTAAAAACACATTACAGAGTAAAGAAATTAACTAGGAAAGTTTGGTTTGTTAGTGAAATTCTATAATATCTAAAGTAGCCTCAGAATTTGAAAAATGGAAGGGACTTTTAAAGTCTGAAGCCAGTGAGGATGTTGAGATCAGTGATGGTTTTATACCCAATAAATACCCAATTCTTTTTCCCAGTTATATAGTCTTGAAAGTTAATCTCTTATCATTTGGAAAACAGGTTTTTAAGAGCACCAAATGAGGAATTTGGGCACTTATCACAGTATTTGGCTCAACTGTCCACAAAGTTAATACCCATCCCTAGTGATCTGATCAAGGGCATATAGCCAGTTAGATATGGATCTACCTCCAATTGATCTTGGACTCTACTCTTCAGTGTTTTTTCTCTCCACGTTTTTCACTCTTAAAAATGATTTTGTTCTTGAGGTCTGGGAACATACTGCATCCAGAAAACTCAAAGTAGACACCACTTCAATTTCTTTGGAATCCAGAAATGGCTTCTTGAAGAAACTACTCTCCAACTTGAGACTACATTTTAATTATAATTTTGATTTAATTAGGATATCCTTCATTGTATCTCATCTAACTGTTTGAAAATATGTTTGTAAGATCAACAGGAGGCATTAAATGGAAGTTACATCAAGGTACAGAAAAGAGTACTAAAGAACTATAGTGTCATCTCTTCCCACCTGTGTGTTCCAGTAATACAACTTTATTTTTCTGGCCTAGATTTTCTCACCAGAAAAAAAACGTATGAGTCCCTATTTCTCTATTTTATAGAATTCATGTGAAAGATAAGTGGAATAATCAATGTAATAGGGCTCTGTATATAATAAAGTACTATTTAAGTGAGATTTTATATTACACATTTATCAAAATTTTTCAAAAATTTACAGCACAAATCAGAGACTGTTTAGTATTGGAACTACATTTGTTAGCAATGTGCTTCTTCCATGTGAGCACTCTCAGCATCTTTGGTTTATGTAACGATCAATCATAAATGTGGCACCAGATGTTCCTTGGTCCCTGAGTTCTGGGAATCATGTCAGAAAATGTCCGAGGTAACCACTGAGAGGCATACAGAGTGACCCAATAAAGCTCTTGGATCTAAAACTCATAGCAACTAAGACAGATGGTTTTAACTGTTTAGTGTTTAATTTATAAGTCAGTTGATATTTAACCCAATGTGCTTATTTACAAAAGTTTCAATTAAGACATAATACTCTACAAATAAGTATAAAAAAAGCCTAAATGGTAATTATCTAAACTTACATCAACAAAAATAACATGTGGTATTAATTTAATTGAGATTTGTTCTATACTGTCCTCTTTTTCCTTTGAAAAGTATAGTTGAATATAGAATAAACTAATTTCCTTATTTGTTTGCAAAGTACAGATGAGGCTCTATGCTACAATAATTTTACAAGTTATGTAATGTCCAAAGGAGAAGCAAAATAAGGGTTGATGACTAAGGACAGATGTGACATTATATTTATCATTACTGAAAAAAAATTTCAGTTTGTCAAAACACTTATCTCCTGTACAACTCAAAATTGCTTCAAGATAGAGCTAATTTCAAAATTGACACTATTGTCTCAAAGCTTTATTATGTTGTAAGTTATATGTTCTTTCCAGTTAGCCATCCTCAAATGAAATTCAGGATGGCTATCTTTCTTTACTGACCCACTGAAATAGGACACACCTTTAATTTTTCCTCCCACCAAGGGTGAAGGTTTGCTGTAAGTCCCCATATCTCATTCTCAGCCCTCCCTTTGATGTGACATGGCTGGGAAAGACATGGGCAATAGCCTGGAACTATGGAATAGAAGTTCTTATGCTACATCATTTTTAAAAATTAATTTTTCTTATGTTAATAAAAATGTGGTTAAATATATATGCCTGCCTATGTCAGTAAGTGGAAGGAGAACAATATGCTCAACACATGATTGACTGCTCTCTGCATTGGGCAAACAGATCAGGAATGTGCCATCAATCTATTTGGAGTCACAGACTTTCCAGAAAAATGCACAAATATGCAAGATTTTTCATTCCATTTATGAATCCACCAGATAACAATTGACCTCAGAGTAAGAAACCTTAAAGTGCAAGAAAGGAAATAGCTTTTCTTGTTGTTGTTTTTTTTTTTAAAGGTCCTTTATGTTCTCCTCTGAGTAAAGGATCAATTTTGCATTAGTGTCTGATGGATGGGTGCTTGTCCAGAAGCAGTGGGTCCCAAATGCTATTCAAGGAGGATATCATTTTCCATATTCCTCAATGCATGAGGAAAAATGAGCAAAGACAGAGGGTGTATGTGTGGTAGAGTAGGATTTTTCACTCCCTCATCTTTCTTTAAAAAAAAAAAAAAATATATATATATATATTATTGATTTTTTACAGAGAGTAAGGGAGAAAGATAGTTAGAAACATCAATGAGAGATAACATCGATCATCTGCCTCCTGCACCCCCCCTCCCCACTGGGATGTGCCTGCAATCAAGGTACATGCCCTTGACCGGAATGGAACCTGGGACCCTTCAGTCCACTGGCTGACGCTCTATCCATTGAGTCAAACTGGTTAGGGTTCTCTCTTTCTTTACTTCTTTTTCCTTTGGGGAAGGCAGTGTTTTATTATTAAAGTAATACCCAAAGCTGTTCCATAAAATGTGGTTAATATTAGCAAAAAGGGCTGATTTTGATATGTTTTGCCTGTAGATGCTCCACTTGGAGGAATCTCAAAGACCTCAGGCCCCCTTCCTCAAGCACAGTAAAGACAGGACTTCCTGTATCTTGGTTGGAGCCAGGAGCAATGCTCAGAACCTCGGGGACCTAGTGAAGCTCACATAGAATAGAGCTGGGACCCTGAGAGTGAACAGAAGATGGGAAATGCTGAAAGGTGTGGGGGAGGATGAGGCAAGAGTGAAGGGGAAATTACATCAGAGAGAGAGAAGGAAACACAAAGAGAATTCTTTCTGGGCTGATTAGTAACTTGAAAGGAATAGCAAGAATAAGTTTTGCACCATTATAATGACTCTCTGTATATGTGATTATCGTACAGTAAGAGATTTATTTTAGGTAATGAACTGAAATAACACGCCATTCCAAACACTGCATTGTTGGCGAAACACTGGAAATTCATTGCTTGAGAAAACTGACCTTTATTCAAATAGATTCATGCTTCCTTCATTGCAAAAGTGTTTTTATGAAAAAAAAAACACCAAATACAAAAACAAACAAACAAACAAAAAAAAACAACAGGCAGCTGACCTACACAGTACAAACAATTTGTAACTGGTCCCTGGACCACAATTTGAGTAACTCTGAGCTGGAAAACATCTAAAGTAGTTGAAATTACAAATAGAGGATTTGGGCTCTGAAATCAGGCAAGTCTAGATTTGAATCATGAGTATGCTCCAGAGCAAGTTACTTAATTTCTCACTCATTTGATCAGTGGGATCTGATTGGGCTGTGAACATTCAGAAGGTCACTTTCCATAGTGTGTTTTGGCAAGTTATAAGACCTCAATAAATGTTAGCTGTCAATATTATTTTATCTTATTAATTAATTACACATTATTAAGTTGCCTACTTTCTACTGGGTCCTTGTAAGTATTAGGGGTGCAAAGATGAATGAAATGCAGTTTTTCCACTTAACAATCATAGCTCATGTTCTTTCCACTTCGAGATTCTAGACCAAGTGACTATTGCAGGTGTATCACTTTTATTGCTTCCTTCACAGCCTGCTGAGTGAGTGCAGAGGAAAGATTAGCATGAATGAGTACTTCAAGTACAAGGAAATAAAAACTTCAAAAATTTTTGTATGCAAGAAGCAGAAGAACCAACTCCAACTGGCTGAAACAATAAGAAATGTGTTGGCTTATCTAACTGCAAGTCCAGAGTAGGGTCAGCTTCAGAGCTGACTTAATCCTATGGTTCTGGATCCATTTCCCCCCAAAAGTTCTTCGACTCAGCCTTTCTCAAAATGCTGGTTTCACATCTAGAGTGGTAGAGAGAGTGATAACATTTCAGATTCTACATCCTGTACCGTCCCAGTCTAGAGAAAGAGAATAGTTCACTCAAAAAATATTCCAAGAATCCTTCCAATTCACTATTCACAACCTGAGTTGCAGTCCCATTTCCAAACTAATCACAAACAAAACTGGTTTCTCCTAAGGAATTCCGTTAAGGAATTCTTAAAGAAATGAATAGCTGCACATAAACATAATAAAGGTAAGATTGTAAAAATCAGTTAAAAATAATCTATTGAAATTTTTCTATCTATAGAAAAGGAACTCAACACAAGAAATAAATTAAGTAAATTGTCCAAGGTAGCTAAGCCAAAGTTGGTAGAGTTGTGATTCTAACTTGGGCATTGTTATTTAAAATATAATATATTGTATTTTCAACACCAGCCTATTTTCTTTATCTTACCTAATAAAAACAAAAACAAAGCACATAATTCTGATTGTTTTTCCATCCCTTAGGGATTCTAGCAGCTGGTGAGAACCATAGCTCATACTGAGGAGAAAGGTAAATGCAGTTTCTGTGATATAACTTGTTTACAATACCCTTTAGTTTCTTTTGAGAATATAGATTACCTTTCAACATTCTGGTCTTGTGTAGTTATTTTGTCCTATATCAGTAAAATTTTTAAAGGGCATCCAGTGCTCAGAAAAGAACTATCGTACTTGGGAGCCAAGTTGTATTAATTTGTGATGACTGTTGTTATGTATCGTAGCCTGTATCTTATCGAGCCAAGCTTTTTTGTGGATAGCTTCCTGAGGTTTCATTGTTTACTTGTGCATACTTTCAAAATTATTAGGGAGACATTTCTTATTTGGAGCTATTGCATTATTGCTTAATGCATTATTTCATTGTATTTAGAGTGGGTCCCAGAATAACTTTTACATATTGAAGGCCTTATACTTAATTATTCTAAAAATTAACCACATCACTACAGTGAACATTTATTGGCTCATGTATCTGAAAAAGTTTTGGGGGAGGAAGAGATTAGTTTGGGAAGCCTCACTGGTATTCTGTTTTAGGCCAGCAACTGAACCATTAATGTAAATCTTTAATGTCAAATCCTTAATATAAAAAATCAGTCACTGAGTCATCAAATCAGGCACTTTCATGTGGCCTGTGATCACTCCATTTCTTCTGTTCTGTAATAGGTTTAAGGGGGATTTTAGTGTTACCATACACAGACATATGTGAAACTGCTAATACCTTTTGATATTGGGTCTTGATTGTTTCTCAAATCCCACTAAGAGGTCTTGTTTTCATAGAAAAATCATTCTGATATTTTAATAAAGTGTATAGCTTGTGCATATTTAAACCATATAACCTAAATTTATTATCTTTTTGTTTTTTTTCCCAATGAGTATTGTACCATTTCTAAATATTTAATGAAGGCAATAAAGTACATTAGCCCTCCACACTACAGTGACCCATGGATTTACTCCCAGTTGGAAGCACTTCTGTTTGAGGACTATTAAAATCAGTGACCTTTTGGATGTCAATTTGTTTCTCCAGCTATCCCACAGGAAGATGTGAGAAATTGCACTGGTGCTATTAAGCCATGCTTTCCTACTTTTGAGTGAAAATATGTGTATTCCTATATTGAGCTTCTTTGGCAACTTCTCATGCATGTTCTCTCTCTTCACTTGAGTGAAGATAGCTCACAAGTGAGAAGTGTGAGGATGAAGCCTAAGGTCTGTGATTCATTCCAGCTTCTCTTTTGAGTGTATGGTTTCTCAGAGTCTCTTCTAATGTTCTAGTCTCTTTACTATCTCAAATGAGACTAGCTAAATTTTTTCTAGATAGGTAATGTCAATTTGGGTATAATGTTATGACTTATTTAAAAATGTGATTTATTTCTCTGAATTGTCATCAGTTTTGTCATATGGGGAGTTAGACCAGGATAGCCTGTATTAATGACAGTCTATAAAATAATGTTGTATACTTACTTGTCAATAATTAGAGATTAAAAGGAACAGAAGTATTCCTAATAATTTCCAAGATTATATCACCTATTTCATTAAAGGGCATTTGAACCAAGTGGGTCATTAATTCTGGGCTTTGTTGTAAGTCGTTATTTTATGAATTATTTTTGAGTTTTGTATCTTTGAATGGGTAGAAGGGAAGAATGACTACCAAAGTATCAGTCGGAATTGGCTGCATATTTTAAAAATACATTTTATTGATTTTTTTTTTACAGAGAGGAAGGGAGAGGAATAAAGAGTTAAAACATCTATGGGAGAAAAACATTGATCAGCTGCCTCCTGCACACCTTCTACTGGGGATGTGCCCGAAACCAAGGTACACACTCTTGACCTGAATCGAATCTGGGATCCTTCAGTTTTCAGGCTGACGCTCTATCCACTGAGCCAAACCAGTTAGGGCATTGTCTGTGTATTATCCTTCCTGAACTTAACACTAATTTTGGTACATAACACACAAAACATCCATTTTATATTGTTTTACTTTAAGTATTTTAAAAGTATGCTTCTTGTTCTGGTTATTTCTTGTCATATGCTTCAAAGACTAATGATTTGTCACCTTATATACCTTAAATTTACACAATGTTTTATGTCAACTATGTCTCAGGAAAGATGGAAAGAAAAAAAAAGAAAAAAAGAAAAAAAAAGACTGATAGCTTACTCTTTGGACCAGAAACCCTAGTTCTGAAAATTTGGTACCTCCTGGTTCTAACCCATGTGTATACTTTCTTCCTTTCTCTGTCTAGTACTTGAGTTTGAGTATCTCATCTGGGTCACTCCCTTAGCCTCCACATCTCATGTCAAGCTCAAAAGATAACCTTTCTAAATTCTATCTCCTGATCCTCCTGAGGTATTTTAGGTTCTATAAAGCATCATTCATACAGAAATTGTGTTGACCCATCTTGTCTTCTTTCCCTTCATTATGATTTCTTTGAAGCCTGGGATCATGTCTTGCCCTAAGAATGGAATCTATTGTACTATAACTCAGTGCATACAATAGTGGCTCAGGCATTGGACCAGCTCAAAGACGTGCTTTATTTGACTTCAGGCATGTTTTATTTTTTTTTAATATATTTTTATTGATTTCAGAGAAAAAGGGAGAGGGAGAGGCAGAGAAAGACACATCAATGATGAAATAGAATGATTGATTGGCTCCTGCGTGCCCCATACTGGGGATCAAGCCTGCAACCCGGGCATATGCCCTTGACTGGAATTGAGCCCTGTCCACTGAACCAAACTGGCTAGGGCCACAAGGCATGTTTTAGAAAAACCTGCGTGCATCCAGGCAGGGAATGGATTCTCGAGCTTTGAGCATGATTCCTGACACTCCAGTAGTCTTAAATTGTGCTCCATTTACATTACCTGCTTGTCCCTGAAGGACTAGAGATTGATATTGTGAAGCTTGGATTTTTACCAGGCTTCTTTCAAGAAAAATTATCCTTCCATCTTTTCTAACTTGAGGCTTTCCTGGTTATATGATATCAACTCTGCTTATATAGTTGATATGGCATTACTTTATTCTTGGTGCTAACACAAAGGCAAACAAACATCAGTGGCTGGATGTAACAACCCCTGTGTCATCCTGTGTATATTATCAGCTCTAATTCACTAATGTCTGTGCATGAAGAATTACTATTTGTGACTCCAGGCTGATTTTAGGTGACAAAGGCAACAGCAGTCCTGTGTGGCATCAATGCTCTTCCCAACCTTTAAGATCAATGTTATTGCCTGTTCTTTGGTTATTTTGTTGTGTGTGTTAGGAATATACCTGGTTGCAAGTGATAAAAAAAATAATAGTGCTTTAAACCAGACACCTGTTTATTTAACTTTCACCTAAGGACTGGCATAGGAGCGCCACAGCCATCAGGAGCCCAGGCGCTTTCTAAGTTAGTGCCATTCTTTTTTTTTTTTTTTTTTAATATATTTTATTGATTTTTACAGAGAGAAAGGGAGAGAGATAGAGAGTTAGAAACATCGATGAGAGAGAGTCATCGATCAGCTGCCTCTTGCACACCCCCTACTGGGTATGTGCCCCCAACCAAGGTACATGCCCTTGACCGGAATCGAACCCGGGACCCTTCAGTCCCCAAGCCGACACTCTATCCATTGAGCCAAACCGGTCCCGGCAGATAGTGCCATTCTTAAGGCTCAGAAAGGCTGTTCAGGTCCAGCCCTCAGTGCACATTCCAGGCAGCTGGAAGGAAAGTGCAGCAAGAAAGAGCACACCCCCACTCTTACCAGAAATTTCACATACATCTTCATTTGTTCCTCATGGTCCAGAGTTCTGTCACCTGGACACAAGTAGCTACCAGAGAAGTTGTGAAATAAGATTCCTCTGCCAGAAAAGTGCTCAGCTAAAAAATTGAGGGTTCAATTACTATAGAAAAAAAAAGGAAAAATAAATATTGAGGTGTAGCTAAGAATCTATACATCAATATACATGTCAGAATGATTATTTTTATTTATTGTGCAACAAACACAGATATATTGTCCCCCCCCTAGAAAATATACATATATCCAAACATATTCAACATCTCTGAAATCAAAGCTGAAAAAGGCCTAGACTCCAGATGTATTATTTATTTCCTATGAACTGTTTAAATGCTAAAATATTTTACAATACATTAAGTACCTATGGCCATTTTAGTTTACTGGATCAATGTAATATGTGATCAAGTTACTTGTTGAATTTTTCCATGAGAAATAAATTTAAGTGCAATAAACAAACAATTCAGTAAAAAAGAGAAAGGAAGCCCTAACACATGAGCTTCATTTAGAGAATTTAATTCACTAGACTTCCTGGAAACCACAGCAGGAGGAGTTTCAGAGAGCAAACAAAAATGAGGCAAACAGGAGCTGGTCTAGAAACCTGAAGGAAGGACATCTCTGCTGGAAGATTGGCAGCCTAACTCTGTGGCCGAAGGTATTCCTGCAAAGCCTCCGCATCCTGTCTAGGGAGCACTGCTGCGGAGCCTTTGTAAGTGCTTGCCAGGAAAAGAGAGGACCTCGCTCAGTTGCTTGGAGCCTGTAGGCCTGTAGGAAGTTAGCTTTGCAATAGGACCCCTCCGGCAGAGTTTCCATTTCCCTCTATCAGCAGAGGTACCGGGCTGTAGCTGTATCATCCAACAAGAATCCACAGGACTCCCTTCTATCCGGGGACTTGGGAGCTTCTGCAGAGATCACTTAGTTAAGTTGTCCTTTCACGTGAGGTTGGGAGAAAAGTGACCCTTAGTCCTTGTGGGCTCCCTAGCAGCTCTGACATCTCTGCAGGAATCCAAGACTTGGCTTATACATTGTCAGTAGCAATGCAGCCCAAGAACTGGGCTTTATTTAGGGGCCACTGGGCCAATGTCTTCTCCAGGAGTTTACTCTTTATCGATCTGAGGGATTATAGAACAAACAGAACGTAGAAGGGGATCAGGAGTTCTCAGAAAAAAAGAAAGGGACACTCACAAAGTCACCCATTAAGTGGACTGAGGCTATAAGCCCCAGAAAAAATAAAATAAATGGACTGTCAAGAGTAAAAAATATATATTAAAAATAATAAAATAAAAGGAGAGATGACATCAGGACAAGCTCAAAAAACCCTACATTATCCACCTCTTTCTAAAACAAAAATGAAAGACTGAATGTGCAAAATGGACAATGGTCAGACCTTATATAAAAATGGCTCTGTAGCAACCTGCTTGGGAAAGCAGCCCTTATCCACAATAACCAGTCCAGGAAGCCTCCTGCTCTAAGCCGGAACTTCCAGGAGGCCAAAACTGCTATCTCAAGTAACAATCCAGAAAGCCAAACAGGGACTGCTATAACCACTGGGTCCCACAAGTCAGGAAGCATCTCTAATTTTTGTTACCAGTTCCAATTTAGGACTAACCAGAGAAAGCAGAATATATACCCCTAACCAACTGCATGGTGTGCCTACATCTAGTTGGCCCGCGTACAGCCCCCTCATGCCAACAGCCTCCAGTCAGGCAGCCTGAAGCCATTCCTTTTTGTTACTATAAAACTTTCCTGTTCCTGTCTCCCAGTGAGTCTGCCAGAACACAAGTGCTGGCAGCTGACTCCCTTGCCCGAGCAGGTCAAAATAAATGTGCTTTACCTGATCTCATTTGATCACATCACCATTTATTTCCACAGAAACTATGTACCCTGAACACCAATCATCAGCTCTCAGGACAAACTCCACATTGAGTCACCATCTTTACTATCATGAAATCCCCATTTATAGTCCTCTTCCAGAAAGCCTTTCCCTCTCTTCTCACCCATCCCATATCAAAGCCCTGCCTCCTCCAGAGCCCAGCCCAGGCTAGTGGTAACTACAGTGACCCTTGAACAACTAGGTTAAGGGCACCGACCTCGGTATAACTATTGATTATTGATTCCCCCAAAACTTAATTACTAATAGGTTACTGTTGACCAGAAGCCTTACCAATTACATGTTATACACTGAGAGGCCAGATTATTATGATCTCTGAACACATAAAAATCTGGCCACTCAGTATATATATATGGTTCGGTGTATGAATTCGTGCATGGGTGGGGGTCCGGCTAGCCTGGCCACGGGGAGAGAACACGAGCAGTTGGCTATGGCCAGGGGGAGAGAACATGGCCTGCCTGCTGGTCGAACTCCTGTTCCAGGGGAAAATTTGCATATTAGCCTTTATTATATAGGATATACACTGAGTGGCCAGATTATTATGCATTCAGAGATCATAATAATCTGGCCACTCAGTATATGTATTACATATTGTATTCTACAGTAAAGTAAGCTAGGGAAAAAGAAATATTAAGAAAGCCATAAGGAAAATATCATGCATTTACAATACTGTATGTATTTATTTATTTTAAATCTGAAAATAAATGGATTCATTCAGTTCAAACCTGTGTTGTTTAAGGGTGAATTGTAGTCTGATAGATACCTTTGGCCCACTGATCACCTCCTGCAGGACCTGTCATTCGATATCTCCACTGTGCACCTGGGGACTCGGGTTATTTGGTCCTGTGTTATTGGTTGTCTTAATCTCTAATTTAAATGTGTTTGACTGTCTTTCCCAGAAACCCCTGCAAATTCCTAAGGGATCTCCCACAGCAGTGCTATTCAAAGGGGGTCCACAGACAGCAACCCCTTGGAACTTTTTAAAAATACAAATTGATTGGACCATGGCCCAGACCTTTGTGAACCGAACTCTCTGGGTGATTCCATGCCCAGCACAGCGACAAGACACTGCCCCGTGGCCTCTGGCACTGTTCTCGGGCTGGAGGGAGGAAGCGTTCAATGAGCTCTTGCAGAATTAAATTGATTGCTCCTCTTTGAATGAAGCAAAGCTTCAAGTAAAAGCACTGCCTTCTGCCTTCGAGGACTGAACAAATGTGATTGAACAATACGTCTTTGCTCTGAGAACACAAGGGAAAACGTTAAAAGGCAGCTCCTCCCCGCACATTCTGTCTTCACACACTTGAGAGACTTCAAGGAGCAGAGGCTTTTATAGTCTGTGACGAGTGAGTTAAATACTAGCCAATTCAGACTTCACAACAGTGCCAATGCTGACTACTGACTACGAGATGGAAAGTCTTACAGAAGAAAGGAGGCTAATGACCATGGAGAGTCCTGATTCTTAACCAGGGCTGGATCAAAAGCCTGACACTCAAGTGAATGAAGTCCCCATTCCTTCTAGCTGTCACTGCACCAGAGGGAGTGTCATCAAGCCAAAGCTGCCAAAAATGAAGTCTTTTCCCCCAAACATAGTGACTTCTGCAAAATCTAGACTCTGTAAACAGTTGAAACCAGCTGGAGAAATCTAGAAAGTGAGCTTGTGTTTGGGGGATGGGGGGTCTTGCCCTCCTTCTGCACGGGTGTGTAGCTGCAATCACTACTGAGGAAATGAGCTGCAGTAGGCAGATCCTATGCACCACTGTCAGCTTCACTTTAAGGAAGTAAGGCCAAAAGAACAGATTTTTTTTTCTTTCTTTCTTATTTTTTAGAAAGCATATGAGGTTGGCAAGAAAAAGAACATCTGAAACTAGAAGGGTTGTAGCCTTGGTCTTGTGTGTGGAGTCCTGGCGACCAGCCCCTCCAGGCCCTGTCATTTTTATATCACACTTTTCTAAGTTGTCTGTGGGGTTCTTTGGTAATGGGGGCTACAAAGGGGGCCCAGGGACAGGCTATAAGAGCCACCTGCTGCCCACAAGAGGATGCTCCTTGGACCCACAGGCCCCGTGTCACACCAAAGCAGGGAAACATGCCTCATAGGAAGAGCAGGCTTCTGCTTAGACAGGGCTGACTTCGGCTGTGAATGAGAGAATAGAGTCGGGGGGGGGGGGTGTTATTGGCAGTGCTCTGTATGCTGTGCCACCAGCGTGAAAAACTAATAATAAAAAGCAAATATATAAATAGGTCAATAATTCCTCCATCTACATCATAAAGGAAAAATATGATTAAAATGCCCAGGGAAGACAAGAGCCTGCCTGCAGATGGGAAGGCTGCTAAGTACATCAAAGCCACCTTACAATGTGGTTATCATGGAACCGTCTGAGCAATTAGACATGACAGTGCAGAATAAAGAACTAAAAGCCAATTACAGGTCCCCTGGAGAGAGTTCATAAAAATTTTATACCAGGTAAATCAGAAATCATCTACACTGCAGCTGGCAAACTCATGTGATGCGCTTTAACCACCAAGGCCCAGCACCAAAGAGTCTTTTCTGTTATCCTCTGTTAGACTGGAGAGTTCTTCTGTCGTATTTCTTGCCTGTGTTTAAAGGCATTTTTGGATTAAAGAAGTAGTGGGAAGTGAGGGATGGAGTGACCGTGGTCATTGGCTGGTATATTCAGAATAACTGGGTGGTTTTCACCTGCTCTGGGTAACCAAGGAGCCCACAATACAATGAGCAAAATTCCTTAAATCCAAGCCATCAGCAATTTCCTTAAGGGGTGGGAGTATCAGGATGGATGTGTTCAGGACAATAATATATGTTGCTCTTTCTCTTCACAGATAAGCTTAAGGATAACCTCTCTTGCTCCCTGCTGAACGTCCTGCAGCACCTGACCCATGCAACTGACCAGGAGTGCAGTGAACCAATGGCGAGCAGCCTGGCAGAGAGAGGCCCCTGGGGACCAGCAGGTCACTCCCTGCCTTTGGCTTCTGAGTGTGATCCTGATGGGCGAATGGTACTGGGCACAGCCCTGCCTTATAGAGTTTGCTATTGGCTCCTTCTGAGCTTCAAGTTCAATGGGAAATTCCCACAATCAATCATCATCAATCTCCTACAGCACCTAGCAGAATCCCTAGCTCAGATTCTCTGAGCAGTGACATAGGAGCAGTGCTCCTTTTATGTGGCTCTCAGATTTGGAAAACAAAGTTTACAGTGAGTGGCTGACCGTTCAAGGCAAGAAAAAATAAAATAAAATTCAGCTCTCCATACATAAAGACTTTCACTGAAAGTCTTTACTTCCTATTTTTGTCAGCAACTGACATTACTTTCATTGATCAGAGGTAGTCTATTGACTTTAATTTATTAATTATTCAACATATATTTTGAACATAGATGTCAGATTATTTCCTTATAAAAGATATCTATCTGGTAGCAATAAAAAAATACTTTGGAATTTTATGAAATTACTCAAACAGACTTATGATTAAATTTCACAAAGGCTAACTTTTAATATAGTTTTCCCCTCTGGACTGTATGCTTTAAAGATAAATATAATTTCTTATTTATTGCTCAGTTCTCCAATAATAGGTATTTGATAAATATTTGTTGGATTAATGTGTCTCAGTTATTTTTTGCTGTATAGCAAACTATCCCAAAGCTTAATGGATTAAAATAACAGCCATTTTATTTAATTGTTCAAAATTTTATGACTTTGGCAGGACTCAAGTGGGCAGTTTGTCTCTGCTCCATGTGGCATGAGCTGGAGCATCTTGACAGGGCGGGGCATCCACTTCCAGGTGGCTCAATCACATGGGCAGCAAGTTGGCATGAACAGGCAAAGTCTGGGCTCAGGATGCTGGAACAGCTGGGCTCCTCTCTCCACGTAGTCAGGGTGTCTCCACGTGATCCCTCCACAAGGTAGCTGACCTCCATGAGGAGAGCTAGACTTTTTGATGCTGGTATATGTCCCAAAAGCACAAAGTGGAAGCCGTTAGGACTGCCTAAGGGTTAGGCTGAGCACTGGCACAGTGTCACTTGCACTGCACTCCGTTGATGAAAGCCCAGTTCACTCTGAGAGGGGACTGCACAAGGGCAGGAATACTCAGAGACATGGTAATTGAGGCCATACTTGCAACCTAGCTATTTCAAAAATAAATGGATAAATAAACACAATCCTTAAAGAATACTTCAGGTTTGAGAGAGGGAATGTTTTAGAACAAGTGGAAGAAAGTTCCACATAAAACCATATATATCTAAATATATATATATTAGAGATATTAGAGGCCCAGTGCATGAAATTGTGCAAGACCCAGAATCCTGCTGCTGCCACAGGACCCATCAATGCACCTCTTGGTGACTGGTTGTTTGGTCATTCCAATGTTATGGCATTATGGCAAATATATATATCATAATGCAATGGTTCCTTAGAAAGCTGCATACAAAATGAAAATATAATAGAGAAATGCATTGGTGCATTGACACATTTTAGACCAAGTCAATTTCTATAAAGTGTAATGTTACTTATACAACATTATTGGTTCTATTTCCCCCTCTGAAAATCTTATTAATGGGCTCCAAGGGGAATACTTTGTAAAGTATATGATTGTGTAACCACTATGTTGTACACCTGAAACTAATACAAAATAATATTAAGTATAAATTATGATAGAAAAAAATTAATAAAATTGTTTGAATAATCGAGGATAATGTCCTATAATAAGCTATGGCTATTAGAGAAGTTCTTTGTGGAATTAATGCTAGACTATTATCACACATAGAATATAGGAAATGGGGGGCTCATAATCAGCATTTATTGTCCAAGTTTTCAAGACCCCTAATATTCTAAAATATCTGGATTCAAGGCCCCTAATATTCTAAAATATCTGGATTTATTAAACATGAACTGGGAAGTGTGTGTGTGTGTGTGTGTGTGTGTGTGTGTGTGTGTGAACTGTTTTTATTTAAGTTGTGGGAACTATTCTCAGTGGATCACGACATATGTCCAAACCATATAGCTAATATTTCCAGTGCTACTTTAGCAGCTTACAGTGCCCACTGTGACAGGAAACATGCACTAACAAGAGCACATGCTCAGGAAGGGCTCTGACATATTTCTCGGCAAACCTTCCACAAAAATTGCCAAGTGAGCATCAAAGAAAAGAGAACTTGACCTTTCTTTGACTACATTTTAGTGACCATACATTTGATTATGCAATGGCCTTGGCTTGCTTTGGAAGTTCAAAGGCCATAATCTAAGAAGGCCTGCAGAACACCCAGTCCTTCCATTTCCAGACTGGCTGCACTAGAAGTTTTTTTTCCTGTTTCTAGGTTTTGTGTCTTGTCTCTGCTCTTGCTCCCCTTCAGAACAGTCCTGCAGGCCTGGTTCGAGGGCTTTTCCTCACCAGCAGGAAGGTGCTGTGCAACCCCCAGAGGGAGCAGCTGGTGACTGCCATAAACTGGGGTGACCTACCAAGGCATCCTGGGCCTCGCTGGAAGAGACGGTGAGATGCCAGGCAGGCTGCCCTTTTACCCACCTGGACGTGGGCTTCCAAAGAGAGCCTGGGACCATACAAAACCTGATCTGTTCACTAGACATATGTCATTTAAAATGTTTTGGATCCACTCCCCTGATAGTTTCTTTGTGTTAGAATGTTTTTCATTGGCTTCTGTTCGAAAGAGATGCATAGGTATCCTCACGTATATAGGCGCAACCAGCCAGTTATAGATCTAATTCTACATCCACAAGAGTGAATGGCAGATGAAATCACTGAAGAGCTTCTGGACTGAAAACTAGGACAATAAGTGCTGATTATGAGCCCCCCAAATATATGAAATTATTAGCAAGTTACACGTTCGCTTCCCAGATAGTGAGAAAGTATGAATAGTATCAATCCTCCTGAACGAGCTGAGGTTGCTCAGTTTAACTTCCCACTATTGGTAATGTTTAGTATTAGCTTTGCACACTGTGTTGTTTAATATTCTCTTCTTTGCTCTTCATAACCTGTGTGGCCCACTCTGCAGGTCAGGAAACTGGGGTGCAGAGACATTAAGTGATTTGCTCAAGGTCACTTAGGCAGCACGTGAGGAAGCTGCCATATTACCCTTGGGGACACTGCAAGCTCCTACTGAAGTTACACCTGCACATGCACACACAAGTGCACACCTGAACACACATGTGCATACCTGCACACACACAGGTGGTTGGCAGTCTTGCAACTTGAATGAAGTAAGCATTGCTTGTAGTGCATCTTTAGAAGATGCACATGTTATATGCAATTCTTTCGTGGGCATAGACATTCAGTTTTGCAAGATCAAGAAATGCTGGAGCCTTGGGGGAGTTTTCACCAAGTCTGGAAATCACATGTAAAGGTCCAAGAAGGATTTATAAAGCACCAGCAATGGTTTCCCATTGCTACTATTTTTTCCAGTTAGGAAATCTGTGGCATTACTTTTAGGTTTCACTTCTTAGATCATTTTGTTCATAGGCATTGCTATGTTACCATTTTAATTGCTTTCCCCCTCATATTGCTTTGTTATCACTGATTGCTTTTTCTTCTGAAAAATGAGATAAGTGGGATAGGTGGATGTGATACTCACTCAGTAGAGTCTGGGCCACAGCAGAGTAAGAAATGAAATCAAATAAACCCAGCAGGCCTTGCCACGCTTCTGTGCTGCAAGACCTCATGGGGCTGCTTAGAGCGTCAAAAGGACATATCTCCCCCTTTGGATATCTTTAATCAACTCACATTTTATAAGAAATTTACTTTAAACTTAAAAGTCTTCATCACTAAGAGGACCATTTCTAGTGGACCTTTGTCATTTTATGAAGTCTTTAAAACCAGTCCAGCCAGACTCAGGAAGTGCTTGAAGCCCATGGAGAGTGTTTTCTGGAGCTAAACCTTGTGGCTGAGATGCCAAGATGAGATGTCCCCTTGTGAGTTCTTCAAGCCTTCCTACTTCCCTGCAAACACACTCACCTCACACACTCGGGCACACAGAAGGGCACACACTCATGTATAGATACACACTCATAAATACAATCAGATATACATAATCACATGCACAATGTACCCCATACAGGCACACACTCACTAATACTCATAGACACATACTCCAGAGACAAACACACTCACAAATACAGCCAGACCTACACACTCATATAGACAACGTTCTTCCATGGAGGTGTACACACTTAAATTCTCTTACACATTCACACATATGCAGGTGTTTAGTGGGCATAGACCAGGCGTCCTCAAACTTTTTAAAGTGGGGGCCAGATCACGGTCCCTCAGAGAGCTGGAGGGCCGGACTATATGAACTACTAATTCCTACTGTAACACCTCGGCTGCGCTCACTGCCCAAAAAACCTGGCGGGCCGGATCAGACTCCTCTGCGGGCCGCATGTGGCCCACCGGCCGTAGTTTGAAGACGCCTGGCATAGACTTTCAGTTTTGCAAGATCAAGAAATGCTAGAGAGCTTGCACAAGTGTGTGTGTGTATTTAACACTACTGAATTGACACTTAAACATGGTTAAGATGGTAAATGTATATTAAGTGCATTTTACCACAATCACAAAAAAACAATATTAATGGTGATATTCACTATAAGCATGCGAGTGCATCAGTTAAATCACTCACATTGAGGAGAAAACAGCCTTCCTGCACCTGTCCTTTTGGAGGACCGGCATGAGGCGAGACAGCCAGCAATGCTGCTTCTCCAGAAGGAGAGGGGTGATGGCAGGTGATGGCAGGGCACTGGCAAGAGGCAGCCATGCCCGGGGAGCTGAAACAAGCAGAGGCGCCTGCCATCTGGAGCTGTCACTAGCACGGATTACATCTCTCCTAACAGGAGAAGATGGAGGAAAGGCCCTCTTCTAGACCCCCAGTTTCATTGCATGGCGGCGGTCCTGGTGCTTTATAAATTCCTTCCTGGGCTTTGTGTGTCATTGCCAGACTTCGTGAGAACTCCCCTGAGGCTTTTCTGAAGATGTGAAGGAGGCAGAGGGCCACCGTCCTTCACCAGCTGCTCTCTTCTGCAGCCGGAATGTGATGATAAACATTGTGCCCGGCTCTCTCCCATCCTCAACCTACCCCACCTCCTTCTGGAGTGGAAAGTTTTCCCCAAAGTCCTAAGGCTCAAGGGTGAGGAGGAGAAGGGCTTCGCAAGAGATGTACTTTGGTCATTTATGTTGGAGGGTTTGGTACCTGCGTGCCAGGCCAATTGTTATTTATATCCACTCAACCTCCTTCTGCATCTACATCCACAACCAACAAAACCTTGGTGGAAAAACACAGCAGGAGCCAGACACAACTGAGGTTTTGTTTGTTTTCTTTTTTTGTTGTTGTTTGGGATGTGAAATTTTGCATGTAAATCAAATAGTTTGCTGGAAAAGTCATCCTCTGCGCAAATACCGTCTGCTTCCTGAATATTGGCAGGAAGGAGACAGTGCTTTGTCTAGAAGAGGACCCATACCTTAGCACTAACAGCTCACAATTAAAGTCAGAGTAAAGCAACTTAGGTTCCTCTTCCTACGTGCTTTCTGTCACATATTACTCCTAAAGGTTGCTAGGCGATTCTGACAGGAGCCAGGCCTCCTGAGTGCTGCTTAGCCATTCTTGCCCTGACCCTGAGCAGGCGATGATGTGTAAATTGCTGCTTTCTTCAAGTTTCAATCCACAGGACATTGGGATTATTGCCCCGCTGGTTGCAGAAAAGTGAGAAGGTGAGCAAGGGCTATGCACTCAGAGAGAACACACATCTCCTCAGAGGTTCCATGCTGGGTCTGTGAGGCAGAGAAAGTGAGGGAAGGAGCTGCATGAAGCCAGGGACCTTCCACTGAAGTGTCCTTTTGTTCCTGGACATTGCTGTGGCCCAAAAGCATGTCTGGAAGGGAGTGTGAAGGACTGGCAGGACTATGAGGAAAGATCCATTGTTTGAGGCGCCAGACCTGGAGTGCTTGCTCTGCTCTACTGTCAGGGGTCGGGGTGAGGAGAGTGTGCAGAAAGGAGTCAGCCCAGCAGGCATGGCCCTGCTCCCCTCCTTGCAAGGCTGACTCTTGGCTGGTATCTGGGAACCTGGGTTTCAGGAGTCGTCCCTCTGATCCCTAACTGATAGCATGGCTCACTGCACCTACCCTGTTTCCCCGAAAATAAGACAGTGTCTTATAATAATTTTTGCTCCCAAAGATGCGCTAGGTCTTATTTTCAGGGAATGTCTTATTTTTCCATGAAGAAGAATACAGTACACAATTATTGTTAAATGGAAATAAAGGAAATTTATTACCTGTATATGGTACGGTAGTACAGTAGTTGTCAACACAAACCAGACAAACTGTGAATACTACAGTATCAAGAATTGACTCATTTATTCAATGACAATCATATCATCATCTTCTGGAACATCATCATAACAATCCAATTTCCTGGTGAATTTCTTGTGACTTCATTTCTTTCAGAATCAGTGGACCAAATCTCTCATGTTTAGCCCGGGGAGGGCCTTATTTTCAGGGGGATGCCTTATATTTCACTTGGAAGGAAACCTGTAAGTATCGATAGGTCTTTTTTTTGGAGGATGTCTTCTTTTTGGGGAAACACGGTACACAGTTTGCACAGACAGTGTGGCTTATGGTGAACACTGGCCACCTGCTTCTCTCCAGAGAGTGTGGTGTTTGGCATGTGCTTGTGATACCAACCTCAAATGAAATCCTAGGCTCTGTGTCTCTAACGATTTCCCTGGTAAACAACATTTCACACATGTCACACCTCCTTGCTGGGGCAGTTAAGCATGTCCTGTGTGATTCCAACGGGAAAGGACTCTTGAAAACGTGTGCCTGGCTTCCTCCTGTCTGTCCCTTGTGCTTTTTCCCTTTGCTGACTTTGATTTGTATCTTTTCACTGTAATAAATCACAGCTGAAAGGATGACAGCCTGTTGGATCCCCCTTGTGAATCTTGAATGTGGGGGTGGGTTAGGGACACCCCCCTCCAACATAGGTGTGGTGGTGCCAGCTGTGCAGGCTGTGTTTCCCAACTCCATTGTCAGCTGACCTCAGACAAGCATAGCAAATGCAAGACAGTGGAGGGGGAGACAAGCGGGATCATTCTTCCCTCCTTTTGACCTCAGACAGTGATTCATGCACTAACTGAATCTCAGATGATCCCATCCTTGCCACATAACCCTAGCCCCATGCTGTGATGACACTGAATACCCTGTGCTGCTGCTGATGGCTGAGCTGACTCAGCTTCCTTTGTTTGGCTTGTCTCTTCATCACCCATGTAACCAAACTCCTGTGTGAAATTCCTCTTTCCTCAGAAAGATACCTAAAATGTTTTTTATTTTCCTGGTAGGACCCCATCTGCTATATTTCTTAAATACCTACATTGTGCCACCTCTGTGCCAGGCAAGGGATGTTCAGAGATAAAAGATACTACAGACCTTAGTGCTTCTGCAAAAGTATTTCCTGGCTCAGCCCAAGGTTCATCGTACGGTCAGCAAATTTTGTTCTGATTTCTAAGTCACAGGACTGTGAAGAAGGTTTCTGTAATGGCAGGTGGTCTTCAAGCACATGCTAGGGCTTAGCACACTCAGACTCTGACTGACACTATTTGTTAGGCACAGGAAAGCCTTTGCACTTTTAAGGCTCCTGGGTTGGTAGTTTGGAAGAGTTAGGAAGTTAACCAGCATGTGTCACAATAATCTGTAAGTCTTGGGCCAAAAGTGACACTAAGGTGGAGGCTATGAGGGTGACAAGCCACAATGCTCAACATGGCCAAGAATCCCAGGGGGACCTGGCAGCTGAGCAACCTAATCTGGAGGGTGTGAGGCTGACCGCCCTTCCCAACCCCATGTGGACCAGAGTAGGCAGGATCCAGCACGTACAAGCTGACATTTGCCAGAACTACCAAGTGTGGTGATACTTTCCCCGGGGCCTTTTTCTTCTACACTGCAAAGAATATGGGAAGGATGGGCTCTAGGTAACGGAATGGCCTGCAGTATCTCCTTGGGGCACTTTGGTTGGATTCTCTACTCTCTAGCCTAGTGCAGGGGCAGCCCAGGAAACAAAAAATGCCCCTGCATGTGAGGAGCACATTGCCAGGCAAGCTGTTTGCAGGGCAGCTGAGCAATTTAAGTTGAGGTCTGGAGGATGAATAAAAAAAACAGTGTCCTAGTGAGAGGAGGAGAGGGAAGAGGGCACAAGGTAAGTGCATTGCAGCTGGAGCATAGAATCGGGTGAACACAAAGATCATACACCATGACCAAGTAGGATTTATTCCAGGAATACAAGGATGGTACAATATCAGCAAATCAATAAATGTGATACATCATAAACAAATTGAAAGATAAAAATCATATAGTCATATCAATTGATGCAGAAAAAGCATTTGATAAAATCCAACACCCTTTCCTGATAAAAACTCTTAACAAGGTGGGAGTACAAGGATCATACCTCAACATAATAAAAGCTATATATGGTAAACCCACAGCCAACATTATACTCAATGGGCAAAAACTAAAACCATTCCCTCTAAGAACAGGAACAAGACAAGGATGCCCACTCTCACCCCTCCTGTTTGACATAGTACTGGAAGTACTAGCCATTGCAATTAGACAAGAGGAGGAAATAAAAGGCATCTAAATTGGAAAAGAAGAAGTAAAGTTATCCTTACTTGCAGATGACATGATATTGTACATAAAAAACCCAAAAGACTCCATTAAAAAACTAATTGACTTAATAAATGAATTTGGCAATGTAGCAGGATACAAAATTAACGCCAAGAAATCCATGGCATTTCTATACACTAACAATGAAACTACAGAAACAGACTAAAACAGCAATTCCATTTACCATCGCACCAAAAAAATTAAGATACCTAGGAATAAATTTAACTAAGGAAGTAAAGGACCTATATGCGGAAAACTACACGACACTGAAAAAGAGATAGAGGAAGATGTAAAGAGATGGAAGAACATACCATGTTCATGGATTGGTAGAATCAACATCATCAAAATGTCCATACTTCCTAAAGCAATCTATAGATTCAATGCACTCCCCATTAAAATACCAACGGCATATTTCACTGACCTAGAAAGAGCTCTCCAAAAGTTCATTTGGAACAATAAAAGACCCCGAATAGCCACAGCAATCCTGAGAAAGAAGAGTAAAGTAGGAGGGATCTCAATACCAGACTTCAAACTGTATTACAAAGCCACTGTTCTCAAAACAGCCTGGTACTGGCACAAGAACAGACATATAGATCAATGGAATCGAATTGAGAACCCAGATATCAACCCAAATCACTATGCTCAATTAATATTTGACAAAGGAGGCACGAATATACAATGGAGTCAAGACAGTTTCTTCAATAAATGGTGTTGGGAAAATTAGACAGACACATGCAAAAGAATGAAACTAGATCACCAACTTACATCATAAACAAACTCAAAATGGATACAGGACTTAAACATCAGACGGGAAACCATAAAAATGCTAGAAGCATCCACAGGCAGCAAAATCTCAGAGGTATGCCAAAAGAACTTCTTCACTGATACTGCCCTAGGGCAATGGAAGCTAAAGAGAAAATAAACAAATGGAACTACATCAAAATAAAAAGCTTTTTTACAGCAAAAGAAACCATCAACAAAACAACAAGAAAGCCCACGGTGTGGGAGAACATATTTGCAAATAATACCACTGATAAAGGTTTAATCTCCAACATCTACAGACAGCTTATACAACTAAATAAAAGGAAGATGAATGATCCAATTAAGAAATGGGCAATGGACCTAAACAGAATATTTTCAAAAGAAGACAGAAGGAAGGCCAAAGGCACATGAAAACATGCTCAAAGTCACTAATTATCCAAGAGATGCAAATCAAAACAACAATGCGGTACCATCTCACACCTGTCAGAATGGCCAACATCAACAAATCAACAAATGACAAGTGTTGGCAAGGTTGTGGAGAAAAAGGAACCCTCGTGCACTGCTGGTGGGAATGCAGACTGGTGCAACTACTGTGGAGAACAGTGTGGAGTTTCCTCAAAAAACTGAAAATGGAACTCCCATTTGACCCAATAATCCCACTCCTAGGAATATATCCCAAGAAACTAGAAACACCAATCAGAAAGGATATATGCACCCTTATGTTCATAGCAGCACAATCTACAACAGCCAGAATTTGGAAACAGCCTAGGTGCCCGTCAGCAGATGATTGGATCCAAAAACAATGGTACATCTACACAATGGAATACTATGCTGCCATAAAAAAGAAGGAATTCTCATCATTTGCAGCAACCTGGATGGAATTGGAGAACATCATGCTGAGTGAAATAAGCCAATCAATGAAAGAGAAACACCACATGACCTCCCTCATTTATGAATAATAAAGAACATTATAAACTGATAAACCAAAAGATAGATACAGAGACAGTAAAGCAACAAGCAGACTGTCAAATTACAGTGGGGAGGGGGGGGGAAATCTGGGGGAGATAATAGATCAACCGAAGGACTTGTATACATGCATATAAGTACAACCAATGGACATAAAACTCTGGGGAGGGAGGGTATGTATGGGAGGGAAGGAGGGGGGTAAAAAAAATCAATAAAATATATTAAAATTAAAAAATATAATAAAATTTAAAAAAAAGAAAAAAAATCGGGTGAACAGAGTGCAGGTGGGGATGGGGGGGAGGGGTGCCAGAGAGAGAGAGAGAGAGATGGGGCTGAAGAATAAAGCAAGGTCTAGACTGTGTGGGACTTGTCAGCTGATGCTTGGGATTTTTAGTAAAAGTAAAGAGAAATAGCAACAGAAAGGCTTTGTTCAAAGTACTTGATTTCAGATTTGAGTTCCACAAAGCTCATTCTGACTGCCTAGTGGCAAATTGATTGTAAGGGGTGAATGGATATATTCAAGAGATGTTTAAGAAGTAGAGTAGGAAATATTTGTTGACGGTTTGGAGTTGGGTGTTGATTGGGCAAGAAGGGAGTGTCAACAATGATGCTACGTGTTTGGCTGGGCAAATGGCTGCAGGTGGTGGCATCCACTGAGATAGGGGACTCCTGGGATGAGCCAGGTTTGCAGAGAAATGACATCTCATTTTAGATATGATGAATGTGAGTTATCACTGTGACATGCCAAGTAAAGATGGCTGGTGGGCAGTTTGGCATTTTGTAAAAAAAAATAAAAAAAATAAATAAAAAAAAATCATGGCTAAAGACCTAGATTTAGGTGTCAGGATACAGAAGGAAATTGAAGACATGGGAGTTGCTGAGAGGACCAGGGAGCTTGCGCAGCGCTGAGGACACCCCAGGGAGTGCAGCGTCTCTGACAAGGGAGAAGACCGACAAGGCGAGAGTGGGCAGCAGAGTTCAGTGCTCTTGAAGGTTAAGGAAATGATAGCGACTCCTGTCCTTTGGACTTAGTGGAGGCCATTGGTGATCTTTAACTACAGCTTCAGTAGAATGATGGGGCAGGAGCAGGGACAGAAGCTTACTATGAAGAGGAGGAGAGAGGAGCAGTGATAGCTGGGTGGATGTGGATGAAGAAGGGTTTCAAAAATACAGTAGTCTTGACATGAAGCTGTGTATGTGGTGCGGGGAAGCAGCTGCTGGAGGGCAGGAGCGAACGCTGCAGGAGGGAGAATGGCTGTACAGGACAGTAAGGCCTGGGGAGGAGGGGGCCTGGAGCACAGGCTAGGAAGCAAGCACACCTGGCCATGGAAAAGGGCATGGGAATCTATCCCACTTTAATAACAAGAAAGAGGGGAGCTGAAACCGGTTTGGCTCAGTGGATAGAGCAGAGCGTTGGCCTGCGGACTGAAGGGTCCCGGGTTCGATTCTGGTCAAGGGCATGTACCTGGGTTGTGGGTACATCCCCAGTGGGGGGCATGCAAGAGGCAGCTGATCAATGATTCTCTCTCATCGATGTTTCTAACTCTCTATCCCTCTCTCTTCCTCTCTGTAAAAAAATCAATAAAATATATTTAAAAAGAAAAAAAAAAAAGAAAGAGGGGAAATATGTATGAAGTTGCAGGTAAGCTCATAGATTTGGCAGCAGAAAATTGAGAGAATGCCTAACCAATGGCAACTTTTCTTTTCTCTCTCTATGAAAGTAGACTAAGGTCAGGGGATAAAAATTTGGAAGCAGTATAAAGGAGGTTAGAAATAACCATGACGTAAAATAGGAATATTTAGAGATACAAAGACTCAGAAAAAAATATGGAAAATTTTAAGAGAAAATTTATTTTTCCCCCAATTATTTGAAGATAAATCAAAGTGGTTTTCAAAAAAAAATGTTATTTTTAATTTTTGTGGTGTTCTTAAAAGTATTTGCTCACTTTCCCTCTGGCTGGGCATGCCCTCCCCTCAGGAAGTGTGTGGTTTGGTGGTGGCTGTGTCTCCGTGGATGGTGCAAGAATACAGGCCGTGTCCCTCAGCTTTATTTACACAAGAAGGGCCTGGGCTCTTGCTTTATGCATGGTCACAGCTGTGTGTGACCTGTCTACTGAACTGCAGACCCTCCTGTCTGCCAAGCCCCAACTGCCTGGATGGCAAAATCCAGACCCTTCTCTAAGGCTGACCTCAGGGAAGGGGGCGGGGTCATCCTGGCACTGCAGGGTCATTAGCTGGTCCTCCTGGCCACCAAGTGAGGAGGGGGAGGCACACCTGGAGGTGGGCATGGTGGGCAGAAGCGGGCTGGGAAACTGGGAGGAAGGGGGTTATGGGAGGGAGAAGGGGTGCCTGCAGGAACAGAGCAGAATAGCAGAGTAAATAGAAAGTTCTGAAGCCTGCTCACTTGCTCCAGCTGTCAAGAAGGGGAGGAGAAACCCTGTGGGACTGGGGAGAAGGGAGGGAGCTGTTAGGAAGTTATTTAAGAGCCAACTTTCTTGTTTCTTCCTGCGTCCTTTTGAGGAAGTACCCTAGAGACCCAAAGAGCCAGCCTGTGCTAGGACACCTCAGGAGGGGACCACAGGTAAGCAGCCAGCCTTCTGGCCAGCATAGGCTTAACCCCACACCCAGAGCCTCCCCAGGGCCCACTGTGTCCACCCCCTGAAGCTGGGTTCCTCAGGGGACTGCTGGGACTGCCAGGGGCTGGGGTCAGAGGCAGCCCCACTTGAGCCATTGCCCGTCCTTGGCCCCTAGCTCCACACCTACCTGGCCTCTCTTCTGAGCAGGACTTCTCTCAGGTACCCCATGAAGCTTTCTTGAAGGCATTGCTTGCTAAGAAGGCCACCCAATGGTAATGGGGGGGTTGGGGTCCTCCTCAGGGGAGCAGACTAAGAAGAAGGGACACAAGGGTTGGAGGGAGAGGAAGGAGGGCTGCATCGCCTTGTGGGAGTTGAACTTGAACACCTTCCCCTCCCCCAGACCCGGGAGAAGGGGTGCCTGTGACCACCTGCACAGGCGCTCAGGTCTCTGCTTTAAGGGTGCTCTCTCAGCTGGTAACCGCATAGTTGCATAGTTCTGTGCTGTGCTCCCCTAAACCCCCTCCCTCAGGGGCCCACAGCCTCCCTTTGCTATTTCCCACCTGAGGTCTGCTGTTTCCTGCCTTCTCTCCCCTTCCTTCCTTGTCTCCCTCCTTCACTAGAAACTGCCTGTAAATATGCCTGCAGATGTTTGTGGGCGCCTGTGCCCACCTTATACTTCCAAACAGTCCTGTCTCCTTCCAAGACCAAGCACCTTAGAAGTGATTCTCTTGTTTTCAACTGTGTTGCCTTTGCTCAACAGGTTCTGGAAAGGTCTCCTCTAGCTGCCTCTATAACAGTGGCTCCTCGTCTTTTAAGGGCGTGCCTGTTTTTTCAAAATAGCCAAATCACCAGGAGTCGTGACTGGGTAATCCAGGTGATCCAGGGACGCTTCACTGGCGCCAGAAACAAGGTCCCCCTTCATTTGCTCAGTTGATCAACAAGTACTTTTTGGGCACTGACAGTAAGGTGTGGCATTCACCCTGGCTCCCTGCCTGCCCATATTCCAACGGAAAGGAAGCAGGTTGGAGCGAGGGCAGTGCCCGCACCACTGAGTATACTAGAGAATGGGCCATTTATAGCCCTATCTAAGATTGCAATGTGCCTAGCTCTCTCTTGCCCAAACTCTCCATCCCCCATATTCTATTCCTTGTGATCCTGGAGCTAAAGCAGGTACCACCTTCTCGCACCCTGCCCATCCATCAGAGGTCTGCTGTTTTTGCAGGAAATAGCAACTGGAGTTTGTTAGCCCCCGAGGGAAGGGGGCTTGGGGGAGCACAGCACAGATCTATGCAGCTATGCAGTGACCAGAGGAGAGAGAACCCCTAAAGCAGAGACCTTACTTCCAAATTTTTTGTGCTGGACCCTAACTGCCACTAGACCAAAAGCTTCCCAAGGCAAGAATATTTCTGTCTTATTCTGAGATATCCCAAGTGCCCAGACTACAGGGGCCCTCAGTAAATATGGATTGAATTAAATTGCAAACATGAATGCTTGGGAAGATGCCACTTACTTGCACACAGTTGTCTGAATTTATTCTTCATAGACTATATGAAGGCAGGCACGTGTACATGCACAAGACAGTAAACATTTCTTACAAACATTTCTTACATTTCTTACAAAATATGGCTTTAGGGGCAAGAGGAAAAACCCTTGCTCCCCAAGTCTGTTACATTTTTTTTTTCTTTCTTCACATCAGTTCCCTTGCTTCTGCTTTCCATATGCTTTGACAAATCTCCCCAAGATCCTCGGGGAACTCTACTCCATCGTTAGACTACCCATCACTGCCACTTCTCAGTTTTTATTTATGTGAAACCCAAAATGTGCTGCTCAAGTGCTATCACACAGTTATGTGTCTGCGTCTCTATTTTTAATCCTTGTGTCAAATGTAACTGGCTTCGCAATCCTTTCCCATGTGTCCTTTTCCCCACCAAGGACTCAAGAAACTGAAGATGACGGAGACCCCCAGGCCCGCCTTTGGAGGCAGGAGAGCTATCCCCCTCAACAACTCCAACGCTGAAGAGAACAACCCCCCCACTGTGGAGCTGCAGGGCCTGGTGCCCCGAGGCGTCAACCTGAAAGGTACAGGCCCCTCTGGCCCAGGCACAGCCGCTGGCCCTCCCCGCATAGGCACTGGCTCAGCCTCTGTCTCCCACAGAGCATCTGTTTAAAAAAAAAAAAAAAAAAAAAAAAAGGCCTCCAAAATTCTCCTTTACATGGTCAAATCAATGAAAACATAATTCTTGCCCCAATTCTGCCACTTAATAGCTTTGTAAGCTCAGGGTCTGGGAAGCAAGGGCACTGGCTTAGTAGTGGTCTCTTCCAGCCCCACCACTCTGTGTTTAAGAATGTTCTCTGGCTGGAAGTTTCCACTCCAAATATTGTTGCTGTTTTGATTATCTGGCTTGCACCACCTTCCTTCTCCTCCTCCCTCCTCCCTCCTCCAGCCACTGCTGTGAATTTCAGAGCTGGTGAGAGAGCCAGCCTGACAGTAATGGAGATGGAAGCCCTCTATTTCTCTGCAGAGCAGCCTGAAGGGCAGGCGAGGCAAGCTGCCTTCCCTGCTCTGGCCCCACTGATCCTCAGGGACCTGCTCTGGGAGCAGCAGCCAGCAGCTGACCTCCCCTCAGCCCTGTCAGCTGTGACAGGGCCCAGGTGCCACTGGGGGCTTGGTGGTACAGACATCATTCTCTTGGGCCAGGCAGGGACATTCAGACTCTTGTTACTGAATGGCATCTGGCAGGGAGCACTTTTTGTCAGTAGCACACATGTACCAAGACTCACTATTGCTCCTGAGGGTTCCACCTGAAGCGTAAGCACCCACTTGCTGGGGTAGGCACCATGGCCACCCGTGCCTGTGTGGTTAAGCCGCCTCCTCAGAAAAAGCCCAGTGGTTGAAAGCAAAGGAAAGCACAGTGGTCATTCCCACAGTTCTGAAGGTCAGACACCACCGGATGGGTAGAGGGCTCTGTCTGCGCCACCCTCAAGTCCAGACGATTTGATATCCAACCATGAAAACAGAGAGATATTCAGTACCATCCTTCCTTTTCTTTCTTTCTTTCTTTCTTTCTTTCTTTCTTTCTTTCTTTCTTTCTTTCTTTCTTTCTTTAATGCAAATAAGTTGGGAAATGTGCTGATGTCAAATTATCAAGCAGGTTACCTTGATGGATACAGTTTTCTAGCAAAATTCCCTTCTGGCAGAGAAGCCCGTGGGCCACAGGGCAGGGTGCTGGAGGAAGTGGCAGAGAACTTGGGGGTGGGGGGGCTCAGACCCATCGCTGAGGACTGTGAGCCTGCACAGAGGCAGTAAGGGAGGTTCCTGTTCCACAGCTGCCCTCACTGCCCTGGGACTCAGGACAAAGTCAGGTAGGTGCCCAACCCATGTTCCCATCAGCAAATGGAAGCAACTTCACAGTTGTCTTGAGGATCAAATGTCCATTCCCTGTGGGAGTCCCTGGCCCACCGCACTTGCCCAATAAGTGCTCACTGATTTGGAATGTCAGTCATTACACCCTGCACGGTTCCTAGGGGGGATATGTACAGTCTACTCTCCTGTATATCTGAAATCTGAACACTATGCTGTTGTCAGTGAGAAATCAAAACTGCCAGAGAACTTGAGTGCAGAGGTCAATTTTAAAAGAACCTGGTTTTATTGTTTTTTATTTATTTATTTTCATAGGCAGATGTGAGAATTATTTTGAACTAAATTATTTTGAAAAACAAACAAACATGTCCTTATTTGCTTGGTAGTCATATGTCCACAATCAAGTGACATTCTGGGATAGTTTTACAGACCCTGGCATAGGAGTGTGAGTTCCCAACGACTGTTTGTAAAATGAACAGTCCATGGCTTGAGAATTGAATGACTCATCAACCCTGGAGTCATTATGACCCTATTATTAGTAACAACTTCCAGATTTCATAAACATGCACCCATTTACTATTTTTCACACAGAGCAGCTAAGTGCTACATGCTATGAGTATAGTGTCTTTGAACCCACAAAACAGAATACTAAGTCCCAGATAAATAAGACAGAAAAAAAATAACAGCAGGTAACTGACCAGGTAACTCTATCTCGTAGGTTATCTTTTGCATATTTCTGCTTAACTATGCTAAAAGGGTTTTCTGGCACTAGATTTATCCATTTCTCCCCATGTGTCTAAATGCCTTGTGTTAAAATGCCATCTCCTTGCAGTTCACCCAGTGGCCACTAGTGGCTCCAAGAGGACTTGTATCTCCCTGACTCCCTGTATGACCATGACTTTGGCTCCAGGCACACAAAGCCCTAAATCAGACTCTCTCTCCTCATTTATTTCAATGGAAACTTTTCTCTAAAGTGTCCCTTCAGCAAGCTGCTCTTGTATAATTGACTGAGAAAGGCAGACAAGCAAGAGGAGAAAGGGCGGGGTGGGGGAGGGGAGAGGAGATGGCAGATTTTTTAATAATCCTATGGCAGTCAATGTATAAAATATATACTGAGTGGGTATAATATCTTTAATTCACAGCTTGCATAATTATTTGGCTAAGAATTATTTTAGCCTAAAACTCAAATGTATAAACTTGAGTAAGGCTCCTCCCATACAATAGCACAATATTTACGAAAAATTGAAATATTTGAGGTGACAATGGAACCTTGGAACTGGGATCAGCCAGGGTGTTTGATGTCCTTTGTGTTTCTAAGGCTCCTTAATGCCCCCCTTTGAACTCAGTTATAGCTGAGAAAAGTATGTGAAAATCTCCTTAGATTGTTGGAATTTGCATCTATTCCTAATAGACTGATCTGTATGCACTGCTGGTGTTTCTGAAAAACCACTTCATAACCTTCTTGTCTCAAAGGTTATTTTAGCAGGAGATATAATGTTCAGGATCACAACCTTATATGCTTGGGCTGGTTTGACTCTGTATTATTAACAATAGGTGATCATTTGCAGGAGTAAACATAACACTAATTTGGCAGGTTTAATGCACTGAATTCAAACTGGAAAGCAAGTCTAGATCTATTTTTAAAAATCAAATGCAGGCAGAATCTAAGTATTTATTAGCTTAATGAGGTCTTGCGTCTTTCTGAGCATTTCTTCCCTCCCCACCACTTCAAGCCAGAACTAAATCAACTAGTTAACTGGTTAATTATCAATCTGCCCTTTGTGCAGAGTAAACCTCTCTGGATTCAGGGTTACTGAAAGAACAAGAAAGGCACTCACAGTATGATTAAGAAATGATGCATAGAAGCAGTTCATCCTTTCATTTGTTTGAGAAAAACCACGTAGTGATGACCACTTCTGTGTCAGGAGCTAAGCCACACTCTCTGGGGAGACAAAGATGAGTAAAACAGTCCCTATTCTCAAGCATCTCTCCACCTAGTAGATGGAGCAAATTAAAAGAATGACTACTAGTGTCAGTGGAGAGGAAAAGAGTGTGAGAGAGATGAATAGGAGTGTTCTAGGTAGACAAGTGCATGGCATCCTATTTATAGCAGAGGGAACAATATTTGTCAAGTAATGAGGACAAGAGAGGGAAGATGAGCCCAGGACAAATAGGCAGGCATCACACCGTGACGGGCTTGGAAGCCCTTATTTTCCTCCTGCTTGCAAAGATTCCAAACAGCAGAATGGCATAATCAGAATTATGTTGTATAAAGGGAAATCTCATGGTGAGGAGAAACTAGACAGGGGATACATTTAGAAGCTGTTGAGATACTTTGGGGCACAAAGAAATTGACTAGAGGGCTCTTAGCCCTGGAGAAGATGTTGTCCTCATTTCTCTTATTCTGGCTTCCTCTAAGCAGCTGAGCATTTCTTATACATTCTAGGTACAGGACATTTTTAATAGCAACAGTTAAAAAGTTGATTACGAAAATGTTTTAAATCAGTCTGGTTAATGATACTTCAATGACTATCCAAAAGAAATATGAGAGAGAAAAAAAACAACACCCTTTGTTCTGTAGTTTTCACAATAAACAGGCCATCTTCCTCATGCATAGTATATATGCCTATCATTTGGTAATAATATTAAAAAGATTGCATGGAGAATTCAAATCACTAGGGAATTCAGAGGATATGAACCTAAACATTTAACTTATTTCAAGATTCCATCTGTGACAGGTATAATCATTTTTGGAAGAATGTTTGTATAACCAAAGCACAATATAATCCACTTTTTACATATTAGGGAAAGAAAAGGAAGGGGACAAGGAGGCAGCTAGCTCATGGGGAGAGGTTATTTTTTAACAAACCATTTTCTGATGTGTTTAAAATTAGGCTAAATTGTGGTAGGTAGACTTTTTGAAAGCTGTCACTTTGAAAGAGTGAGCTGCCAAGTTTCCAGCTATAATATTTCTCTAAAAAACAAAAAGTGACTTAGCAATGAGTTGCCCCATTTTGCCAGGGACTTGGCTTGGACAGGGAGAAGCAAATTAATTTCCTGTTTGTGGCAAATGGAGCTTGGATGAAGAGATGGCTTTTTTTTTTTTTTGGTTTAAACTACATTTTGTTAAGCAATAAACAAAGCAGAAATCAATATGTCAGCTTAACAAATGTATATCAAGTACCTTCTCCATGGGAAGGGGCAATACTAAGAAAAATGAACAATAGGGAAAAGAAAAAAAAAGAAAACTATGATATTTGCAAACCTGTGCTTGACTTGATCCCTAGATGATTCTCCTGACTCTGGAGTCCAGAGCAATGAAAGAAGTGTTTGACCAGTGGTATTGGGACTTCAGCTCATTCCCCACCATTGGGGCAAACTCTAGGAAGTCTATACCTCTTAGGTCAGGAGATGACTCTGGAAACCTGGCTCCATGTTCTTCTCCTTCTAGAAAATAAACCGTGTGTCATATAAGTCCCACTACAGGCTAGAACATTGTTTCTTTAAACTCTAGACTTAGTGTAGCTTTTAAGCTTTCATAATTTAGTCTTTTATTTCTAAATAAAATGTTTTTCTTAGCTTAAATGATAATAATTTTAAGAGATTATATAGAGAAATTTTATTTACCTGCATTTGATTTTTCCCCCTATTTAAAGTACCAATGTGATTTCCTATGATTTTTTTCCTTTCTTCCTGAAGGTATTGAAAGGAGAAAATTATTTCACTACCTATAGAGAAAAGGAAGTCTGAGTGCTCAGAAAATATTATCTTCTCATTTAGTCCCCACACTACCACTATTCAGATGAGAAAACCGAGACACAAGAAATTTATATAACTTGTTCAAAATCATGAAGATAGTAAATGTCCAGGAAGTCTGGCTCCAGAATCCACACTGTTACCCACTATGCTATTCTGTCTACTAATAATAAAGTAACTACATGATAAAAATTGTTGGTAACTTACTTGTTGCCAAACACTGTGTTAGAGCACTTTACAATATGTTTTTAACTTGATAATTTTTTTATTGTTGACAATATTACAAATGTCCCCCATTTTCCCACTTTGCCCCCCTCCACCCACCAACCCTATGAGATAATTTGTTGCCTTTTTAAATATAAGAAAACTGGGCTCAAAAACATTAAATAACTTTTTTGAGGTTGCACAATTAGTAAATAGTGAAGCATCTCCCAAAACCATGCAAAATACTCCACAAAGTAGTTTCCATAGTTATTTAGATTTGGAAAACATGGTACTTGTAGGACATTTGCAATGTACATTAGTGTGTTAAAATCTTGCAAAAACCCCACAAGAATCCAGCATTTCCCAAACTGCTTTAACAACCATGAACTCTTAATTACCCCAATACCTATCAATATCCCATAGAACTAGCCCTTTCCTGCACTACCGCAGGGATGGACTGAGGCACTAGACATTAACACTAGACATTAACATTCACTAGACTTGGGTGCAGAGCTGGTAAGTCAGGTTTCTGCCTGCAATGAGAACTAGAATCAGTGAGAAGTAGACACCAAAAATATATTTGAATTTTTCTCTCCAGCTTTATGTTTCCATGTAGGCAGAGCTGCCTGAGAAGCCAAGGCAGTAAGCTAACCTGCTCATTCCTCAGGGGTATTTGACCATGGGGATGGGCATGGGAAGAAGTGAGGCAAATCCTGGCAGTACTCCAGGACAGAATAGTACTCTACAGGCAGACTAGACTTGCCCATCCCTCACCTGGAATGCTGCAACAGTCTCCCAGCTGACCTCTGCCTCCAACCTGTCATCATCCAATTCATTTTCCAGTCAGCCACCAGAAGTACTTTAAATGTGTATAATCATGACAGTTTGAAACTTCACATTCTTCCCTGGATCACAATATAATTAAAGTGCAAACCCCTAACGAAGTCTATGAGGCTTGTGGGAGCAGCTCCTGCCTCCTTTGCCATTGTGATCCCACTACCACGCTTCAGACAACCAAGCATCTTTCAAATTGTTAAGTAAACCAAGTGCCCTCTTGTTTCAGTCTTCACTCATTCTCCTCTCTCCCCACCTCTTCCTACCTGCATAACTTGCTCATCTTTCTGACCACTGCTTATACCTCACTTCTTTCAGAAAGCTTCCTTAACCCCCTCTAACCTGGGTTAGCGGCTCTCCTATACATCCTAGAATACACACTCACCCAATATTCTGTACTTGCTTTATCAGAGTATTCATGACATGTATCAGAGCTATCCGTTTACTTTTTAGTGTCTACCACTGTGCTTGTATTATTTAGGTCATGACTTTATATTTGTGTCTTAAATGCCAATATAAAATAGCACACTTATAACACTCCTGAAGGACAGGAAGTTAGAAAGGATATTAAATACATTGAATATATACTTAGGGTCTCATACAATTTTTAAAAAAATATATTTTATTGATTTTTTACAGAGAGGAAGGGAGAGAGATAGAGAGCTAGAAACGTCGATGAGAGAGAAACATTGACCAGCTGCCTCTTGCACACCCCCTACCGGGGATGTGCTTGCAACCAAAGTACATGCCCCTGACCGGAATCGAACCTGGGACCTTTCAGTCTGCAGACCGACGCTCTACCACTGAGCCACACTGGTTTCAGCTCAAATGATTTTTAAAGACTTGGAAGAATTAACCAAATTTAATAGAATGAAATTTAATATTAGTGCATGTAAGGCCTTAAAAGTGTACTAAAAGAGAGGAAACAATTGCAAAAATAGATGTGGCTAAATAGCAATGTATTAAGTAACTTGTAAGAGTCTGAGATGAATTTTAATGCACTACTGGTAAAAATTACATCATAATGTCCTTTTAAGACTTTTGCTTTACCAAATGCTTAATGTTAATTAGCAATATAAGAGTATTCAAAAAACTAGCTTGGCCTGAACTAATAAAAACATACTAATTCTTCTGACATATATAGTAGCCTCACTGTTTTTTATTTAGAAAACTAGAGCTAGAGTAATGTATTATTCAATTTTTAAATGTAATTAAATTTCATTTTTTCCATTATCACTTATGCCCTTTATACCTCTTCCACCTTCCCCCTTCCCCCGCACAATCACCACACTGTTGTTGGTGTCCATGAGTGAAATAAGCAAGTCAGAGAAAGAAAGTACCATATAATTTCACTCATATGTGGAATCTAATGAACAAACTGAACTAATAAGTGAAATAGAGACAGACTCATGGAGAAAGGCTGACAGCTCTGGGGGTAGGGGAAGGCAAGGGTGAGGAGGGATTAAACAATAAAGAAAAAATAGAATATATTTAATTCTAGGGAAAATACCAAAAGAGATAAATTCATAAAATGGGATATATATTCCAGTCAGAGTAATGAGTAAAATATATGGAAATAATTTATAATTTATTAAGGAATAAAGATATGAAGAATGCTCTACTTAGAGGAAACTTTATAGTGGTCTTTAAACTTGGAGTGCCAGATGAAATGAATAAAACATATTCTATATTTATCCAGAAGTCAGAACCAGGATCCATGGTTAAAAACATATAGGGAAGCAAATGTCAGTTCATCCTAAGAGGATTTATCAGATAATTATATTTTTTAAAAAATGAACTGGGGATAGCTATAATATTTTCAACAATAAAGATATTTTTAATGAATTTTTTTCTATGTGAGATGGTAAGTTCCCTGTTCAGATGGAGACTAAAAGCCTAATTATTAGGGCTTTCATGGAGATATTTTATGTAGTATATAGCAGGTTTGCCAGATGGTCTAAAAAGTCCTTTTGCTCTCTGAGATTCTGTGAGGCTAACATATCAATATATTCTTCCCATTGTTGCTGAAGAATAAAGAGCTAATTAAACTCCACTTCTGAGGAATTAGGATATTAAGACTCTTTGAAAAAGAAACATTACTAAAAACACAGTCCAAAAAACAGAGAGCCACGCAAGTTGATTACTAAAGTCCTTTTAAACTGGGACATTTACTTTATCTTAATTAAAGTATAGTTGACATACAATATTATATTAGTTTCAAGATAGTGATTTGACATTTGATATCTTACAAAGTGATCATCACCATAAGTCTAGTAACAATCTAGACTTATAGTCATTATAACATTAATGACTAAATTCTCTATGTATGTTATATCCCCATGACTTATTTATTTTATAACTGGAACTTTGTACCTCTTAATGCCATTCACCTTTTCACAAATACCCACACTTCCCTCTCTGGCAACATCAGTTTGTCTTTGTGACTGTGAGGTTGTTTCTATTTTGCTTTGTTTGTTCATTTGTTTTGGTTTTTTCACTTCACATGTAAGTGAAATTACATTTATATTTACCTTTCTGTCTGACTTATACCAATCACCATAATACCCTCTAGGTCCATTGATGTTGTTACAAATGGCATTATTTTATACTTTTTATGTCTGAGTGATATTCCATTTTATATATTATCACATCTTTATCCACTCATCTATAGATAGACACTTAGGTTGCTCCCATATCTTGGCTATTGTAAATAATTCTGAAATGAACACAGGAGTACATCTACCTTTTCAAATTAGTATTTTTATTTTCTTTGGATAATTGTCAGAAGTGGAATTGCTGGATCATTTTGTAGTTCTATTTTAATTTTTTTGAGGAAACTCCATACTTTTTTCCCTAGTGAATGCACCAGTTTATAATCTCACCAACAGTGTATGTGGGTTCCCTTTTCTTCACATCATCACCATCACTTGCTCCTTGTTGTCTTTTTTATAATAGCCATTCTGACTGTGGGAGGTGATAGCTTATTGTGGTTTGGATTTGCATTTCCCTGATGGTTAGTGATGTCAAGTATCTTTTCTACATATGTCTGTTGGCCATCTGAATGTCTTCTTTGGAAAATTTTTAATTAGATTATTGTTGTTGTTTTATTTTGAGTTGAGTTTTTAAATATATTTTGATACTACCCCCTTATAGAATATATTATTTGTGCATATCTTCTTCCATATATTTATTATTATTATTATTATTATTATTATTATTATTTTAAAGAATGGTTTATTGATTTTTAGAGAGAGAAAGCAAGAGAGAGGGGGAGAGATAGAAACATCTCTGTGAAAGTGAAACCTCAATCTGCTGCCTCCCACAAATCCCCTACCAGGAACGGAGCCGCAATTCTAGCCTCTGCCCTAACTGGGAAGCTGGCAACCTCCTGGTGCAAGGGACCACAACCATCTGAGCCACACCAGCTAGGGTGGTTGTCTTTTTGTTTTGTTGATGTTTCCTTTGATGTGCATAAGTTTTTTAGTTTGATGGAGTCCCTTTTATTTATTTTTGCTTCTGTTGCCCTTGCTTGGGGAGACATATCCTAAAAAAATTATTGCTAAGACTGATGTCAGAGTTGATTGCCTATATTTTCTTCTAGGAATATGGTTTTACATTTAAATCTATAATCCATCTTGTGTTTATTTTTTAATATAATGTAGGAAAATGGTTTGTTGAGCATTTTGGCGTCTATGTTCATGAAGGATATTGGCCTGTAATTCTTTTTCATTGTGTTGTCTTTATCTGGTTTTGGTATTAGGGTGATGCTGGCTTCATAGAAGGAGCTTGGAAGTGTTCCTTCCTCTTAATTTTTTTTTTTTTTTGAATAGTCTGAGGAGGATAATTTTTAGTTCTTTCCTGAATGTTTGGTAAAAGCCCCCGGTGAAGCCATCTGGCTCCGAGCTTTGTTTACTGGAAGCTTTTGATGACTGCTTCAATTTCTCATACTTATTGGCTTGTTGAGATGTTTAGATTCTTCCTGACTGAGTTTTGGAAGGTTGTTTTTTTCTAGTAATATGTCCATTTCCTCCAGGTTGTCCAGTTTGTTGGAATAGAGTTGTTCATAATATTTTTAACAATCCTTTGTATTTCTGTGGAGTCTATTTTTTGGAATATTTCAGAAAACTTTGAGAATACTAACTTGTTAGTAGTTATTAATCTGTTCAGTTTTTCTGTTTCCTCTTGATTCATACTAGGAAGACTGTATATTGATAGAAATTTATCTATTTCTTTTTGGGTTGTTCAGTTTATTGGTGTAAAATTGATCATAGTATCTCTTATGATCTTTTTATTTTCCATTACTGTATTACTACCAATATCTCCCTTTATATTTGTTAATGTTTGCTGTATGTATTTTTGTGTGCATATGTTGGATGCATAGATGTTCACAAGTATTATATTCTCTTGTTGGATTGATCTCTTTATCATTATGTAATGCTCTTTTATGTCTCTTGTTACAATCTTTGTTTTAAAGTCCATTTTGTGTAATGTAAATGTTGCTACCCAAGTTTGCTTTGCATTCCCATGTGCATTAAACATCTTTTTGCATCCCTTCATTGAAAGTTTGTGTCTTTAGATCTGAAATGAATATTTTGAAGGCAGCATGTGTATGAATCTTATTTTTTATCCATTCAGACACTTTATGGTTTTTGATTTGCACATCTTATCCATTGACACTTAAAATACTTATTGATAAGAATATACTTATTGCCATTTTGTTGTTTCCTGCTTCTTTTTGTAGTTCTCCATTCCTTCTTGCTCTCTTCTCTTGTGACTTGATTATATTTTTAGTGTTATGCTTTATTCCACTTTTCTATTTTTGTGTGTCTTTTATAGTTTTTGTTTGTGGTTACCATAATATTTATACATAACAGGTTATATATATAGCTGTCTCTATTAAGTTGATGGTTGCTTGTGTTTAAGTGCATTCTAAAAGTACTACCTTCCTCTCCCCTCCTCCCCCCACAACCTGTCAATTTTATTTTATATTTTTCTTCTTTATTGATTAAGGTATTACCCTTATTAAGGTATGTGCCCTTATCCTCCCATTGCTCTCCCAAGCCCCGCACTCATACCCTCATCACCCTGTTATCTGTGACCATTGGTTAGGCTTATATTCATGCATACAAGTCCTTTGGTGGAGTTCTCCCCTCATTTTTTAATATCACAGTTTGCATCTTTATGTAATGTATTTCTTTTTTTAATTTCTTTATTGATTAAGGTATTACATATGTGTACTCATCCTTCCATTAACTCCCCAACCCCTGTATATGTATTTCTTAATTATTTATTATAGATATAAATGATTTTTGTTGTAACCATTATACTACTAGCTTTATAAGTGATTGTTCCACTACCTTTATATTTTATGTTTTCCTTCACTAGTGAGATTTTTTTCTTTCATATATTTTCTTTTAGTTTTGGCCTTTCTTTTCCAATTAGAAAAGTCACTTTAACATTTCCTGCAATGCCAATTTAGTGGTGATGAACTCCCTTAGCTTTTGCCTATCTGGGAAACTCTCCTTCAATTCTGAATAATAACTTTGCTGATTAGAGTATTTTTGTTTGTAGATTTTCTCCCTTTAATTGCTTTGAATATAATGCCACTTCCTTGTGACCTGAAAATTTTCTGCTTGAAATATCAGCTAATAGTTTCATGGATGTGCCCTTATAGTTAACTAGTTGTTTTATTCTTGCTACTTTTAGGATTCTCTTTTTTTCTTTAACTTCTTACATGTTTAATTATTATGTGTTTGATATCAGTCTCTTTGGATTATATTGTTTAAGACTCTGTGATTCCTGAATTGGATGTCTGTTTCCTTCTCTAAGTTAGGGAAGTTTCCAGCCATTATTTCTTCAAATAGGGTTTCTTTCCCTTTCACTCTCTCTTCGCCTCTGGGATTCCTATAAAGTGAATGTTAGTATGCTTGATGTTGTCCCAGAAGGCCCTTAAACTAGTCACATTTTTTAATATTTTTGTTGTTCAGATTGGGTGATTACCACTACCTTGTATTCCAGATTGCAGATTTGTTCTCTTACATCATCTAATTGCTATTTGATTCCCTCTAGATTATTATTTTTTTATTTCAGTTATTGTATTCCTCAGTTCTAATTAAATTTTCTATATCTTTGTTGAAGTTCTCACTGTGTTAATTCATTCTTCTTCTGTATTTGGTATTTTTAAGATTATTATTTTGAACTCTTTATCTGCCATACAGTATATATCCATCATCATTTAGTTCTTTTTGGAGGGGATTTTGTCATGTGCTTGTTCTTTTGGAACATATTCTTCTGTCTTCTCACTTTGCCCAACTTTCTGTGTTGTTTCTATGTATTTGAAAGATCAGTTATGTCCCTTGCTATTGAAAGAGTGGGCTTTCTAGTATTTAAAAATTATACTCTGGGCTCAGTTGTGCAATACTTCCTGTTCACCAGACCCAAGGTCATTCCCTGTGTCAGTTGGATATACCAGTTTTGATTGAGCCAAAGATGCTGAAGGCATGTTGGTAGGCAGGTACTACTAGTATGTCCCCCAAGCCAAATGCTGTGGAACCCTGTCACAATTGTTTCAGGTATACTGGTGGATGGGATTGGTTGTAGGCCCAGCTGTCAATGAAGCCTAGGCATGACTATTCTGGCTGCCCTGAAGGGCAGGCCTACTCCCTGGCCTGGCTGGCGGTGAGGCCAGGCAATCTCTGTTGTTGTACTAGTGTACAGGTAGACCCCCTACATGGCTAGCCACAATGTCAGCCTCAAATGTATGGACATGTTGATGTGTGGGGGCTAATCATGTGGAGTGAGAGTCACTTTGTAGAGACACTAGTCCTAGATAAAGCTGCCCACAAGATGCTCTGGAATGATGCTAGGTGGCATGGGAAGATTGGGTGGGATAGAATCTCAGGGAAACACTAGAGCAGGGTGAGTAACATTAGGAAAGTTAATGAAGAGTATTGGAAATGGTGCCTGCCAGCTCTAGGCCAGATAAGAGTGTAAAAAAATAAATGGTGTTTATCAGGGCTTTTATCCCCAGAGGAAACTTGAACAGATTACTGCCCCTTCATCACTTGCCCTAAAATTAGTCAACACATCTCCTTCATGTATAATCTAGGAGGTTCTTGAACTGCTGCCTTAGTGCTGGAACTCCGAGAGAGTTTGTGCACAAGCCCTTTAAAAGCAGAATCTTGGTTTCCTAAAGCTCTCCTGGACATAACCCCACTGTTTTCATAGCCAGATGTCATGAGGACTTCTCTTTCTGGTTTAGGTTCCCCCAGGCTGGGGAGCTCAATGTGAGGCTTAGCACCATCACTCAGGGGGGATCTCTATGTTGGTGAAATCCCTGCGATTTGTGGGAAACCACACTGGGGATGTGGGTCATGACTAGATCCTCCTGTCCTTTTTCAATGTGTCTTTTTCTCTAAATCCTTAGTTATAGAAAATCTATTCTGCTGGTTTTAGGTCATTCTCAAAGATGTTTGTTCTACACATAGTTTAGTTTTGGTGTGTCCATGGGAGTAGATGAGATCAAGATTTTCCCACCCCACGATCTTGAACCCCTCCTCTTCAGCTCTTTCTGAAGCTGGATTAACACTGGGGATTGTGACTTTCATAAGGTCAGAGAATTTAGGGGAAAGGCAGCTTGCAGGAGAGAGAATTAAACATCTTTATCTCACAACATAATGGAAATAAATATCTTTCAGGGCCCATGTAGTGTGGCAGGGTTCTGAGGTGAGGTAAAAATAAAACTGCATCTTACACTTTCTGTTTGCTGTAATGTTGCAGTCAGAATAGCCCATTGAGCACCACCCCATGCAAAATGTAAATTAGCTTCATCAGAGCTCATATTCAGTGAGACACAAGTAAGTCTATGACCCCACTATGTGCCAGGCATAGTTCCAGATACATTGCATCATGGTGTCATTGGATCTGCACAGAAATTCTCAAGGTATTAAGATCCCCATTTTAAAGTTGAGAAAAATTCTGCTTCTGAGAGACAATGTTCCTGAACTGTTATTATGATAGCTGAGATTCAAAATTAGGATTGTCTGAATTTTGAATTAATTAGGTTTCAGAAACTCCTTTTGAACTGGAGAGTATCTTAATGAGCCCAGTTTCTTGGTTTCTCCAATGAGAAAAAAAGTGAGAGTGGAGAAAACCAGGTGCCCTAGAGAGGTTCCTATATAAAGGCAAAGGAGGTCATTGGAGTCTTCCAGAGTGATGCCCCAGCACACGCTCAGCAGCTGTGCATTCCGTGCACACACGATGTTCACGACTGTGAGCACAAACCATGCAGCTGGCCGGGTGAGGGGAAGGGAAGGAGGCAAGAGGCCATTGCCTTCCCCACCCAGCCTTAGCTCCCCGGGGCCCCATTAGAACTGCAAATGCATAGACAAAAGTCCAGTCTCTAGACTAGACTTTCTAAACTACAGTTGTAGTTAGCTTCACATTCAGTGATCATTTACAGAGGGAATATCTAATCTTTATCCAGTGCTATCATGTCTCAGATGAAAGGTATTACTGACAGTTATACTCTCAACACTAAGAAATCTGTAGATTTTTGGCATCAGACCAGGGTTTGCTTCCAGATTAGTTGATTAGTAGCTAGGGAAATGTGAGCCTTCTTTCTGAATGTGCAAAGTGGAAGCAATTATAAGCATTTATAAAGTGGAAGCATTTTTTATAGAAATGTTAGTATCTTTTCTCCACACCTGTTGCCTTTGTTTTCTGACTCTGAGGGACAAGATCTACTTTAAGAATTACAAAAGGAGGGCCATTTGACCTTCTTGAAGTAAGAGAAGAATTTGGGGTTAATATTCAACTTTGTCTTTAGAACATTTTTACAGGATTTGTCAGATTAGATTCCTCCCCTTTTAAAGATAAGAAAATTGAGGTAGCTACTCCCTCCTTATCTCTAATTAGTGGCACAGTGTGGCAGTAGTCACCATGAGAAGCTACCTGGTATAAGGAAAACCAGGCAATGTGAAGACTTGGACTTTAATACTAGTTTCTCTGTATCTAGACCTATACAATAGGCACTGTCAACACTGATCTATTATATCTGTTTCAAAGCCAATGCTATATTGTCTGGAATGAGATCAGAGTGTAAAAAAGCTTCTTTATTTTTAAAAATATATTTCATTGATTTTTTTACATAGAGGAAGGAAGAGAGTTAGAGAGTTAGAAACATTGATGAGAGAAACATGCCCTTGACTAAAATCAAACCTGGGGTAATTCAGTCCGCAAGCCAACACTCTATCCACTGAGCCAAACTGGTTAGTGCTGAAAAGCTTTTTAAAAATCCTCTTTGAAAGCAAAAATATCACAAGACATTGACTCTCAAACCTACCAGCCCTCTGTATAGAGTTTTATCCAACAGATCTTCCTGCTTCAATCAAAATGTTCTTGTTCTTGAGGTTTACATCTAAACGAAGTAACAAAATGGTTTCTCTTGTTGTTGTTGTTTTGTTATGCATAGACTACCTTCATGTTACGACTGTTCACCTGTTCAAGGAGAGTTGGGACACCAACAAAGTGGATCACCACACTGACAAGTATAATAACAACAAGCTAATTGTGCGCAGAGGACAATCTTTCTTCATAGAGATCGAATTCAATCGTCCATACGATCCCAGAAAAGATCTCTTCAGGGTGGAATACGTCATTGGTGAGTGCCACGTGCAAACCGTAATCATAATAGTCCATCTGCATTATCATGTCACGATAGTTATGACATTATGAGTCACAAAATATAGGGTGGGAACAGGTTCAGTTGCATTTCTTTTTAGACTCCTACTTTAATAGGTGGCTGAAGTTGAAAGTGTATTCAGCCCCTATGTACCCTATGCTTTAAGATGGGCCTGTACAATACCAAACATCAGTAGTTAGGGCATACTCAGACAAAACTCTGGGTATAAGTAAAAGTAAGTATAATTGGCATAAATGTTAGTTAAATTAATTTTTCCCAAATGATTTTGGCATACTATACTTGCGACTTTTAATTTATGCTCTGCCCTTATGATTTAACTGATCTCATATTCTGAAAATATTTGCAAACCTTAGCATAGAATCTCCATTTAAGCATTTCCCAAAAGTTTGTTCTGCTTAACATAGTGCCATGAAATGGTCCATTAAATGTGGATGGTCAAATAAAGTTCACTAAACACTTTATATCCCAATCTCTTCTTGTAAGTTGCAATACACATTAGCTGTAAAGACTCTGAGAAGTACCATTTAACTCTGTTTGATTTAGTGTTTCTCTAATTAATTTGATCATGAAACCCTTTATTAAATCATAACTGTTAACATTTGACACATTTGATAAATATTTCTCTAGGAATGTAAAAGAGTAGCAAGTAAACACATGCACAGAAAAGCAAGGATGGCTCAATATCAGAAAATCTGTCTATATAATCCTATACAGAAATCAATAAAAAGAAAAATCAGGCAATCAAATAGTCAGTAAAAAAATAAATTATTAAATTCAACAATATTTCTTTAAATCTTTAAATATAACAAAATAGAAGAAATATCCTCAATTATACTAAAGATTATTTACCCAAAACCAACACTTTTGGTATCTTAAGTTAAAACTTAATAATTTTAATAATGATCAGAAATTAGAGTTGCTATCATAATTCCTTTTTTAAAAAGCATTGTTCTAAAGGTGTTGGCTAATGAAGAATATATAAGAAATATCTATTGTACACCCTAGAAAATAAGGAAAAAGTGTGTATTTTATCAATGCAATGTTTGTACATATAGAAAACCAACAGATTAAAGGAAAAAGCACAGAACTAATAAAACTTTGAAATATGTCTAGATAGAAGTCAGTAGCTTTTCTCTATCACTAAAGACCTAGAAATTAAAAAAAAACACAATATTCCATGTATACTAGTAAAAATAAAGTTATGCAATGTAGAAAAAATGTAAAATAAAACCTAAGTAAAGCATCTATAAAATCTTAATAAAAGACACAAGAAACCAATAAAAAGGCAAATATGTTCTTGGATGTGAAGTCTTAGTATATTTTCTTAAATGGTCTCCTAAGATTAAAATATAAATTTAATTCATTTCCAATTAGAGTCCCAATGGAAGGGTATTTTTTAAAATATTTTTTTTCCTGATTTCAGAGAGGAAGGGAGATATATGATATAAACATCAGTGTTGAGGGAGAATCATTGATTGGTTCCTTCTGTAATGCCCCACACTGGGGATCAAGCCCGCAACTTGGGCATGTGCCCAAGTGAGAATTGAACTGTAACCTCCTGGTTCATAGGTCAATGCTCAACCATGATTCATGCTGGCTGGGCTGGAAGGATGGTTTTTTTTTTGTTGTTGTTTGTTTTGGGCTGGATAAAATGACAGTTACTTTGAAAGAATAATTACCTTACAAAAACCAAGGAAATTACATAAAGAAATAATAAGAAAATAGTATTTTCTATCAGATGCAGCTATAAGGGCATATAATAAAAAATTATTTAGTAGAACAGAGAATCCAGAAATAGACTTCAGTATATAAGATTACTAAATATATTTGTTTAAGGGAGTAAGAAAAGTATGTGCATATTTTGTCTTTTTGTTTATTGTTCTTTTAATAAATTAACTGATGAAGAAAGAACTAGTATTTTGTATTTTGACATTTTGGTATACATATGAATGTGTATTTAATATATTAGTATGTAACATATAATATATATGTATATGTGTATTTATTAAATACATACCCTAATACCACAAGTGACCATATATGTAACCAAAATATAAATACATGACCATAAATACCAAAAATAAGGTCAATGGAACAGAAATTTAGAAGAATATTCAAAACATAAATTAGAGATAAAGGATAACATAGATACCAAAAAGCTCTTATAAATTGGCAATATAAAGACAAGCAATAGAAAAATATGTAAAATATATGAAGATGCATTTCACACACACACAAAAAAAAAAAATCCAAATGGCCTATAATCATATTAAAATGTGTTCAAATTCATTAGTACAGAGGGAAAGCAAATCAAAGAACTATCTATCAAACTGGCAACATTTTAGAAAAGGGTATAATATCTGTAATACCTGCTGGTATCTATGAAGAGAAAAGCATACATTACCAATGTAATGTACAATTTCATAACCTTTTAGAAAACAATTTTCCATATATATTAAGACTAATATATATGCCCTTTAACTCAGTAATTCCAGTTTGAGGAACCTATATCAGACATATTAAAAATGCAGTTTATAAAGGTAGGCATTATTTACTGACACATTGTTTATAGTGACAAAAAAACATAAAAATAAATGTCTCAATAAGTAAATGGTTAAAAATATTGTGATGTATTCAAGTAATGGATCGCCATTTTTAAAAAGGAACAAATGAGATCTATGCCTGATAACTCTGAGAGAGATAGTGAGTGAGAAAACAAAATATGGAAGAGTGAGCATAAGATCTGCATGTGTGGCTAACTGTGTGAGTAACTAGATCTGTATAGTATTGAGTGCAGAAACGAATATGAAACACACACTTGAGTTGGACTGGGTTCCTTGGTGGAGGTGTAGCCAAAACAGAGGAAGCAAAATAAAGGGGGTGGGGGGGGGGGGAAGGAAGCCAAGCAAGAAAGTGATAAAAAGAAGCAAGAATGCAATAATTATTTTAAGGCGTCTGTGGAAAATTATTGATCTGTGTGGGAGTATATCTAAAGAAATGAAAATAATTCAATTAAAACTGAAAACCCATTCTTAGAAAAAAAAAATGTGACCTTTACTACCTGAGTGATGTGGTTTTGCTTATTTGCGTTTCCAGTGCAAATGTGTGTTATTAATGTGGGAAAATTGGTTGAAGCCGGAGTAGAAGTGGGAAAGGATAAATGAGACTCCTGAGTCCAAATGAGCAGCATCCGGGTGCTGCTTCGGTTCTGCACAGAATTGCTCATCATCCCAGTGGCGGAGGAAGAGAGGGAAAACTAAATTCCTGTTCCTGTGTCAGGGAAATTGAAATAACTATAATGTAATTACACTTAGGGGACAGACCATTATTGTTATTATTTTTTACAATGGGTACTTTAGTTGATAAAGGAGTTCACAGCTAGTATTTTAAACCAAAAAAAAAAATCTGATAGAAGTTTATTTTTATTTCTTAAGTTTATTTATCTGTCTTTTTTGTGTGTTTGTGCACATGGTTGTTTGGACTAGCTTTGATTAAAATGACCTTGACACATTTATAATGGGATGATCATTTCATAAATGTGAAGAAATACCCAATTGTAATTCTGTCTACAGTTTTGCTCCTACTTCACTGTAATTTTTAATCTCTGTCTTTAGCCCAATTAGGGCAATGAGAACAGGGCAGGAAGCTTTGCCCCTGCATTGGCCTTGTCTGAGGCCTGAGACCTGAAACCTTCTCTCACTGAGCATTCAGACAAGAGGTATAATAGTGGAAGTCTTAAGAAGACTGAGAAGCCTAGGGTCTCAGTTTGGGATCTCAGTAAATGAACCCTCAGAAGGTAGTTTGTGTGGAGAAAGTTTATGGTGAGTGCTCTCAGGATCGGCATCTCTGAGGAAGTCATTGTGGGCCAGAGGGAGGATTTAACTCCATCAACAGAGGCATCCATGGACTGCATGCTGAGTCGTAGGCCTGGGCTGGATCTCCAGCAATGTCCTGTCTTGAGGCAAAGATGTGGGCCTTTCTACTCCAGTATGGAGTGGACATTGGCCACAAGCTACCCACAGAAAGAGGATCATGACCCTCATTGGCTATCTGTGGCTGAGGGCAAACCTCGAAAGCAGCTCCGTGAGAGCTGTGAGCCACCAACTCTCAGCACCAGGGCCATGATGTCTCCCTCCAGCACGGGAGGCAGGGCCTGCACTGCAGCACCCACCACAGGCGCATCCGAAGCCCTCTTTCTACAAGCTATTGCTTTTGCTCCTTTAGTAAAATATGGGGGAAGGGAAACGTAGCAAATTTGTCTTTGAGATAAGAATTTATTTATATATTTAAAAACCCAACATGTGTTTTAAACCCTTTAAACCATAAAATGTACTTTCAGAGGTAAGTTATAGTCTAATATGGATAGCCAATTACAGGCATTATTATTGTAAGTCTCACTGAACGTTGTCTATATATTCTTGGAAATTACCATTTTAAGCAAAATGATGTGTAATGAAACCAAATTTTACCACAGGATAATTGATATCAACAAGAGTTAAGTTCCTATGGCATATTTCTAGTCATAAAAAAAATCACCAAACTTCTAAATAAAGACCCAAAGGACTTATAATATTAAACATTGAAATAAATGTAAACTGTACATACATTTAAGAAAGATGAATAAAAACATGTTATATCATTATTTTCCAACCCACTGATTCCAGTTCAGGGTCATGGTTGTCCAAAGCCTATCCTGGCAGCGCAGAGCATGAGGTGGGGCCAGGGCATGAGGTGGGGCCACCCTGGACAGACACACACACACACACACACACACACACACACACACACACATGCGCTCAGACTAGGACAACATAGACTCACCCATCTATTTGCAGGAAAACCAGAGTCCTTAGAGAAAACCCACACAGATATAAGGGGAACGTGCACCCTCCATAGACAGTGGCTTTTGCTGGGAATTGATTTTTCTCTTTGATGTTATAACAAAATGATATTATCTGAGGACCTGCTATGTACTTGGGAATTTATTTCCAAACTTATTATGGAAACAAGAAAGGAAAATGACAAAATTCCACCTTCTACTATTTAGTGGATGAGAATCAAGCACATTCCTAAAGGCCTTAAGGACAAGTGTGGGAGGTTTTATTCCAATCAGTCTTTTCCACATCTCACATCATTCAGCGGCAGCTCAGCCCAGGCTTCTCGCTTCCACAGGGCTAAGCCCCAAAGAGAACAGTGTTGGACACTCCCTGGGGCTCAGAAGTAATTCTCCTAAAATGCAGAACTTATTTCAGTAGGACTGAATAAAGCCATGGAAACTCAATTTTAAAAGTTACTGTTGTAATGAGAAGAGACAAGCATCGAATATGAACTAAAAATGAAATTAACTGTAAACCTTTTTATACGCAGGAATGCCTCAATTTCAGGAAACCTAGAATGTGAAAACAGTGACTTCAAACAAACAGAAAAGATAATACTGTACAAAAAAATAAGAGAATCTCTTCAATATTTCTATTAGAGTTTACATAGCAAGATTAAATGTATCAACAAAGATCAATATAGGCACTACTCTTAAAATAGCTATGCCATAGAGCAATTCATTATTATATTAAAAATAAAGAATAAATAACTTTACACTTAGTTGTTTTCAGTTCACAATCAGTTTGTTGTTATTGTATTTTTCTCTTTCCCTGTGACTTTAGGTTAGAAGAGTTGGCATGAGTTAGTGCACTGAGGTTTCTCTATGTAGCTGTCCTCAGAACCAAAGTCATGGGATTTATTTATAAGGGACTCTGCCTTCAAATCAAGTTTCTTTCTCTGCTTTTAATTGCTTCATTGCCCCTCTCAGATGGTCCCAGATTAACCCACTGCATGCTGGGTTCTCTGATCAAGAAAGGTGGGCAGGGAGCACGTGCTGCGGATGGCCTGGGGCTTTGAGAACTGCATTCATTAGTTGCTGGCAGAGCCAGCCATCTGTGTGAGGTAGATGAGAGCTGTTAATGAGTTTGAAGAGGTAGGTGTGGATGAAAAATATGCTAGTAGTCTGTGGGGTCTTTTGTCTCTCCAGTTCTGAGCCTGCAGCCCTCACAAATTGTGAAAGGCATGGAGCAGAGCTGTTAATTATAGGTTTTGTTGACCTGTACGTGGAGCTGTGAAAATTTAGGAACAGCTAGTGGTGTTAATTGCTATTACTTTAACATGGCTTCCTATTTCTTTTGATACCCTGTTGAGAGAGGGTCATTGTGAAGAAAAAATGCTCAACTGTATTTCTTCCTAGCTCTCCCCTCAAAATAGTGGATGCCACCCTATCTAGTGAGCCCTCTAACATTAAAGACACAGTCCATGAGCAAGTTTCTTTTGCCGTGGAGTCTAATCACAAGATCCCAAGGGAGTCAAGGCCAGCACGTAGGAGGCTTTCTTTACCTACAACTGCAGGCTTTATATTTTTGTCATGGCAAAAAGAAGAAGGGAAGGATGACATCAACAAAGCCTGCTCCTCTTGTCAGAGCAGAAGCGTTCCCAGAAGCTCTCAGCACGCCATTCATGTCTCATTTGCTACCTTATTTGTAAGAGAAGCATTTCATTTTTCCAGTCTCTTAAGAGAAGAGGGACAGGCAGACCATGGATGCCAGCAGACACCAGTGGTGTGTGCCAGGATGTCTTCCAGCTTTGCCATCCTGTGAGTCAAAAAGTGCAGCCCTTACATATTTGCATTCTGAGGAATGCTGTTCATGAGGGCAGTTGTCATGTGTCCAAGCACTTACAGGACTGTGTCAATCGCACGTGTCCTGCATTATTTACCTCTTAGGCATTGAAATATCCTCAACACTTCAATGTTTTTATTTCCCTTATTACTTGAATAATATTTATCGAAAACTGGGTAGGGAAGTGGATTCTGATAGGTCTTAGGACGGGAGTGACTTGACCATTCTTAGGAAGAGTTCAAGACTGAAGAGGATGTGCTAAAAGGAGTGAGGAAAAGAGCTTGGATGAGGGCAGTAGTACTAGAGTTGGGGAGGATGGGCTGGATATGAGAAATATTTAGGAGGTACAGGGTTGTAGTCTGCATTGAGTGAGAGGAAAGAAAGAGTGGCTGGTTTTTGTGTGACCATGACAATAGTTGCTAGCACTTCCATATGAAAGAAAGATTATAGAGAATTTGGAAGAAAAAAAAAAATGAATGTGAGGAAACATGGCTCCCATTGATAACTTACTCATTGACCCTGTGGACTCCTTTAATTCTTTAACACACCCCTTCCCCACAGGACTCTCGTTATCTCCCTTTTTATCAAATGAGATTAGGGTTGAAGTGGTTAAGTACTTTACCCAAAGTTACACCTAGAAAGTACTGAAGCTGCCATTTGAACTCAGGCATTCTCACCTAATCACAATGCATATGACCTCCACTAATAAAACAGTGGAATGTACAAACTGAAATTTGAGAGACTTGAGGGATTTCCAGGTAAGTTTGTCCAATAGATGGTTGCATAGATAGTAAGTCTGAAGCTGAGGAAAGAGGTTTGGGTTGGATGTGTGAAATGTGAATATCATACACAGAATGGTGGGCAAGATCAAGTAAGAAACAGGCTCAGGCACTGACAGTAGCAGCTGGGTTCAATGCCAGCCTCTTAGGAAAAAATTTTTAAAGGGCCAGTCGAGGAGCCTGAGCCCGTGAAAGAAACAAAAACCACGATCAGATAAATGGAAGAGAAATGAGGGGAGGGCAGTATCACTAAATCCAAAGAGTGAGCAGTTTCATGTAATACTTAAGGAGATCCAGTGAGGAGCTTTCCACTGGATTCAACAGTCAGGGAGACACTGGCTACTTGAGAAGAAGCAAAATTTTAATCGTCTGAAAATAAATGAGATGTGAACAAATGGACATAGCAAACGTGGGTTAATCTTTTTAGAGGACATGAAAAAAGGGAGGGGTGTTTTAGTTTGAGTGCTTGTTTTAGGATTGGGGTACCTGAACATGTAGGTAGTCAGAGAAAAAGGAGCCAGGAGAGGAAGAATCCTGAAGGTTCAGGAGAAACATTGAGTAGCTGAGGAGAATGCTGGAGGAAGTAGAAGCACAGAGTGAGGTGGCAGAAATGTCCTAAGAGGTATTGGGAAAGACTAGGGGGCAGTGTGGCTATGTCAGGTAAAGAGCTAGGAAACTGATCATCATGCCTGATGGCCTCAAGTTTCTCAAAGATATAGGAGGTGAGCAGATGCTGCAAGAGCTTACAAGGTGAAAGAACCATTTCCTATACCCAAGGGCGTCACCCAAGTCCTTTAAGAGTATATGTCCCTATGGATTTTTGGTTCAGAAAGTCCAGTTAAAATTGCCATTTAAGGACATAGTACATTTTTCTGCAGAAAAGTTTCTTGCCCCAAATCATGCAGCTGGTAAGATACGAGGAAACATTTAGCCTATGCTTGTTCCACTATATTATGCTGTGGTTTGATGAGAATAGACTACCTGTGTCATTATTTTGAAGCAACATTTATACAGGCTGTCTTTTAAATGTTTGCTTCTGTGTGTTTTGGCAGTGGGCTCATGTTTAAGTGCCGCTTGAAGTGACTAATAATAGCATCTGAGAAACTAGGGCAGTGTTTCCTACAGTTAAGAGCATGTTATCTGTGAACATCTGAGATGTGAGATGCTCCTTAAAACAAGTTCAGTGGACAAACATTATTGGATATTGCTGTGTTTCATGCCCCTTCACAGAGTCCCAAACTCAATACACATTAGTGTATTAAAATCTCAGAGGAGGCAGAAAGTTAAAAATATATATTCTTTAGCTTAACATTTTCCCACATCACTTTATTATAAACACTACTCTATCATATTTCTATTTTATAACACCCTTTAGTAAAATGCAGAACTCACCCTAGAAAATGCTTAACTACAGTTGCAAATTACCTTTATTCTGTAGAATATGAAGGAGAGTGGGTGACAGAGCCTAAATGGGTTTGTAGTCTATAAGTTATGGTAACTTAATATAATATCCATTTCTTCTTTTTGACAATTAAGATTTTGTGCCAACAGTAAAATAACTCTATAAATCTGGCATTCATATCAAGTAAATTTTATTTTTTAAAAATGATTACTTTACTTTTTTTATATGTATATACTTACTAGACTCCTTATGCATGAAATTCGTGTGCTCGGTTAGGTGGTGGGGGTGGGTGGAGTTGTCCCTCAGCCTGGCCTGTGCCTTCTCACAATTTGGGATCTCTACGACCCATTGCCACAAGGAGGTAGGCCCTGCCCACCTGGTCAGGGCTCCGTAATGGATCACCCTCACAAATGGAGGCCCAGGCTACCCTCTGCAGTGCCGCCACCAGGTAGCCTGGGCCTCCTTCTGATTGATCAAGTGCCCTGCCAGCTGGTGGCCTGGGCCTCCCTCTGCAGGACAATTATGAAGCAATGGCTGGGCCTCCCACCAGTCACATTGCACCCACCTTGGCTTGTCTGGCGCCAGTGGATGTCAGAGCATAGTTGTTGGAAAGGTCATCTGGACCATTGTTCTACTGTTCAGTCAGTCAGTCAGTCAGTATTTGCATAGTACACTTTTATTATTATATATTTTCTAGGTTTTTATTTGGCTTATTTTATGATAGAGCCAATTTATTTTCCTCCTGATATGTTATTGAACACTTTTTATGTGCATAGCACTGTACTGGGATTATAGTAGGAATATATAAATGTTTATCCTCTGCCCTCAAAGAGTCTGGACAGTTCAGCCTGACAGTAGCAGTTGGGTTCAATGCCAGCCTCTTAGAAAAAATACTTGATAAGCACCTTGGAGAAAGACATTGTGAAGCTAGTTTGAGGAGTCTCTATGTACTGGGTCTCAAAGGATGGGTATTTTTCCCAACTGAATAAGAAAAATACATATTCTAGAAAAAAGTGAATTTCAGTGGAGAAAAGGCACTTGGAAACCTATTGATGGTCTTGTACTCCCAGATAAGACATAGATTTTAGACTACTTTATGGAGAAGTTTTAAGTGAAGTCTTTAAAAGATCTATGTTTTTACTCTTTAGATTATTGTTCTATTGTTCAGTGTTTTAATTTGTAAATTCTGTCTAATGTCCTTGTCTGTCATCTGTAAGTGGAAACTTTTGCTGAGGCATCAGCCTAACCTGACTCTGGATACATGTGACTCTTCAAGCAGTTTTCTATGGGATCAACTTCTCCATTATTAAGTATCCACTCAGTAATGCCCACCTCACTCTGGGTCTGAAACCATGGGGGTGAGAGAGAAGATTCCCATCCCTCCCCCTATGGTGACCCCTTAGACTTTATAGTCCACACCAGTGGTGCTGGATAAAGTTCTCCAATGAAAAACTAGCACTAAGTGAGAAAACACTGTCAAAAAGGCAATTAGGAGGCCATTGCTTTCTGTTTCCTCTTTCTGGTCCCAAGCAAAGACAACAATCACCAAACCTCCAAACAAAAATATCCAGTGTCTTCATGCTGACAGCTAAATCAGTCAACTCTGACAACACACAGGCCAAGTTCTGCCAACAATTCTTTGCCCACAGTTCTAGCTAAAGTGGCAGAGATGTTTTTAGTGTCAATGTAGGAGGGATTGGCATCCCTATTCTAGTGCCAGAGACTTACAGGGAGCCCCCTCGGCCCTGCCTTGTGACCCACATCTCATCCTGCTGAGCTTGAGTTTCTAAGCAAAGCTCAGTGTCCTTAGGGTAATAGAGTGGCCAATATGTTTAATAACATCAAGTGCAGTGCATGGAGCACTTGTAAAGGACCATGGAGAATTCCCACACTGATACATGAATTTCCCCTTTTTGCCCCCCTCCATAATTTGCCTTTATCTTCACTCCTCTCTCTGCTTCTATTTTCCTGCTTGTGTCTTATGAGAATTCATAACCATGGCTAATTAGCACCCACATAATTGAAACTGTCCCTCTACTGTACACTCATGGTCTGAACTTAGGGATTAAACAATGTAGGCATTCCCTTCCCTTTCCATATAAGTTCTAAGAAATTCTTGCAGGATGTGAAGTTAGGGGTAGGAAAAGTGGGGGGAAACTTTAATGAAAACTAATGTCACCATTGTTATATCTTGCTCTAAGTCTCCAATCTGTGAAAAGAGAGATGGTGTCCAAATGAAATTAAAACCCACTGAAGAAAGAATAAAAGTGGACTACTTATTCATAATCCATGCCCTCTCATTATGCCATGAGTGTGCTGTGAGGATTGCTGAAGCACTAACTGGAAAGCTCTTGGAACTCCTGGTGATAGTTGCTTGCTGATAAGTTGACCCAATTATTAGTCTTATTTTGAATATTACAACTGTATAGGAAAGCTAAATCCTTATAGTATTCCTTAAGGAGGAATAACCTTCATTACAGCAGTCAGAGCCAGACAGGTACTAGAGGAGCATAAAATAAGCTATAAATAGCTCTACCTCTCTTTTGCTATCCCTTTCTTCTCAACATCTCAGACTTTCTGCTCTTTTCTACCCTTTTTTATAATTTTCTTGTTCTCCATCTCTATTTCTCTCCTGCTCTCATTCTCTCCTGTTCTCTCTATTGTACACAATAAACACTGTCCTATGCATTAATGTTTTATTATTTACCCATTAGTTAGGGAATTTACAGGTGCTTCCTTCAGGATGTGGGTGTAGAAACTTTTGTATCTATTCGCAAGTGTTTCCTCAGTTTTCAGGAGGCTTAGCTAGATGAGCTAAAGGTGCTGGGTTTGGGGCAGCACTCACTCTCAAGGCTCCAGAGCTTTGAGGAACTTGCAGTGATATGGGGGACCCATTCTGACAGGCCCATCCGAGAGGTACTAACTTATAGAATCAGTCTCCAATGGGTGTTTGCTGTGTGACTGCACTTTGGGACAGTGAAATCGGGAGCTCATTGTTTTCTACTTGTGTAGAGATGAGCTGTGGCATCTGGTGTTTCCACATGGCAGAATTGTTCTTCCTAAACCTTCCATTTCCTCATATCTGATTAAAACATGGACCCTAAGAAACTATCCTTTATCAGAAATTGGAATCTCATTAACATGATCAAATGCAATGAAGTTACCATTACTTTTCACATTTTAAAAGGGGATCGATAAATGGTATAGGTCTTTGTGCACATGGGAGTAAAGAGAGACATGAATGATATCTACCCCTTTACTTATTCACCTTCTTTACTTACATGCCTATGGAAGAGTAGAGAGGGGACATATATATAATCTATACTTTTCTGATAATCTGGAGATGATTAGATTCCCATACTTTAGATTGTGAAAGCAAGTATATATTTTAAAAATTAAATGTTTCTGGGGGAGGAATGTGTAGAGTAACAATAAGATGAGTTATAATAAAAAGATTTATTTTCAATCTCATTCATTCATTTACACACCTAGGTTCACCAATCATATATTGATGAACATAAGATTGCCACCTGCCAGATCTGTAGAAGATGGAGAAACAGGGAAGGTGTTTCAGCAACAGCATGTTGAATTCCTTGATTGTAGTTACTCCTTTAAATTAATACATACTTCTGAACCTCCCTTTACAAAGTGAAAATGCTTTGTAAGAATAGATACTATATAGCTGTCTGCTATTTTGAAATTTTCAGAAATTGGCTTTGCATGATAACTAGTTGACATTCTGCAGAGAGCAGTGTCCTAAGAAAATAAGATATTTTAAGAGTCTGTTTTGAGAAAAGATAAAGAACATGGGCAGTCAGGCATGGAAAGATGAAAGAGAGTAAGGTACCATGAGTTAAAAGGGAGTGGAATGAGGCTGCTGAGGGCTGAGTTTGTATTCAAGGAAGAAACAGGAAGCTAAAAGAGGAGAACTGCCTGGGTATAATTGTCCACTGAGTAATTAGGATTGGTTGCTCCCAAAAAATCATGCCTCACTAGATGTTTTAGTGTATGAATGTGCTCTCTGTTAAAGATAAAGCAATCCAAAGCTTGGTGTGTTTCATAGAATCACAGTATCAGAAATGTTTGGGCTAGAAGTAATCACAGCAATCCCTTTTACCACCCATTTTGTTTACAGGTCTGGAAAGTATCCATGCCCAGTAAAATGCTCAAATATATTCATGCACAAGGTCAGCCAAGGGATGGATGAAGATCAGTTGGTCACAGCCAGTGTAATGCTGTAATTTATCCTCCAAACCAGGACACTTTTTGAGAGAAAATAAAGTGCTAATATGTGTCTCTGCTTGCTGGCACACATTTCCTGTGTCCTATATGGACAGCTGTTCCTATTGTTAGTACCATGCCATAGCTCCCTTTTGGCCTCTACATTCCTCTAGCTTTCTAGTAGCTTCCTCTTCAGCTTTGATTTGACAACCATATATGCAAGGTTAGCTAAGTCCTGCATATGCCTTTTTTTTTTCTAGCATCCCATCTATTGTAATGTAAATATCTGTGTTTTCCAATGGTCTTAGGTTCACTAGCAGGGTCGCCTAAGACCGTTGGAAAACACAGATATTTACATTACAACTCATAACAGTAGCAAAATTACAGTTATGAGGTAGCAACAAAAATAATTTTATGGTTCCCACTACATGAAGAACTGTATTAAAGGATTACAGCATTAGAAAGTTTGAGAATCACTGTTCTAGAGGGAACTGGTTTCAGCCAACAGATAGTGGCAAATTCTAGTGTATCCATTCTTACTAACATTTTAATTGATAAGACTAATTGCACTCCTTCCATCTCCATATTTACTCTTTATGAAATTAATTTCCTAACATCTTAAATGGGTAAACTGTCATAGTTGAATTCCATTAATCACATAAGATTTGGAGAAGGATGGGTTCCTGTCTTCACTTCCCATTCAGGGGACTCCATATTTTTCCAAGACCTTTCCAGATGCCTGCCCAGCATCAGGTCACGAATACTAGGAATAACCAATAATCTGGATCTTAATTGTATTGATTCCTCCTTGAGGAGAGAGTTTAAGAATAAAAACTTGGTTAAGCCGAAACCGGTTTGGCTCAGTGGTAGAGCGTTGGTCTGCGGACTCAAAAGTCCCAGGTTCGATTCTGGTCAGGGGCATGTACATTGGTTGCCGGCACATCCCCGGTAGGGGGTGTGCAAGAGGCAGCTGGTCAATGTTTCTCTCTCATCGACGTTTCTAGCTCTCTATCCCTCTCTCCTCCTCTCTGTAAAAAATCAATAAAATATATTTTTTTAAAAAATAAATAAATAAAAATAAAAACTTAGTTAAGGTACTATGTGAGCAGGACAACCTGAAGACCGTGGTAAAAGACAGAGGATGAGGAAGGGAGATGAGAAATTGCTGTGAAGTGAATGTTTGTGTTCCTTCCTCTTCCCATCAAAGTCATATGTTGAAGCTCTACCCTTCAATGTGATGGTATTTAGAGGTGGGGATTTTGGAAGTAATTAGGTTTAGATTGAGTCAAGGGAGTAGTGCCCCATTGAGGGATTCATATACTTTTAAGAAGAAAAAGAGAAACCAGAGAGGACATAGAAAAAAATGGGTCGGCTATTCTTTAGAGCATTATCTCAATCCATTGAGGTTCTGCTTCCCGACATATGTGGACAGTTTAGGTAAAATAAACTCACAAAAAATTCTTAAAAAAAAAAAAAAAAAAAAAAGAAAGAAAGAAAGAAAGAAAGAAAGGAAGGAAGAAGGAAAAGAAAAAAGAAAAGAAAAGAAAAGAAAAGAAAAGAAAAGAAAAGAAAAGAAAAGAAAAGAAAAGAAAAGAAAAGGGTCATCTGAAAGCCAGGAAGAGAAATCTCACCAGGAATCAAGTCTGCCAGTACCTAGTACCTTGATCTTGGACTTCCCAGCCTCCAAAATGAAGAGATGTAAATGTCTGCTATTTAAACAACCCAGTCTATGGCATTTGTTTTAGCAGCATCATACTTCCTGATGTCCAGAGCTAAATGAAGTGTGTGAAGCACTCAACACTGTAATGTTACCTGAGAGAAATATGTGGGCAGGATTTTTTTTTTTAATAAATCAGACATCAACATAATGCTATCAACTCTTCCAAGTATCAAGCTTTCCATTTAAAAATATAACCCAAGAATTAACATTATTTCTAGTCCTATTTCCTTAACTAGGAAAATACAAAGGCAAAATACCTTTTCCTCTCATTCCATAACTGGCTCCCAAAGAGAGAGGCCACATTACCGTGTTTCCCCGAAAATAAGACATCCCCTGAAAATAAGACCTAGCGCATCTTTGGGAGCAAGAATTAATATAAGACACTGTCTTATTTTCTGGGAAACAGGGTAGATGTTCAACATCTCAAAATTAGGTTGACATGTATGTTGTAAATACCCTGGAAAACTAGTGTACCAAATAGACAAGAGCCTTTATTATTTTGAAGCAATTACTTTCACAAAAAGAGACAAAATTTATGATTCTATGACTAAAATGATGGACATGAAGTAGTGAAGACAGCTAGGGTGGTGTTTTTCATGAAACAACTTTTTTATTTGTATAACAAATTTCTAAGTGATGGAAAATGACACACTGTCTCCATTACTTCATTTCCATCATTTCAATCTTTTCTAACTTTCACGTTTGTGAAACAAATTGCTTTAAACATGTGAAAGTCACTTGAGTAGAGTGTTAGTCAGATTTTAAAAATAAAAATGATTCATAAAGACAGCACTTGTGTTTATAACTATCAAGATAAATTAAAAAAAAATCACAGTCTGGATTATTTAGGGCACCTGTACTGGTATAAGATAATCATCTTCAGAAAGTAGAAAGAAGTTTGCTCTCTGCCTTCTTTCCCATAGATTTATCAGGTATGGTAAAGCTGATCTTGTGGGTGCTAAATCATCCCTGTTTCAATGATTTACTAAGTCCCCCTAAAGCATGTCGATTTCTTCTGCCTTGGATTTTGGATTGCATTTGCATTATTATACAATAGGTCCTACTTCTCACCAGTTAGTTCTATATTCTTTTAGTGCTGATGCTTCTTGAGAGGGAGAGCCCTTTTTTGAGATAGGAGGTTCCCCAATACAGGGTAACTGAAGATACCTTTAGGCACATACTTTTGAAGAATTAGTATTGGTGTTCCAATGAGAAAAAGCTCAAAATATATTGCTCATCTTAGGAAATTTGGTTAAGGTACTGTATGGGCAGGACAATGGGAAGGCCCTCGTTAGAGACAGAGGATGAAGAAGAGAGATGAGACATTGCTGTGAACTGAATGATTGTGTCCCTCCCACCTCCCAGCAAAGACCTACATTACTAATAGTTAAAAAAAAAAAAAAAAGAAAAAAAAAGAAAAAAGGAGAACATGAAAAAACAAGATAACTTTACAATCAGTGGCTACACATGTTATTCTGTTGTTGATGTTATCGTTGGAAAGATTTTAAATTTTGAAACAAACTCGACTTTACAGAAAATTCACAAGAGTGCAAATAACTTGTTTTTCTCCCCCCGCCAGAATCATTAGAGAGGGGTCAATGTCCCATCATCCCTGAATACTTTAGTGCAAAGACATTCTTCTATATAACCATCAGAATCAGGATATTAACATTTATATGTTACTAGAAACCTGGTACATGGATTTGTGGGCCTGGGGGCATTGTGCCAAAACCAGCAATCCAATGCTGCCTGCTGCTCCTGCCTGCCTCTCCTGTTCATCATGGCCCCACTGTGCCTGCCCCTGTCTCGAGCCCAGTCAGTCCTGATCGGGAGAGGCTCATGCCACCACAGTGGTGCCCATCAGCTATGAGTCCTGCATCTGCCACCCATCAGTCAGCTCAGCTGAGTGACACTCCTGAATTGTGGAAGTGCACTAACCACCTGGGGGCAGCTCCTGCATTGAGCACTGCCCCCTGGTGGTCAGTGAGCATCATAGGAACCAGTCATTCAGTTGCTTGGGCATAGATATATCTCCAGATCGCATTTGAGTTTCAAAAGTTCTTCCAATATTGTCCTTGATAGCAAGAGAATCCCATGAATCCAGCATCCAGGCGGCATTTTGTTATTATGTCTCATCTTTTTTTTTTTTTCTTTTTTCTTTTTTTTTTGTGTGTGTGTGTGTGTGTTTTCAGTGTGGAGAGTTTAATAGTCTTTTATTTTGGCTTTCATTATTTGACACATGAGAAGTTTATAAGGCAGAATGCCCCTCAGTTTGGGTTTTTCTGTTTCCTCATGATTATAATCAGGTTATGGATCTTCAGCAATAATAACGCAGAAGTGATGATGTGTTCTTCTCATTGAATCATATCTGTTTACACACAATTTTTTACATATTTCATTACTGCTGATGTTAACTTTGATCATTTGATCAAGCAGTGTTACAGGTTGGTGTCTTATTCTCTTTGGGCTGCTATAACAGAATATAATATACTAGGTGCCTTGTAAACAAAAGCACTTCTTTCTCACAGTTCTGTAGGCTCGAAAGTCTAAGATCAAGGTGAGAGCCTATTTTCAGGTTGATAGATGACATAGATATCTGTCTTCTTATTATGTCTGCACATGGCAGAAGGAGTAAGGGAGCAATCTGGAGTCTGTTTTGTTGTAAGGCACTAACTCATTCAAGACCTAATCACATTCCAAAGGCACCACCTCAAAATGCCATTATATTGGAGGGTTATATGAATATAGCAATTGGGATCCCCAGGAAATAAGCTTTGAAATTAGCATGCAAGATGATTAGGGCTAAAACCAGTTTGGCTCAGTGGATAGAGCATCAGCCTGCATACTGGAGGGTCCCGGGTTCAATTCCAGTCAAGGGCATATACCTTGGTTGTGGGCACATCCCCAATGGGAGGTGTGCAGGAGGCAGCTGATCGATATTTCTAATTCTCTATCTCAATTCCTCTCTGTAAAAAATCAATAAAATATATTTTTTTTAAAAGATGATTAGGGATTGCCCTTTGGATAAACCCCTATTGACGAAAGCAAAAGTGACAAGGGGAGAGAGAAGTTGAGCTATGATGAAGTCCCAACAAAGACCACAGAAGGGGCTATGGAGCAGGATTTTCCTGTGTGGGAGCTAAAGGACTGACTTTTGTATTCCCTTGGTGTTCATCCATTGGATGGGAGATGCCCCTAGAAGGTGGAGTCTTGGATGAAGCAGTTTACCTTAGCTAAGGCAATTCCCAAAGCGGGCTGACCCACTAAGGACCATATTCTGACATCACTGCCAGCATCTTGGTGTAAGTTTGTCTTTCTTCCAGGAGGCCTTGTAGCACATCACAGAACCCAACACAGTGATATCTGTCAGGATTCTGCACTGAAGAATTACTCTGTTCCCTTTGTAATTGACAAGTGATTTATTAGAAAGTACCTTGATACTATGAGATTATGTTATTCATCATCAAATTTTTATGATAGGATAATATTGAGTAGATTGATATAAGCATGAATTTGTAATTTTTTCTTTAATTGAATGGCTTACTTAAATCTATTACTATAATTAATTTGATGTTCAAATTGTCCTAGATTTTGCCAGTTGGAAACTCTTCCAATTGGCTTCAGTATATTTATTTCCTTATTTTTCTGGAACAATAAGGTGTTTCAGGCTCATTTTATGTTTTTTCTCACCCCAGTCCTGAAAATGGATTCTCCAAGGAGCTCTGCTCCTTTTTAATAGAAAGTGACATTTAGAAATCAATATCTGGGCTCGAGGTATAGTCATTGCTATTTTTACCTCCTTTCAGTATTGCCAAATCTAATGTAGGTTTATTTTCCTTACCATTGTTTTTGCACCTTCATTTGCCTGTGATGACCCCTGACCAAGACCCCTGAACTTCATAACATTTTTCATCCTTGAAGTTTTTCTTAATTCATACCTGAGGAGATTTGAATGAGTATGAGTATAAGATCTATAGTAACAGCATTCATAAAATAACTTGTAGGAAGTCTTCACAACATGCCAAAATGTGCCTTCTCTTTGGGTTAGTTTTCTATTGCTACAGTAACAAATGATCATAATCTTAATGGCTTAAAACAACAAATATTCATTATTTTGATATTAGACATAATGACAATGACTAGTACAAATATAATGATACCTTAACTGAGCTCCTCATACCTAATCTCCTCCCTCAAGTAGGATCAGTGGAATTCAAATCCTCATTACTAGTATTCCTGGCCTGACACCTTCCCTGGAGTCTGGAAAGGTTTTGGAAGGATATAGGGTCTACTGAATGGGAACCCATATCCCTCTCCAAATTGTATGTGATGAATGGATTTAAACTATAGTAGTCATTCATTTAATGTTAAGGAATTCTTTTTTATAGGGGGTAAATATGGATGTGAGAGAAAGTATAGTTCATCTTATCAGATATTAAAATTTTAGCAATCATGGATTTACTGGATTCTTGTCATTAGCTGCTAATTGAGACTAGTTCCCTTAAAATTAGTTGCCAAATGGCTGTTTTTATGGGTGCAGTGTGGAGATATTGGGTGACCAGAAGCTTCCGGGGAAGGCAGGCCTACAGGAAGTCTCAAAGTAAGGATTATTTGGCCATTCAGAAGGAATGTGAAACTTCAGAGTACATATTTCAAGTCTAGAGTTAAACTTTGGAGTTTAAGAGCAGTGACAGAAGTTTCAGACAAAATTCTCTGTGTCATTTTCCAGAAGATTGGACTTGGGGGTCATTAATGGAAGGAAGAATTAGACCCCTTCAGTCTATAAATAAAGTATTCAGCAATGACCTTTATTAAAAAAAAGATAAAAGAAAAAGAAAGAAAGAAATCAGTAGGTAACAAGTAACTGAAGGGAACAAGGGACGATTGAAATATAAGCCAAGGCCTTGGGGAGATATGATGAACAGTCACCTTCTCCTACAAGATGTCCCTACTCGGGATTCACGGTCCAGCCTAGGATGTGGTCCCTTTATATCCTTATGTTTAAACAAGTTCTTCATATTCACTTATGAAATTGAGGTATGTCACTTATGGAAACCAGGTTTGAATATAGTTCTTTTCACGATGCTTTCAAATCAGGTCATGAAGCAACTATGAACATCCCATAAAATAAAAGGCTAAAATGCAAATCCATTGAATGGCAGAACGACTACTCACTATGACGTATACTGACCACCAGGGGACAGACGCTCAATGCAGGAGCTGCCCTCTAGTGGTCAGTGTGCTCCCACAGGGCGAGTGCCACTCAGCCAGAAGCCAGGCTCACGGCTGGCAAGCACAGCAGTGGTGGCAGGAGCCTCTTTTGCCTCCACAGCAGAGCCTTCACAGTCCACCAGAGCTCCTGGACTGTGAGAGGGTGCAGGCTGGGCTGAGGGACCGCCCCCCCCCAAAGTGCATGAATATTTTTGTATCAGTCCTCTCATCTATAATAAGCAAATTAACATCAATATGTGTATATATATATATATATATATATATATATATATATATATGCTTATAAAATACAATATACATGTCCTTCTTTCTGCCCATCATTCAGATTCTATCTTTGTTATATCTTAGTAAAGTTGTTCTTTTTTCCCTTGAAATATATTTTATAGATTTCATAAAAGAAGGGAGAGGGAGATAACCTTTGTACTTCAAGTGGCCACATTTTTATACCATCCCCTGTGAGCAAGTTTCCCTATTCACAATGTCCAGTTCTCTCCCACTTGCTAACACCAGCTTTTAGAAAAGGTTTCATATCACAGAGTAACAAATTTAAGCAAACATATTTCCTTTTCCAGGGATAAAAGCATTTTTAGCATTATCTCTAATTTGTTCTCTATTGGAGGGATTTTCATGACCAACCATCAAAATGGGAATATTATGGAAATTCAAGAGATATTTATAGCAATCAAATTGCTCTTCTACAGTCTTCAAACAGCAATCAAAGTGGTTTTTAAAATAACTTAATGTAGTTCATGCCTCTTTTCTGGTAATACTTTAATCAATCAGAATAAATTCCAAAATCCTGATAGCTGCCTACAAGGCCTGACTTGATATCCTGGTTCTCCTTGACCTTATCCTTTATTGGTCTCCTTTTAGTTCCCTCTGCTCAGGCACATAGATCTCCTTGAGTATGCCAAGTATTGCCTTCCTCAGGACCTTTGCACTTACTGCAGTGCTCTCCCCTCATCCTCCACCCCCTGTTTACAGGGCTCATTTTCTCACTTCCCTTACATCACTGCTCAAATGTCACTTTAACAGAGTATCCTGCTCTGGCCACTCTCTCACCATGAGCACACCCATCCTCATCAATCTCTGTCCCCTTAAGCTACTTTATTTTTTCATAACACTCAACTCCATTTTGCACAGTATATATGTATTTGCTTAGTAACTGTTTACCTCCACAGAGGTAAACAGATAATATCAGCTCACATTTATGCTCTATGAACATACTGTGCTCTGTGAACATATCTGTGTTGACATTGCTGTGTTCTCAGTATCTAGAACTGTGGCTGGCAGCTACATGTTGCTCAATAATTTTTTTTGTTTCTGTTTTGGGTTACCTTTCTATTTATTTATGTTTTATTAAATTTTTTTTAATGTTGACACTATTGCAGATGACCGCTCTCCTACTGCCCCCTCATGATCCCCTCCACCCAGGTCCCACTTCCCCCTCCCTTGGCCTTCACCACACTATTGTTTGTGTTCATTGGGTATGCAAATATGTTCTTTGGCTAATCCCTTCACTGCCATTATTCAGTCACCACCATCCCCTCCTCTCTGGTACCCACTAGTCTGTTCTGTGTTTCCATATGTCTGGTTCTATCTTGCTCATCAGTTTATTTTGTTTATTAGATTCCACATAAATATCTCTTTCTGACTGGCTTATTTCACTCAGCATAATATTCTCCCAGGTTTATCCATGTTTTCACAAAGGGTAAAAGATCCTTCTTTTTTGCAGCAGCATAATATTCCATTGTGTAAATGTATCACAACTATTTTATCCACTCAGCTGCTATTAGGCACTTGGGCTCTTTCCAGGTCTTGGCTATTCTAAATAATACTGCTATGAACACAAGGGTGCATATATTCTTTATGATTGGTGTTTCTGGCATTTTCGGTGATATTCCCAGCAGTTGCATTTTTTTTTTATTTTTTGAAGAAACTCCATACTGCTTCCCATAGTGGCTGCATCAGTCTGAATTCCCACCAAGGGTATATTAGGGTTCCATTTTCTCTACATCCTAGCCAGCACTCGTTTGTTAATTTATTAATAGTAGCAATTCTAACAGATATGAGGTGATACTTCATTGTAGTTTTAATTTGCATCTCTCTGATGATTAGTGACCTTGAGCATTTTTTCATGTCTATTGGCTATCTGTATGTCCTTTTTGGAGAAGTGTCTATTTAGGTCCTTTGCTCATTCTTTAGTTGTTTGAGTTGTGTAAGTTATTTATATATTTTGGAAGTCAACCCCTTACCAGATATATCATTGTCAAATATGTTCACCCATACAGTGGGTTTTATTTTCCTTTTGTTGATGGTTTCTTTTGTTGTGCAGAAACTTTTTAGTTTGTAATGATCCCATTTGTTTATCTTTTACTAAATTTCCTTTGCCTTTGGAGATATCAGCAAAAATATTGCTTTGAGAAATGTCTGAAATTTTACTGTTTGTGTTTTCTTCTAGAATTTTTGTGGTTGCATGACTTACATTAAGTATTTTATCCATTTTGAGTCTTTCTTGTATATGGTGTAAATTAGTGATCTAGCTTCATTTTTTTGCATGTACCTGTGCAATTTTCCCATCGCCATTCATTGAGTCAGTCTTTACTCCATTGTATGCCATTGCCTTCTTTGTCAAATATTAATTGACCATAAAAGCGTGGATTGATTTTTGGGCTTTCTGTTCTATTCCATTAGTCTATATGCCTATCTTTATGCCAGTTTTGATTATAATTGCACTGTAGTATAATTTGGTATCTGGTATTGTGATCCTTCCAACTTTGCTCTTCTTTCTCATTACTGCAACTATTCAGGGTTTTTTGTTTGTTTATTGTTGTTGTTTCACATAAATTTTTGGAATTTTTTTCTAAATCTCTGAAAGATGCATTGGTATGTTAATAGGAATTGTGTTGAATCTATAGCTTGCTATGGGTAGTATGGACATTTTAATTATGTTGATTCTTCAAATCCATAAACATGGTATGTGCTTCCACTTAATTGTATTTTCCTTAATTTATTTCTTCATGGTCCTATAGTTTACCTCCTTGAATAAAATTTATTCCTAGGTTCTTTATTTTGTTGTTGTTGTAAGAGTAAATAAGGTTGTATTCTTAGTTTCTCTTTCTGAGAGTTCATTATTAGTGGATAAGAATGCCATCAAATTCTGGATATTGATTTTTCTATCCCACAAGTTTGCTGAATTCATTTATTAGGTCTAGGAGGTTTTTTGGTAGAGTCTTTAGCTTTTCTATGTACAATGTCATGTCATCTGACATGATATTGACAGTTTTACATCCTCCTTCCCAATTTGGATGCCTTTATTTATTCTTCTTATCTGCCCACTATTGCTAGAACTTCCAGTACCATGTTGAATAAGAGTGGTGAAAGAGAACATCCATCTTATATCTGATCTTAAGGAAAATGCTTTTAGTTCTTGCCCATTGAATATGATGTTGGCTGTAGATTTGTCATATGATCCCACTATACCCACTTTGCTGAGATTTTTTTTATTATAAATGGGTGCTGGATTTTGTCAAATGCTTTTTCTGATTCTATTGATATGATCATATGATTGTTATCTTTCATTTTGCTTATGTGGTAAATTACGTTTATTAATTTTCAAATATTGAACCATCCTTGCAACCCTAGAATAAATCCCACTTGGTCATGATATATGAATTTTTTTAATGTATTGCTGGATCCTATTTGCTAATATTACATTGAAGATTTTAGCATCTATATGCACCAGGAATATTGGCCTGTACTTCTCTTTATTGATCTTTTGTTTGTTTGTGTCTTTTTTTAGTTTTTATGTCATTTATTTCCACTCTGATCTTCATTATTCCCTTCCTTTTACTTATTCTGGGATTTTCTTGTCTTCTTTCTATTATTTTAGTTGTAAGATTAGGTAGTTTTTAAGAGGTTTTTTTGTTTGTTTGGTTGGTTGGGTTTTTTTTGTGGGGGTGTTGTGTTTTGTTTTTTGTTGGTTGTTTTTTTGTTTGTTTGTTTGTTTTTTGTGGACCTATAATGCCATGAACTTTCTTCTCAGGACTGCTTTCACTGTGCCCCATAGATCTGGGTTGTTGTGTGTTCCTTTTTGTTTGTCTCCTCTAGGTAATTTTTTATTTCTTCCTTGATCTCATATATTTTTACTTTCTAATAACATGTTATTATCCTTTATGTGTTTGAATATCTTTGATCTTTTTATCTTGGTTGATTCCTATGCCATTGGGATCTGAGAAAATGCTTGATATGATTTCAATTTTCTTCAGTTTGTTAAGTCTTATTTTGTGTCCTAATTTGTGGTCTATCTTTTATAATATTCCATCTGCACTTGAGAAGAATGTGTATTCTGCTGCTTTAGGAAGAAATGTTCTATAAATGCCAATTAAATAATCTGATCTAATGTGTTGTTAAAGGTTGCTGCTTTTTTGTTGATTTTTTCATTTGAAGAGTTATCCTTTAATGGCAATGGGGTGTTAAAATCCCCTACTATTACTATTATACATTTCTGTCAATCTCTCTCATAGTGTCCACCAAGAGATTTTTACATATTTAGGTGCTCCTATATTAGGTACATATATGTTAAACATGGTATATCCTCTTGTTGGAATGATCCCTTTAGAATTATGTAGTGAGCTTCTGTGCCTTCTATTATAACCATTGTTTTGAAGTCTATTTTGTCAGATTGCTACCTCCACCCTTTATTTTTTTCGTTTGTTTCCATTTGCATGAAAAACTTTTTTATCCCTTCACTTTCATCCTGTGTGAGTCTTTTGCTCTGAGATGGGTCTCTTGTAGACAGCATATATATTTGTCATATTTTATTATCCATTCATCTACCTATATCTTTTGATAGGAGCATTTAATCCATTTACATGTAAGGTTATTATTGCAATGTATTTTCTTTATGCCTATGCTCCTCTTTGTCTGTCTGTCTCTCTCTTTCTTTATTCTTATTTTATAGCCGTCACTTTAGCAATTATTACAATGATGCTCTGGTGTTAATGAACTTATTTATTCTTCTTTTGTCTGGGAAGCACTTTATTTTGCCTTATATTTTATTTTATTTATTTATTTATTTATTTATTTATTTATTTATTTTTTACAGAGAGGAAGAGAGAGGGATAGAGAGTTAGAAACATCGATGAGAGAGAATCATCGATCGGCTGCCTCTTGCACACCCCCTACTGGGGATGTGCCCACAACCAAGGTACATGCCCTTGACCGGAATCGAACTGGGGACCTTTCAGTCCGCAGGCCGACGCTCTATCCACTGAGCCAAACCAGTTTTGACTTGCCTTATATTTTAAATGATAGCCTTCCTGGATAGATCAGTCTTGGTTGCAGGTACTTGCTTTTCATTACTTTGAATACTTCATGCCATTCTCTTCTGGCCTGAAGTGTTTCTGTTGAGAAATCAGGTGACAACCTTATGGGAACTCCCTTGTAAGCAAGTGACTGTTTTTATCTTGCTTCCTTTAGATTCTTTCTTTGTCTTTAATCTTGACCATTTTCATTATGATGTGTCTTGAGTGGGTTTCTTTGGGTTTAAGACTCTCTGTGCTTCCTGAACTTGTGTGACTTTTCCTTCACCAAGCTAGGCAAGTTATTTGTAATTTCTCAAACAGGTTCTCTTGCTTGTTTTCTTCTCTTTCTGGAACCCCTATGATGATTATATTGTTGTGTTTCATATTGTCTTTAAACTATCCTCCTTTGCTTGTTTTTAATTTTTAATTGATTTTAGAGAAAGAGGAAGGAACAGGGATAGGTAGCCAGAAATATTAATGAGAGAGAAACCTAGATAGGCTGTCTTCTGCATGCCCCCTACTGGGGGTTGAGCCTGCAACCTGGGCATGTGGCCTGGCTGGGAATCAATCTCATGACCTCTTGGTTCATGGGTTGATGCTTAACCCTAGCCCTAACCTTAACTCTCCCATGAACACACAAGTTTAGCAGACATAGACACAAACAGTGAACAGAGTGGTAACTATACACAGACAGTCCAAGACCAGTTACAAATAACATCAGCTATTTTTAGCTTAGAGCTGGGGGGAGATCTGTGGTTGGATTGAGGCTCCCTGAAGTCTGCTCCCACCTATAATCTAGCCCACCTCACCCTGAATCTTCCTCCTAGGCCTTCCAAAGATCTTTAGGATAAACTAAGGCTAGCTTAGCTCTTCCCAGTGGGCCCCCTGCTTAGAGATTACAAAGATACTCACTCAGGGGAAATTAGTCTCTGCTTCAGAGCCAAACTCCTCAGTCTCTACCAGAGACTCTAACTCTACTTCTTCTTCAGGGGACTTGCTGTAAGTTCAGGTTGGGTACAGCCTGCAGTCTCCTCTGCAGGAGCAGGTTCAACTGCCCTGTGCTCAAGGAGATAGATTAAAAGAGTCTCTGATTCAGAATGTTGCCTGCCCAATCTGCAGGAGGGGTAAACACTTCCTCCTGGTTCCAGACAAAAGCCTCTGAGAGTCTCATACTTTGAATGTCCTGGTCTGAGTTCCTGTCTAATCCTGCACAGAACTGCACCCAGTGGGGGTATTTAGGACTTCACAGAGCTGAACCAGTTTCATGTTGTGGATGATGTTTACAGCCTGCAGGAGGTGGGGACTGGTTTTACTTCTTCCAGAGGCTTCCTGGCTGAACACACAGGAAGCTCAGAACAGCCTTCCTGCGGAACAGCCACAGAGTTGCCTTTTGGGGGACAAAATCCAAATATCGCAACTCTGAGTGATATCAGTGCTCTCTTGCCACCAAACCAAGCAGGAGACGGTAGAAAATCAGCCCCTTATAGGACTCTGATCTCTCTCCTCAGCTGGTCTCAGCAAAGTGAGACCAAAATTCCCTGCTCCACCTGGGCCCTGTACTCTTCAGGGTAGTCCAAAAATTCCAGGGCAGATTGAGCAGCTCCACAGGTGGGGGGAGGGATTCCGACCTTGTGTTCCAGGTGGGACAGTCCTTTCTCCTTTCCCCAAGCCAAACAGTTTAATCACTAACTAGGGCTCTGCACATTGCCTTTCAAGAAAGTAGAAGGTCCCTCAATGTCACTGCTAGGTGTGACTGCAGACCATTTCCCTAAGCTCAAACATGACAGTGCAGTCTCTCTAGCAGTTGAAGCCCAGAGCAAACTTACTAAGCTGGGACTGCTAACATCAGGAGTGCTCCTTCACTGGGAAGGTGCAATCCAAGGCTCTCAGGCAGATAGAATCCCCCTGGTTCTGCCCGATGCGGGCTTTCCTTCCCGTCTCTGCAGTTCTGGGTTTGGGATCCCTGCAAGAGGTTGAGAGCTTACACTCCCAGGAAGGAGGGAGGTTTGCAGCATGATATCCGCCAGCCTCTTAACCATCGCACCTGCTCAAGTAGGGCTCTTTCTTTCCTTGACTGCACTCCTCTGACCAGTCCCTATGTGGATTCTTCAGTGCTCCTTACATATTACATTTCTGATAGGCTACACTTCAGCTGGTTTTTAAGTAGATTGCTCTGTAGTTGAGAAGTAAATCCCCCCATGGCTGGGAGCACCTGCATACAGGTGCTCTGCAGCCATCTTCGATTTGGGTTTGGTGCTCAATAATTGCCTGTAGCGCAAACCCAGTCCCTTCTTTACTACTCACGTAGTCATGCTCAGAAATAAAAACAAAATAGGTGTAGTAAGTCTTCTTTGCTGTTGTAACCACAGACAACATATAAAAATGAGAGTAATAATAATTTGTTCAGTTCAGTTCATGACATAGCCTTCAAATATATTATTATTTAATTCTCACCTTTTATAATTGCCATATTACATATGGAAAATAGACTGTTTCATTCGTGTCCCTAATCATGACTGCTGGCCGGAACAGGCTTGGGTTCAAATCATTGTTTGGCAACTTGAGAGCTAAGTAACCTGGAGCCAGTTACTAACTTCTTTGAATCCCAGTGTCCCCAGATATAAAATAAATAAAACTTTTAAAGCCAAAATAGAGTGTTAGTACAATATATGACACGTTGCAGGGTCCAGACAATAACATAAAAAAATTCCTCTAGTTTTATAATCAACAGAAGTTTATTCGAAGGAATTGTTTATGCTGGTGAAAGAACAACTAAGAAGTGACACAGTGTAGCAACCCAGAAATTAGTAACAGAAAAAAACTGCCACCTCACCTGGAATGGGAGGCACATGGAGGAGGAGGGCCCACCAAAACCCAGAAGCCAGCTAAGAGCTGGAGCCACAGCAGCGGTGCACCGAGGAGACCTGGATTTTTTAGGAAGCAGAGAGAGAAGAGGACTCACCTTGGTGTCTCCCCCTACCCCGGCCTCCAAAGCCCATCACTGGCTAAACTAAGTGAAAGCCAGAGAGTAAAGGAGCCTGGGAATGGCGCTTCTTATGGAACTAAAAAGAAGGTTCTGGAAGGTGTGGGCATTGGGCCAGAGAGCAACCAGGCAGTCAGTTGGCACAGTAGACAAACATAGACAGTATAGTTACCAGTCCACAGTGTACAATCTGTAACTCAAGTTAAAATCCTCTAACTCCTGTTCCTCCTTTTCCCTAGAAATTGGATCAGTACAATGAACAAATTCACAATGTAGTGTTATGTTTATAACCAACTTTGTCTAAATGGTAGAGATTTTACATTAATTATTTTTTCTTGAAGACTAAAGATATTCTGTCTTCTCTCAAATGAGGTTACACACACATGTGGTTAAGGGAATTTCCAGAATACCAGCTTCACTGAGTAAATTCGCATAGTGGTTAACCACATCAGTCCCTAATTTTTGCAGCAAACTCTTTAAAACAGCATGCTCATCCAGTCTTTCAGCTTACTAGTAGTCCTGACTCCTAAGGTTAGAAGAGCTTGCTTTTTCTCATGGCTGTATGCCCGACATCTAAAACTGTGCCTGGCAGCTCGTCAGCACACACAACCTCTTTAGTGAAGAATGAACCAAACCTAAGGTTATCTTTGGCTCAGCTCCTCTCACTCAGAGCCAGCATCTCATTTCTGACCCAGCTCTCTGCTTCTACCCTGTATGCCTCCACTTACCGCCCACCAGAGTTAATCATTATCCTTCTGGGGACACTGCATGACTCGCCTGAAAACTTCAGGAGCCTCTGACTGGTTTCCTGACTCTGCTCTTGCCCCCTTCTGATCTCTCTCCTTCCTGCAGCCAGAATGATCTTCTGACGTAAGTGTACATCTCATAGGCCACTGAGAGCGTCTCAGTGGCTCCTGCCTCATTTCCAGCCCCTCCTGGGATGCAGCCGAAGCACTTCTGCACAGCATCAAAGGTCCTGTGGGCTTTCCTGTCCAAGTCAGCTGCTTCTCTTGCCACAAGTGTCCTGAGGGTCTCCTCGCTCCCTTAGGCTCCAGGCTTGCGTTATTCCCTCCGTTAGGAAGGCTCCTCCTCACCTTGTTCACCTTTAAGATCATATTTCAAAGCCACATTCCCTGAGGGGTCTTTCTGACTTTTGTAGGCAGTTTCTGGGTTTCTACTACATCCACCAGTTGAGACAATTTATGTTTCAGAAGCCCCCACCACACCTTACTCCTCTGGCCAATAATCCCAGCTATAGCCTGACATACTGTGAGCACATTTCAAATGTGAGCCAAATTTGTCAGAGGAGCACTACAGTTTTATTTCATAGATGAAGAAACTCTCTTATCTCAGCGCTATTAAAATTGTTATCTCCTGTCCTTTCCTTCCTCTCCATGTTGTTGGCAGCCACCTGAGCTAGGGTCTCGTCTCTTCATACCCAGATTATGGCCTTGGTTGGCCATGTGCTTTTCATGAGGATGGTCAGCATGAAGCAGTCACCTTATGCTTTTTTTCTGAATCATTAAAGAGTCTAGCACAGTGCTGGTTTTATATATGTTCCACAAAATTATACCCTACTCCAAAAAGGTTTTAAGAGAATGAGTAGTCCTTGTCAATTCAGCTTAGTGGATAGAGCATCAGCCCATGAACTGAAGGGTGCTGGGTCCTATTCCAATCAAGGGCACATACCTTGGTTGCAGGCTCAATTCCCAGCCCTGGTTGAGGCATGTGTGGGAGGCAACCAATTGATGTTTCTCTCTGTGTGTCACTCCCCCTCCCTTCCACTCTCTCTAAGAATCAATGGAAAAAATATCCTAGGTGAGAATTAACAAAAAAACAAAACAAAACAAAACATAAAATCCAGAAATTGACACAAGCCATTATGCTCAATTAATATTTGACAAAGGAGGCAAGAGCATACAATGGAGTCAAGACAGTCTCTTCAACAAATGGTGTTGAAAATATTGGATATATACATGCAAAAAAATGAGGTAAGATTGAAAGAAAAGTGAAATAAAATCAAGATAGGCAAGACACCTTAAAAATATCTACTTTCAATTTACTAACTAGCAGGTATTTATTAAGCACCTACTATGTTCCAAGCATCATGCAAGCCACTGGATATACCAAGTGAAAACTCAGTCCCTTCCTCAAGAAGCTTTCTCTTGCAATATCATGGCTGATATGTACACATTGAAATTGGGACTCAAAAAGAACTGTTGGCCAAGAAAGGAACTCACTACAGACTGATTCATTCGCTTCTCAGCATAACCATTATGGCTTGTCTCAGTTTAGGTTCTTACAAGGGTATTTCTTGGATCATATGATCTCACACATCTAGAGGAAATAATGAACAACATAAACTGATGAACAAAAACAGACCCAGAGAAAAAGAAGCACCGATCAGACTCTCAAACCTCAGAGGGAAAGTAGAGGAGGGTGGGGGTAAGGAGAAGAGATCAATCAAAGGACTTGTGTGCATGCATATGGGCCTAGCCAGTGGCCATGGACAACAGTGGGGTGGGGGCATATGTAGGGAGGGTTTTGGGATGGGAATGGGGGGATGAGGACAATTATGTGATACCATAATCAATAAAATTTTTTTAAAAAGAAGCTTTCTCTTTCTTCCCCAGTTTGCTGGAGCCACAGAATAAGAGCACCAAGAAGCTTTCTTTCTTTAGGACACATCATTTATGTTTAGACATATATCTATGTATCTTTGTCTATACATCTACATTATACAAAATAAGGGGTGAAATAGAAAGGGCAGGTTCCTGGAGGTCCTTACTAAATTACTTGCTTAACCATTTTTGTTTCTCTCCTCTTTGTTGCTGTCATCTGAGAATCTGTGCTTTTTTGATTGTTTCTTTTTTTGGTGTTGTTGGTCTTTGTCATTATTAATCTGATGTTTCTAAAAACTATTCAGGGACTTCTTCCATTCTGGTCTCTGCATCTGCATTCCATCTTGGGGCTGGTGAAACAAGGTTGTTTCCCTTCACAAGGCACTGCCTCATGCTTCCAGCTCTGCCCAATGCATCACACTGTCACAGAAACCCTTCCAGGGCCCATTTGGAAATAGATTGATTACTTTGAACATGAATGGTGCATCTTGAGGAAAACAAAAACAAATGAATCAAATGGAAAAATGAATGATCATCATAAAATTTACCTTACCAGCTGGAGACATGACATATTCATGAGTTCCTTGGAGACAATCTTTTTATAAGAATTCACTATTAAAGAAAGTCTGCAGTTAGGTGGAATCAGAGTTCAGATTAAAATTATTTATATCTAAATGGAAAACACCCTCTGAAAGAAAAAATCTAGAAGTAGAATTTTTTATTCTGTGTGAAGGACAATTGGAGTGATGGTGGGCTTGTTGCAGGCGTCTCCTCTAGGGCCTTCTAAAGTCTCTGGTATGTGTTTAATGGGACTGGACATCCACAAAAGGTTCTGTTCAGTCCCATTGACATTTATTGGGCACCCATTTGGTGTAAGGCATTGTGACATCCTGTGGGGGTATAAGGACAAACAAGATAATATCTTTACTTCAATTCACTGAGAAAAATAGATGTCTAAGTAAATAAAGGAAAGGTTTTGTTTGGGGTTTTCTGATAATCAATTAAAACTTGTCACTATCTCTAAGTATAGTAGGGGATCACAGATCATGACCACTTGATTTACAGTTGAGATGCCAATGAGATGAGAGAAATCGGGGTGCCCTGATGTAGGAGCTTCTTCATGTCAGAGCATCAGAAGAAAGTGACTGACAGGTGTGTGTTTGTCAGCTGCTGGGACCTACTTCTCCATGTTGAGTATGTCCTTCTAAATTCTAGACATGAGCAAAGGGAAGTCCGAATCATCCCATTAGCAACAATATTCAGCTGTATTGACCATCCTATATTCTAATTAGTGGCCATCCTGGGAACCTAATCACCACATAAGATGTTGTGTTTTTAATGTGAAAATATTGTAAAGCCATCAACTGAATAAAAAATTAATTTTTAAAATGCAACAGATTCCTCTGTGGTTACTACCTATGTAAAGCTTTGGGTTCTCAGGTATGAAGTGAATGTTTGAGAGTGGATTTTCCTCAAAGTCACACAGAGCTGAGAGTGAGCTGGAGGTAGATTTCTCCTACCAACTTGGAGGAAATGTGAAGAAATCATGAAAAATCTCAGGCCCATTGAGCCAAGTTTGGTATAGAATAAAATCTTAAAGGAATAAAATATTTTCACCATCTTTTGTCTGATTCTAGGCTGGGCAGCGGAGTGGAGGTGGGGGGGGCAGGAAAAGGGGGTAAGGAGCTAAAGTAGTGGTATTTCTCTGTATCCATTTATGTGTAAGGAGAGAGTGCAATTAATGAAAGCATGAGGAAATTCTAATATAGCCAGATTTTACCTTACAAATAAATACTAGTAGTATTTCTGTGGCCTTAAAAATAATTTACAGATTAAAACCAGCATTTAAACTAAAAGTGTATGTTAATTTCTAGATCACTTAGGAAAATGACACCAATTTTAGATAAGTATGAAAAAAAGGCAATTGATAATTATATTTTTTCATGTTTAGTAGTCTATATTATTAAAAATTAAACGAGGGTCTTTGGGAGATATTAAATTTCCTGCTTCTATTTTTTTATCAGATTTTTTAAACACCAAAATTATACAATTTGGGGTTGGAGAAAACAAAACCTCTCTCTAGGCATTATACACCTCAGCAAATGTGTGCACATGGTCACCTGAGTATAGCAGGCTTTGCCCAAGCTGGTTCGGGACAGTTGATAGGCAGTCATGGATGTTGATAGATGGGTGTTTCGGAGTGCAGCCTGATTGTGGTTTCTTAAACATGCCACGTCCTGGGGGTGAGAAGGGCTCTTTAGTGAAATGAAATACTACTCTGTCACCATTTCCTTACTGACAATTCAATCATGGCAAATCCTTCCCCCGTGCTGCCACTGCAATCATTATATTCAGAATTAAACATGGTGTAACAGAGCAGGCGACAATACCCTGAGGTGCTATTGATATGTCAGTTCTCACATCAATAATCAGCTTTCCCATACGGTGAGTATGAAAAGGCCTGCAGATGTGAATTCTTTTTTCTCCCTTTGGAATAAGTGTAATCACCGCCTGTTCCTGATTCGCTTCCATATGCCAGTTTGGTGCCATGTGGCCTGACCTGTCATTGGTGCTGCTCCCCCTTCTCCCTCCAGTCACTAGCATCACTCTAGAAATCTTCCCAGCTCAGCTCCCTTGGAACCCTGAGACCCTCTGTGCAGGTCTGCTTTCTCACCACCAGTCAGTAAGCCCTTGGATCCAAACTTTTTTCTTATGTACACATCTGCTATCCACCATCGTGTATCCTCTCATTCTTCTCTTGCCTCATATCCCTTCAGATTTTCCCACGTTCTTTTCCTCTTGGCTTCCTTCATCTTCCCAATCTCTCCAGCACCCTCCCCCTCACCTTTGTGGAAATAGTTTGATGCTGAGGAGGAGAACAGCTTTCACAGTGCAGAGATCTTGGTCCAAGTCCTGCCTCTACTCTCCCTGTAACATGATGTCCTGCATGTGACAATCTCGTGGAGCTTCAGATTCCCACCTGTGAAAATTCCCACATAGGATTGCTTTAGGGACCCAAGGAAACAAACCTTTATTCGTGTCCCTTTATTTCCATCTCCATGTGAAAGGCCTTGACAGCTTTTACATCAATTAAATTGAATATTTTACCTATGTATAGTAGAACAAGACTGAGGAATTTAACTCACAGGCTTTAAGGAAACTAAATGTTGACCTAATAATAGTGCAGATGTTTGTTGTTGGTTCAAAAACAAATTTTTCTTTGGAAGGAAAAATTAGGTGATGGTATTTTCTTCTGAGTCTTAGTCTTCTGTGTCTATAATAAATCATCCCAGTAAACTGTAAAATTTTCTAAGGCAAAGTGGGCAAAGTTTTATGGTAAGGGCCACATACTAAATATACTAAATACGAATAGGTATAGCAGCCCATATGGTCTCTGTGACAGCTACTCAACTCTGCTGCTGTAGCACAATAATACACAAATGAATGAGCTGACTATGTCCCAATAAAACTTTATTCACACAAACAGGTGGCAAGCTACTTTTGGCCCCTGGACTCTGGTTAACCAGTTCCTGCTCTGGGGCATGAATGGAGTTTACTGATTACAGTGACAATAAATGATTAACAAAGTCAGAAATTATCAGTGAGGTACAGGATTCTTTTGTGATAATTCTGGAATCATTAAGGCTTTTTGGTTAATGAACATCATCGTGTGTGTGTGTGTGTGTGTGTGTGTGTGTACATGGGTGTGTATGTGTGTGTGGCCTGTATAAGTTTTCCTAACAGAAATATTTACTATATATCCCAAAATCTGCTCCAGATTTTGGGATGTATAATAAACAGGCCTTTGAAAGCATATTTGGCATCTATAGATTTGTTGGAAGTTGGTGAACCCATTCTGGCTTTTGGAACTTTTGGAGTAGAGAAATCAGAAAGCCAGAGAGAACAGGGATAACTGCCATTCATTGAGCTGCCATTCTCATCACAAACTATGACCAGAATTCTCCACATTTTAAGTGAAGGTTCAATTGAGAGAGGTTGAGTGCTTAGCCCACACCCACACTTAGGTCATAGGCTGCTTTCCCCGTGGCCACAGCAGTCCCCTCAACAAAAGTGACTGCCTTTCCCTGAGACACCCACCTTTCTCCAGATTTAAAACCAGAGCAGGTAAAATGGTCTCTTCTTCCTTCTATTTTTACTTTTTAGGAGATGTTTCAAACACCAAACAATAAATACATCCTGAGTCACCCCATATAGTGTGCTAGGCATAAAGCTTTCATTATATTATACTAGAGGTCTCGTGTATGAAATTCATGCTCTGGAGGCTGAGTCCCTCAGCCCAGACTGCACCTTCTCCAATCTGGAATCCCTCTCACAATCTGGGACTGCTGGCTCCCAAGTGCTCGCCTGCCTGCCTGCCTGATTGGCCCTAACTGCTTCTTGCCTGCCAGCCTGGTCACCCCCTAACCACTCCCCTGCCAGCCTCATCAATGCCTAACTGCTCCCCTGCCAGTCCAATTGCCCCCAACTTCCCTCCCCTGCCAGCTTGGTTGCTCCCAATGGCCCTCTCCTGCTGGCCTGGTCACCCCTAACTGCTCTCCTCTGCAGGCCTGGTCCCCATCAACTGCCCACCCCTGCTGGCCATCTTGTGACCACATGGGGATGGTGATCTTGTGTGAGGATCTGATGGTCAATTTGCATATTACATCTTTATTATATAGGATTTTATTTTTTAATATATTTTTATTGATTTTAGAAAGAAAGGGGGAGGGGGAGAGAGATAGAAACATCAATGATGAGAAAGAATCATCGATTGGCTGCCTCCTGCATGCCCCAGACTGGGTATGGAGTCTGCAACCCAGGCATGTGCCCTGACCAGGAATCAAACCCAGGATCCTTCAGTCAGCAGACCAATGCTCTATCCACTGAACCATGCCAGTAGGCCTTCCATCATAATATTTTAAAATTTCGTTTCTTTCCATTTCTAGAACTAAACTGCAAAGAGACAAGAAAATGAAAGCTCAGACAATTAAGAAATTTGCCTAAAACATCACCAATAACTAACTGTGAAGAGATAACTTGAACACAGTTCTCACGAACTGCAAAGTGTTCGCTATACATGCAACTGCTGTGGAGCAATGACTAACACAGCAGGCTCTCAAGCCATACTGACTGGGTTCAAATCTCAGTTCCACTACTTACTAGCTGCACCACCTTTAACAGCCCTGTGTTTTAGTTTTCTATTTTATCAAACTAGAATGATATGTCCCCCCACAAATGCAGTTTGTACTAATAATGAAGCAGTAAGGGGCACATAATAAACAGCCTGAGGACTGGCTCTTTCTATGATCACAGCATTCTCTCATTCATGCTGTGTCCCTAGCACTTAGAATAACTCATAGCACATACTGTAGTGGGCAATATTGTTGTTTAAATGAAAATTGTTCAAACAAACTATTCTTTGAATTAGGTCATGTCTGGGTTCAAAGCCAACTTTTTTTTTGTATCGTGTGAATTTGATAGGTCAAATTTAATATGAGTCTTTGAAGTCATCATTTGAAATTTAGTAATGGAAACTAATAATTGTCTTATTTATTTCAATGTTCCCAACAAAAGTGATGTTAATACAAAGGTGATGCTGAGGATCATAGTACACAGCACACGGCACATTCACATATGTTCTAGTTCTTTGCTATTCCCAAAGGAGTGTCCTTATGTAATTCATTATGTAATTCATTCTAAAATTTCCTTCATCCTTTTTTTTTTTTTTTTTTTTTTTTAAGATCTAGGTCTGTCATTATCACATAGATTTTTATCTCTAAAAGTTTATTTGTACTAAATTTGTGTCCTACTTAATACTGTGTATTTTAAATCCAAGCTAGTACTTTGTGACAACAGCTGCTAGGAGCTGCTTAATAAATGAATTATGATCCTATTCAGCTGGCAAGATTGCCTTTGATGCCTGCATTTCAACAATGATGGGGGTCCAGAGGGCAACATTGCCTCCAGCGGGAAGGGGGCCCTCAGCCCCCAGTGGGCCATACACAGAAAGGAGCACACTCAGGAAATATGAGGGCGCAAGTGCATTTGGAACAATCAGCTTTTTCAGGTAGAATTTCATGCAGGCTTCTCAGAAGCTGAGACCTGTAGCCCCAAAGACACCATCTAGACACTGTCGCTTCTTGGAAGAAAACCATTTTTAAAGCTTTATCAGATTTATAATAACATTCATTCTGAGTGATGATTAACTGATATCCCAACACAGCAAAGCACTGGGGTTCTAATCTTTCTCCCTGTCTTATACTGTGTAAATTATTTTCATTAAGATTAAGTATCTCACTAGAGTAACTTATGCAACCACTGCCTCAGCAGGCTCTATCCCAACAGTACATGGATCAAAGAATATTTAAAGACCTCAGCAATTGCAGATGCTAACCCAAAGCATCATTTTTGTTTGTTTTAATGTTGTATCCTCTACATGTTTTGTTTAAAACAAAGTGAATATGTATTGCTCTTGAAGTTTCTTCTGTTTACAATCAAAATGATGTATACACTTAGTCTGATATGTATTTTCTTCAAGTAAAGAAGAATCAAATATGGAATATATTTTGGAATAAGTATAACTGAAAATTTTGCCTCAGTTTAAATTATTGGTGCATTTTCTTACCTTATAAACTAAACTGTAAGTTAAAGAATATTGAATTTCTACATACAATGAGACTTTGATTTTTCAGGAGCCCATTGGTAAAATATTGTTATGAGGTTAACATATGAAATAAGAATTTGGTCCTACATAGAGTAATAAAGATAAATAAGATTTACTCTGAGATAGTTTATATGTAAAGTATGATGATGAGTCTGGAAACATGGTAAAATATAACAACATTTAATATTCTACTGAAATAACAGTTAAAAAGTTGTTATGCATGATAAATTATGTACTATGAATCTTACTTATATTATTTTATTTCATTCTTAGATAGTATTATTACCCTCATTTGCTGATGAAGGGAAAGAATAAAAGAGGGATTTTTAAAGGTCAGGTAATTTGCCAGAGATTGCAAGGCTAGGGAAATTGCAGAGCCAAGATTCAAAACTAGATGATTTGCCTCAGAAGCCTGAATTCTAGCCTATGACACAAGCCTACATCGTTAATAAAACTGGCAATAAACACATGTTTTGGTTGTGTATGAAATGGTTGCATATGACAACCTATACATATAATTCTATTATAGGTAACAAACAATTGCATACAGAATAGAAATAAAAATAAAACATTTGCCTTATGTTCTTAAAAAAGCAATTCTAACTTTTTAGAGGACAGAATTTCAGGGGATGATAACTTCACAGTACTCTATAAACTCCATTTTTGTTTTTGCATTCTAGATTAGTATTTCTGTATCTTATTAATCAACCAATTAAAATTCCTATACAGCCAGGACCGGTTTGGCTCAGTGGATAGAGTGTCGGCCTGCAGACTGAAAGGTCCCGGGTTTAATTCCGGTCAAGGGCATGTACCTTGGTTGCGGGCGGGGTGTGCAAGAGGCAGCTGATCGATGATTCTCTCTCTCGATGTTTCTAACTCTGTATCCCTCTCTCTTCCTCTCTGTGAAAAATCAATAAAATATATATTTTTTAAAAAAAATTCTATACATATTGTTATTTCTTTTTAGCTAGACATGACAAATCTGAGCCTCAAAGAAGTTAAGAAAATGGAGTACCATCATGTAGCTAGTTGGGAGTAGAAATGATATTCAACCCAATTCTTACGACTTCAAGTGTAATACAGCAAATTATTGTCCACCTTCTTCGATAAGGTGGCAGAGGGAGGACAAAATTGGTTTGTGAAATATACTGAGCACTACATTTGTTCTTTCTTCGCATAGGGCGCTACCCTCAGGAGAACAAGGGAACCTACATCCCAGTTCCTGTCGTTCCTGAGCTGCGAAGTGGGAAATGGGGGGCCAAAGTCATCAGCAGAGATGGCAGATCTGTCCGGCTCTCCATCCAGTCTTCCCCTGAGTGCATTGTGGGGAAATTCCGCATGTACGTTGCCGTCTGGACGCCCTATGGTATACTCCGAACCAGCCGCAACCCAGAAACCGACACCTACATTCTCTTCAATCCTTGGTGTGCAGGTAAAGGGCAGACGTCTGTTTTTCTAAAAACAATTCCTATAGTTACGATGTTTCTCTTTTTTGAAATTATAGCAGAGTTATTGTGGAAGACATATTTATTTTCTACATACATTCCCCCCACACACGATTAAAAGATAGAAAAAAAATGAAAATTTTGTCCTTAAAGTATATGAGAACAAAACCTGTATACGTAACATTTATGCTGCTACACATTTATTCCAGGTTAAAAAAAAAAAAAAAAAAAGATTGCCTAAACTGGCAATAAACACATGTTTTGGTTGTGTATGAAATGGCTGCATATGACAACCTATACATATAATTCTATTATAGGTAACAAACAATTGCATACAGAATAGAAATAAAAATAAAAATAAAACAAGTTGCGCAATTAGTTAATTGTTGAATTATATTTTTATGGCATGGTCTTTGTGTTTGTGATTGCTCTGTGAACAAAATAGACTTATGAAACCTGATTTTCAAAACTATTAAAATTCATAATCTGGATTTAGAAAAATACAATAAAATTGTTCCTGTCCATAGTGGAACTAATTTCACTATCTAATTCAAGAATAGAAAGGTCTAGGTGATCCTATAAGTTTGTTTATATGCATAGTGGATGCAAATTTCATAAGCCAAAAATCTGGATGTGTAAACATATAACTTTATTTTAATGGAACACAACTTAATCTTTGCTGCTTTTTTTATTCTTCTTTCTGTCAGCTGCAGTTTAACCTAGTTTTACTTAAAGAAACTGAACCAAGTCCAAGAATTTATCAATTCAGTTTAAAAACTCAGTTCTACACAATATGTTCTCCCCATCCCCATGTCTATCCTTCTGCCTCCACACTGGCATGGACTGATTTTAGTTCCAGAGGCAGCAGCATGGTGGAAAGAAACCACTTTTAGATCTTGAGAAATAAGTAATGAAACATGTAAAATCTGACATAACGTGGGAGACTTCTCACATCATCTGCCCCACATGCATTTCTCTTTAAAATCTTCCAAAATGACTTAAAGGTATTGCTAATTTTGAATGGCTCTTGTTTGTGAGAGGTGCATTTGAATCAGAGTTGATCTGGACATAGACAATAAGTGAAGAACAATGTTTTCTACTTTATGTAACATTAACCTGGATCCTACTGACCTTTTCTTTGAATTATCTATTCCACAAATGTTGGTAGATGGCACTGAGCTAATTCTACTAGTATAATCCCCACCCACCACCCTTATTACCTTGTACCAAATAGCCTATCTGTGTGACAGATGTTCAAGGGTGATGGTAACGTATTAACTGGGCCATGTGCAGTTCAAAGGTGCACTCCTGCTTACAGTCATCTTGTTAACCAGATAGAAAGTGTTCTGCAACTGAGTGAATGCTATGTTACTTACAGGGATGGAAAAGACTGAGGCATAGAGACAAACTAAGATTTTGAAAATATCAAGTTAGGGGTAACTTTAGATACCAAACAGAAACTACATTGGTAGCACTGGAGTGGAGGAGAAGATGGATTGGAGATCTACTTTGGACTTAGAACAGAAAGTGCAGAGAGATTACATGGGAGGTGAAGAAGAGGTGGAGTCAATAATTACTCCATGTAGTCCAGCTGGCATGGCTCAGTGGTTGAGCATTGACCTATGAACCCAGAGATCATGGTTAGATTGCCCATCAGGGCACATGCCCAGGTTGCAGGCTTAATCCCCATTGTTGGGCATGCAGGAGGCAGCTGATCAATGATTCTCTCTCATCTTTGATGTTTCGATCTCTCTCTCTCTCTCCCTCTTCCCTTATCTATGAAATCCATAAAATATATTTAAAACAAAGAATTACTCTATGTATCTGGTTTGACCAACTGGCTTGCCATTTTCAGAGCTGCAATCAGAATAACATTCTGTCACAGAGGCAGTTACATTGGTTTATTCAAGAAGGCAGTAATCAGCTCCTTGGAGAGCTGCTGATGAGTTGAATGATAAGGAAAGACAGTGGTCATGTGTTTGGAAAATATATCAAGAAACTAGAGAACAAAAAAACTAGGGAACAAAAAAAAAAATGTTTTATTAGAGAAAGAAGCCAGAAAAGTGGGCTTGGGCTACAGGTGAGGAACTGGAGATAACAGGCATTGCCATTTCAGTCAGGAGGACTTTCTGTGACACCAAGATGCTGATATGAGCATCAAAGGAGAATTTTTTAAAACAGGAGAGAGTAGGCATAATCTTATGGCGATAGAGACAAGCCTGGAAAAGGGCTCACTGCCAAGAGAGAGGGTAATGGCTCAAATCCTTGGATGCACATTGGAATGACCTGGGCAGCCTCAGTCTCCCATTCAAACATCCTGAGGTAACTTGTCTGGAGTGCAGCATTGGCCTTGGGGACCTTAAAAAGCGTTTCGGGAGATTCTTTGAGCCAAGGTTGAGAAGCCCTGACTTTCCAGAGTGGAATCCTTGAGGGGGATGGATGTAGGGAACAGAGATCTGAAGAGCTTGACAGATGGAGCTGTCCACCCTCCGTTGTGACAGGAATAAAACAGGAGGTGGGCGAAAGCATGGGTTTCTAGAATTAAGGAGGAGGATGACGTTGTTGCCACTTTGTGATTCTCTTTTGCTCAGTGAAGTGTAAAGCAAAGTCATCTGTGGAGAATGAGAAGCAAGGAAAGAGTATTAGAGGCTTAAACATGAGTCGGGAGTGGGAAGTGGTGGGTCCTCTCTGTTCCCCAGAACACAGGGACACTACTGCAATCTCCTCCAGCCCTCGAATCTCTTGGCCTGTGAAAGTCCAAATATTTCTGCAAATCCCTTTATTAAATTAAGGGGTTTCTGTCCTTAATTCCACCTTCACCTCCAGGAATCCTATTTCTCCCAGTGCTGACATAATGATGCCTCAAAAACAACAATGCTCCTCCAAAAAACATTCCACAAAGCATCCAGAATGTCTAGAAATTAGTTGCAATTTGATGTGGAGAGTAAGGGGTGGGAAGATTTACTCTGGTTCTGAAACTTGATACATATCAGAATCACCTGGAGGGCATGTTAAAACTGATTTTTGAGCAGCATCCCAAGGTTGAGCAGATCTGGGTGGGGCTTGAGAATTTGCATTTTTAACCAGTTCCCTGGAGAGCCTAGTGCTTCTAGCCAGAGACCACACTTATAGAACCACTGGCTCATGTAATAACCATCAATCAATAAATACAAAATGCAGGAGAGTATTTTTTTTTTACTCTTAAAATTGTGTCGACTCCTCCCTACACCTAACCCCAAGCTCTCCCTATCTCACTGCCTCTTTGTTTGCCCTTTCTGTTCTTCCTTGTTCTCCGAAAGTCTCTCCCATCCTCTCTTCAAAGAAAACTCTTTGTTTTCTCATGCAGAGCAGTTCAGCAACCTTTTTTATTTTGTTGTTTGTGCTCCTCCAATAGTCAGGTTTTCAGGGACTCCATACTTTTTGAAGACCATTCCATCTTTCCAGAAAAATTCTGGTGTCAGCTTTTAAGATAATAACTTTTTATTTTTTTAATCTATTTTATTGATTTTTTTACAGAGAGGAAGAGAGAGGGATAGAGAGTTAGAAACATCGATGAGAGAGAGAGACATCGATCAGATGTCTCCTGCACCCCTCACTGGGGAAGTGCCTGCAACCAAGGTACATGCCCTTGACCAGAATTGAACCAGGGACCTTTCAGTCTGTAGGCTGATGCTCTATCCACTGAGCCAAACCGGTTTCGGCTAAGATAATAACTTTTTATATTCCAATGTCAATATTCACTGATATCTCCCAGGGAATGTTAATGAAATGGGAGAAAGAAGCCCTCTTCTCATTTAACTTATTGTGTGATTTTCCCAGCCTAATACAAGCTGAGGCATAACCCAAAAAAGGGGATCTGTGTCATGAACCCCAGACACACTCAAATACTTGGTTGCCTGACAAACACCCAGTTTGTGCTTGCATATGCTAATTCATAACAAGGGACTCTTGAAGATATGGTCTGACAATTGGAAAGTAGATAAAAAGAGAGGGGTTTGGCCATTAGCCAGGTGGGAAAGATAACAGAAGAGAAAATCAGAAACTGTCAAAAGAGAGCAACATGAGCATGATGCTGAAAACAGCACACTCGTTGTGGAAGTGGCATCCGAGGTGGCTTAGGACACTGGGTTGAAATTGTAGGGGCATGTACAGTACTTATTAATAAAGGCATGCTCAGCTGTCTTCCAATGGGCCCTTCAGCTTTCTTTGCATTCATAGGTGATCTATTCTTAATCACTAAATCATTAATGGGGATCAATAGCAATCCCACACTAGTGAGGGCAGGAGGAATGCAGGGAGAATTATTGGCTAGATTTTTTAATTTAATAGCACCAAATGGGCTTCAGATCAATTCTAGGAGGGAGCCCTTCTCCAAGAGGTTGGAAAGAGAACTGTACCCACAAAGGTAGCAGGAGTGAGTCGACAGTTTTGTGAATTCTGATTATTCAGAAACTCTGTATTATTGAATGTATTTTACTACTTAAATACACAATGTTCCAGATTGGTAGTTTAGCCTTAATGCCAAAGAGTATGTTCTGAAAGATTTAGTTGACCCATACCTGTGCTCTATTTTTCATCCAGGCCAGTATTTCATTGGTTGAGCATCATTTATTATTATGGAATACTTCTTTTCTTGGTGTCTTGTTTCCTCCCATATTTTCTATCATTGATTTTCTTTATCTCAATCAGCCTTGTATATAGCTCCTAGCACAGTACCTAGGACATGCTTAATGTTTAATGTATATTTGCCTCATTGATTTAATAATTCCAAATAAATGCTTTTTAGGTTCACACCACCTACCATCACAGGTAAGTTGTAAATGTAATCTCACACTGAACCATCTTGAAAAATGTCACACAAAAAAAACTATATAGTGTATGTGGGAGTGTGTTTGTGGGAACATGTGTGTATAGATTTTTCTGTCTCAGCATCTGACACCAAATTAGCACTTGGCATTTCTACCTATGGATTCCATGTGATTATTTTGTAATTTCCTTGAAACCAAGAAATCAATTACATTTAATGTAAATAAATGAATAATTTTCTAAGTATCTGAGTACTTTTAATAGGTAGTAAGTAAATATGACCAGTTTTTATTTTATTATGAAATTCATCCTTATACTATTTTCTTTGTAACTATATATGTCTTTTATATCCTTCAGTACAGAATGGAGTAATCACCAAGACTGATATTTCTCAGGGTAACAATGATCTGAAATTTTTATCTTGGAAACCTTGTACCCAGATCAAAATTCCTACCCTCAGACTAGAGCCATTCATCCATTCAATGTATACATATTGAGAGTATGTCTTCCCCATGCTGCCTCCAGTCCCATGACAACATAATTACCCATGGGTAGTACAACAGTATTATTTATTTACTCACAAATAGGAAAGTTTAATGTTATATTAGACACTGGGCATATGGAAGTGAAATAGACAATAGTTGCCCTCAGAAAGCTTCTATAAAGGTTTCACAAATGGGAAAAGCGCTAAAATAAATCATGGCACAATAAGAACATATAATAAGGGCATCTGGGTTAGTTGGGGAGAGAGGAGACCTCTCCAGCCCCTAGAATAGTGCTTGCATGCAATAGCAATTAAATAGTCATTTTAGTGAATTTTTATGACGTTTTAATAAAGCTTATGTAAAACTTTAAGCCCTTGCTTATTCAAATATTCCACTGAATAAAAGTTCATATATTACTCTTCTCTGTGTCAGACTCATTAGAGGCTTATTCATCATTTTTTCACAATAAGTATCATTCATGGTGGTATTGCAATCCACAGGGACCCTAAACAACATAAAGTAAACATTCTTTTAAATGGCATACAGGTGATCCCAGAATTAAGGTCAAATCAAATTAACCTGCCAATTCATGTGTTTTTACAATTCTTTATATGTGTAATTATTGGTGCCCTGAGTGGGCGTCCATTAAGACTTTCCTGTCCCAGCATTACGAAGAGTTCAGCAATCTGGAGAAAGGAGCTGCATGTAGATTAAGAAAGAGTCCAAGGATGAAAGATAGTTTTGAAAGGCATTGGGGGTCAAAGGAGCTTCAGCTAAAAGAGCTAAAAACTACCTCTTGATTCAGGATCCCTTGCTATTTATTAACATAAATTGTCCTAAGGCAAAGTGGAGATAATACATTTCAAAGGGTAGGGCTTCAAAGGGTAGGGTTTACAGAAGCATTGTCAGATTGGGGAATAGCCTTCAGTTGTTCAGGTGTTTGGCCAACAGGAGGCAATAAGATGCCCTGAGCTGTCTGGCAGAAACAATTCTATTCAGGTTTGGGGGAGATGCATTTTAGCCATTCCAGCAGGTAATTACATTATGTGGCTCAGCCCTTGTTGAGTCCAAGTTTCATCAACCTGTTGATGCAACTTTTGTAATTATGACATGCTGGAATTGGCTCCCGCCATGTAATATTTTTATACTCCTCAAAGAATGCTCCTAGCCAGGAGCTCCCTGCATTGTATGTTTTGGAAATCAGGATCTTTCTCTCATTCAGCTTAGCATGGTGTTAGGCACAGAGTGAATGCTCAAGGAATGTTCACCTAATTGAATTGATGACAGGCAGGGAGAAGATTATTAGCCTCATATTTCAAGAGAAAAAACAGACTTGTAGTGTTATATAAATTTCTCAAGGTCATATAGAAAATTAAGAAACAAACTACGATTGAAATGTGAATTCCTGGTTTGGTAAGGATAAGCTCTTTTTTATTTATTTTTAACCAGAACATTAGTATTCTGTCTTGTGTAATATGATAAACAAGAAGTGAATGCCTGCCAGGAAGCTTCTATAATGTTCGAATCAACATTGGAAAGGCCTGCCATTAAAAATAAAGAAAAATAAATCCAGGTTGATAACTATAAGAGCAAACAAAAGTTTTCTTTTAAAAAAAATGTAAGTGCCAACAAAGGCACAGGCTCCCTTTGGGTTCACATGCTGAGGAAAGAATCTCTGACATTGTTCTCTGTGGAGTTGCTTGATGAATAATTGTCTGCCTTCGGAAGATATTGCAGTATATGGAAAAGTTCTTAAACGGCAAAACAAACAAATCAAACAAACTTCTCAAGCTGATCTGAGCTGTAATGTAATGCAACATATTTGCCTGTGTTTTATGGATTTGTGTCATTTGAGTTAATAGGAACAAAGGCAAGCCTCTAGAATGTATTGAACCATTTTAGAAAGGTAGTGGCTTTGGAACCTTCCAGAAAGAAAGGAAACACAACCAGTGGGTGTGACTCAGTGGTTGAGTATCAGTCTATGAACCAGGAGGTCACAGTTTGATTCCTGGTCAGGGCACATGCCCAAGTTGCAGGCACAATCCCCAATGTGGGGCATGCAGGAGGTGGCTGATCAGTGATTCTCTCTCATCATTGAAGTGTATATCTCACTCTCCTTTTCTCTCTCTGAAATCACACACACACACACACACACACACACACACACTTAAAAAGCACAGATTCTGGAAATGCCATTTCTTATATGCTCTGTAGACAATAATTTATTCCTATCATGCCTACAGAACACAGCCTGCTGGAGTCCCCAGTACTTCTGATTTACTTTGATATGGACAAACATATCATGATGACACCAATCTGGGATCACATTTGCTTTGCAGATGGAGTCGCTCCCTCAAAGAGTGATTGCATTCACCCAGCATAAGTCTTCCCTCTGTCTCTAGTGATGTTCAGCTTTTATATAAAAGGGAGGAGAGTAGAAGCTACTCCTAATACCCTCACTCAAAATTTCTCCCTTCACTAAAATGATGACACATTTTGCCTTTTTTGAAGGGTCCAAACCATCATTCCTTCCAAAGGATGAGATACAAATCCAGACTCGGATGTAAACCATCAGGCAGCCTTTGCAGAGATAACTTGCATAGTGGCATTTCTGGCCACTATAGTTTCCTTTGATCCCTGAGTTCACTCTGCTAGGCTAGACTTCATTTACTTTGAGATGGGACTTACTTTAAATTTAAATGTAAATAAGCAAAAAAAAAAATTTTTTTTCAGCCCAGGTGATGATGACTAACCCTTTCTCCCAAAGACTTTATACAGATATTAAAATCAATAGGCTTAGCATTCATTTTTACATATTTGTTATAAATTCTTACTTTCTCTAGGTGTGGAGGCAAGAGGTAATTTCCAAGGTTACCTGAAATCAATCCTACTGAGTCATAAAATTTTTCAGCCCATAATGCTCTTTTCAAAACTACCTCATATTCCCACCAGAGGAGCAGTAAAATGAATGAGATCATTCTTGTTTACTATTTGCCTCGTTAGTCACCTGGAAGAGTGGATATTTACAAGGAATATTGAAGGTCTGCTCTGTCTGGTGGCAGAGCTGCTAGGCACAGTTGATGGGGGCGCCGTGCCACATTCACCAAAGACGCCAGGCAGGGCCTCTTTTCCTGTTGAGTTTTATGCTGGTGATTGTTTACAAGGGGTCACTGAGGATTAATAAATTGTCCGTAGGTCAAGGTGCTGCCACTCCAACTCCATGAGCTATCTAGACCTAGTTTCTCCTATCAGTTTTCAACCACTGCATTATATATACGCACACGCACATGTACACACACACACACACACACACACACACACACATCTGCCTTCTAACACTTCAAAGTGCTGGATTCTACAACACTGAACTCTTGGTCAGTTTGTTTTTCCTCTTAGTAGTGCCCTCAATTTTACTAAGTGAAAAATAAACTTCCCCCTGGAACTATAAAACCCCACCATGCCTCTAACACTAACGAATTAAAAAACAAAAACAAAAACAAAAAATACACCAAAACAAAAAGCCAACAACAAATGTCTCCAGAGGCAGATGATTAAGTTTTCCTATTTTTGTTAGCCTATCAAACATGGGGGTGGGGGGGAAGTTTGGAGTTTCTATAGTGATGTGTTTGTTTGTTTTTATCCAAGCTTTGGACAACTATATTTTAAAGTGACAGATCTGAGTAAAAACATGAAATAAAGCAGTACTTTCCACTCTCAATCTTCTTTTAAAATCATAAATAAATTTAAAATTAAAATCAAGGCTTTCCATTTGACTTCCTTGCCTTGGTGAGGATTCATGGTTATGCCACCCATTCTCCAGGAAGATTTACCTCTGCTGCTAGAAGGAAAGGAGTTGCCTGGTCCTGAGTTACAGAACTCACTGCGGCTCATAGAGCGCCACCTGAATTTATGACTCCCCATCAACAGTAACCGAAACCCAAAGGCAAATCCTTCATCTTCTTGGACTTGTCTCCCTTACTCTCCAAACTCAAGACATTCATCCCCCTCTCATTTTCTCAGTAGGAGCTCTGTGTTGGGGGGTGGGGATACACTGAACTGATTCCTGGGACTCAAGAGTCATAGTCCACATGTACTAGTAGTCAGAGCCTGGCTTCATGTTTTACTAGCACTGTGGCCTTGGGAAAGTTACTTTTCTCTTCCTCAGTTTCCTCATCTGTAAAATGGGGATTAGATAATATCTTTCTCTCAGGGCTTTTGTGTGTTTCAACAAGTTTATTTGTTTCTGTACTGCACTTAGAAAGTCCTTGGCACATAGCAAATACTGAATACATGCTTTTTCAATAAAAAATTAAATTTTACAGAGCAACCTCCTTCTAGTGGCATGGATGCTACCATAGCATCCATAGGACACTAAAGAAACAAGGCTTAATGCAGCCTATGCTGATAAGAAATGGGCACAGGGAGACTTAAAGAAGGAGGAAAAATTATGATTATACTAGAGGCCCAGTGCATAAAATCTATGCACTCAGCGGGGTCCTTCAGCCTGGCTTGTGCCCTAGTGTGGGAGCCTTGAGGGATGTCCAGTTGATCCCATGGGGAGTGGGCCTAAGCCATCAGTTGGACATTATTAGCACTGTCAGGGAGGCAGGAGAGGCTTCTGCCACAGCTGCTGTGGTCGCCAGCTGTGAATCTGGCTTCTGGCTGAGTGGTGCTCCTCCTGTGGGAGTGCACTGACCACCAGGGGGTAGTTTCTGCATTGAGTGTCTGCCCCCTGGTGGTCAGTGAATGTCATAGTGACCAGTTGTTCCACCATTCAGTCGATTTGCATTACTAGCCTTTTATTACATAGGATGTTGATACTTAATAAGGACATTAATAATAAAAGAGTATGACCAGCCCTAACTGGTTTGGCTCAGTGGCTGGAGCATCAGCTTGTGGACTGAAGGGTCCAAGGTTCTATTCCAGTCAAGCTGGAAGGCATCTGAGAACCAAGATTTGACTATAATTATTGCTAATGTTATTTTCAAATGCAAAAGAAAAAGAAAACTAAACAAATTAAGCCTGATACAATCTTACCAAACACATATTAATTTACAGTTTCAAGATTTTACAAAATACCTGCATTTACACAATAGTCTCCAGACAGCATTTTAAAACAAAAGTTTTAATTTATCCTGATATGCTGTAAGTTAAAAAATTATACTATTTAAGCATTTAGTGTTTTATTTATTAAGTTTGTTTATTCAATAAATTTTTCAAAAGAGCACACATGTAAGATGGTGAGAGGAAGTGTAAGCACACAGATAACTTACAGAAAAGGTGGTGGCTTGGGAGGATCAGCAATCATGTGAACCTCAGCAACCCAAAACTCTCCAATAATAAAAATCAGTCTTCTTAGAGTCAATTATCAAGGATTTTAAAGAAAAACTTCATTTTGTAGTCAAATCCTTTAACACTTTTATTCTGATTTAAAATTAATCCAGCTGTCAGTCTGCAGCTGCAGTACTAAGTATCATATTGTGCATGAAAGTCATTAGAAAAAGAATGTCTTCTTCAGGTTAAAAAACTTTTTTTAAATAAAAGAAGGGAAAGTAGTACTTAAATCTAGGATGATTCGCAAAGAACTATTATATAACAAATGCCTTAAATTTAGTATGCAAGGTTTAAATTTTCATTTCTTTGATTTCATTTATGTATATCTTTTATCCTGAAAATCTTGGTCTTTAATGTCATTAAGCTGGTTGCTTATGTTATATTAGTTTTAAAATATTAATATCAAATTATTACTAACTAGTGGCCTGGTGCATAAAATTTATGCACAGGGGGGGGGGGGTTCCCTCAGCCCAGTCTGCACTCTCTTCAATCAGGAACCCCTTGGGGGATGTCCCTGGGATCAGGCCTAAACCAGCAGACAGACATCCCTCTCACAACCTGGGACCACTGGCTCCTAACCTCTCACCTGCCTGCCTGCTTGATAGCCCCTATTTCTGCCTGCCTACCTGATTGCCCTAACCTCTCTGCCTGCCTGCCTGCCTAATCGCCCCTAACTGTCTCTGCCTGCCTGCCTGATTGCCCCTAACTGCCCTTGCTGGCCTGATCTCACCCCCAACTGCTCTCCCCTGCCAGCGTGATCATTCCTAACTGCCTCTGACTGCCTAATCACCCCTAACTGTCCTCCCCTGCTGGCCAATTTGGTTTTTATTGGTCAGTTTCTATGCCAGTCAGCATCAAAAGCTCCACCTCCTAGGCAGCCATTGGCTCCTCACAGTTCACCCATATTTGGTTCTGATTGGTCAGTTTCTATGCCAGTCAGCATCTCCAGGCCTATCTCTGGGCCTGATCAAAGAGGCAAGGCTGATCAGCAGCCCCCATGGAGGCCCGGAGAGAAACAGAGGCACAGCTGCTGGCAAAGCCCAGAGAGAACGAGAGAGGCAACTGCTGATCAACAGCTGCCAAGGAGGCTGTGGATCAGACGCTGCCTCTCTCTTCGGGCCTCTCTCTGGGCCTAATCTGCAACCCCCTCAGCAGTCAGTGCTGGATCACTGTGCCCACACTGACTGTAGGACTGACTTTCAGTCAGTTGAGCCTTTGGTATTATAGTTTTGGATGTTACAGACCCTTGGTTTTTATATATTAGGATACTATGATTACTAAAACAGCTTGCCCTCTTTTATTTCTTTTGTTTGGTTATTTTACAGTTTTTCTTGTTCTTTTGTTATATTCTACAGGGAGTATACAGTGAAATTGCTCTGTTTTAAAATAACTTGAAGTAATTATCTGTGGTTAAGCCACCAACCTATTACACAGTCATGTTCATGTTTCATTTTAGTGTCATTTATTTAGAAAAGTGCTCATGTCATTCTTTCTTGGTTTCCACCCTTAATGTATATCTAATTTTCTGTAATTTCAAGGAATAACGGAGGTAGATGAGTGCATCAGTTATCTTTACAAAATTATCTCAATTTTTAATTATTTTTATATAATTATATATATTTTATACATAACTTTGTGTTTCACATTTAAGCTTTCACTTGCTGCCTGTGTAGTTCCATTGTCTTCAAACATTTTTCTAAAGAATATTTTAATGTTTATACTATTCTATTTTGTGAACAATTAATTTATTTGGGAGCATTTCAGATTTCCCCCCAATTTTTCACTATTATAAGTAGTGCTCTGATGAACAAACTCTATAAATACATTTTTATGTATTATTTCTAAGGATTAGATAAATTCATTACTCTGAATCAAAGACCACATATATATTTTCGAGGCTAAATTTTAAAAATTTAGAAAAAATAAAACAAAAAAATATTACAATCTCATCAGTAGATTAATGATTCACCACACAATTGGTATTGAGTATTAAGCTTAAATGCATAAATAAATTAATATATATGCATATATTTATTTCCTTTTAAAGTTTTGAGTTCTTCAAATACTGCTTAGTTAAAATTGTTTTTATGAATATATGTCACATTTTTTTTCTGTGAAATGCTTTCCTTTTGCTGACCTATTTTTAAACACTTTAAAATTTGTTGTTAGTCCTCACCCCATGATATTTTTCCACTGATTTTTTTAAATTTTTTAAAAATAAATTTTATTGATTTTTTTACAGAGAGGAAGGGAGAGTGATAGAGAGCTAGAAACGTCAATGAGAGAGAAACATCGACCAGCTGCCTCTTGCACACCCCCTACCGGGCATATGCCCACAACCAAGGTACATGCCCTTGACCGGAATCGAACCTGAGACCTTTCAGTCCGCAGACCGAAGCTCTACCACTGAGCCAAACCGGTTTCGGCTCCACTGATTTTCTAGAGAGAGTGGAAGGAAGGGGGAGAGACAGACAGAAAGAAATAAAGATGAGAAAGAGACATATCGATTGGTTGCCTCCCACACTTGTCCTAACTGGGGCCAGGGATTGAGCCTGCAACTGAGGTGTGTGCCCTTGACTAGAATCAAACCCATGACCCTTCAATCCACTAGTTAATGCTCTGACCACTGAGACAAACCAGCTAGAACAACACTTCATGATTTTTTAATGATTTTTGTATTTGCATCTTTCTCAATCAGCCCATTTATTAACTTATTATAATTTTTTTACATATAAGGGAATTTTACTACCATTTCCTGTTGCTGCAAATGTTTTCTTAATTTGTTATATACTTTAAATTTTACTATATATGAAAATCAAGTTTTATATTTATATTAAATAAAATGCATTAATTTTTCTCTTTGATTTTTTTTCTGTTATTTTTGTTTAGCTAAAACTTTTTCATCTAGAGACTAAATATCCACCTTTGTTTTATTTGAGATTTCTTATGCTTTCTATTTTTAAATTTAGATTTAAATTAATTTTCAGTTTATTTTTATGTACAGAAAATTTACTTTTCCCAAGCAACCAATTTTCTCAGCTGAATTTAATACTCATTCCATTTGATTTGCAATAGTGTCTTTATTATATATTAATTTTACAGATATATATATATATATATATATATATATATATATATATGAAATCTATATTGTAACATTTCTTTCTAGGCTATCCATTTTGACTCATATCTTTTTATACCAATTTAAATGTTTGTAGCTCTATAATCCAGTCTGCCATATAATATCTTAAAGGATAAGTCCATAAACATCTCATATCATAAGGAAAACAGGTTACAAATTTTCCTAAATGACATTTCTCTACCTCAGTTGTCTTATGAGGAAATTTTTATCTCAACAACAAGCATTTGAAACCCAATTGGCTAAAATATTTATTATTACAGTAATCCCAACAATTAAATCACTTTTACAAAAGAATAAAAACAAGAGTAGCCTTTTCTTGTCAAGATGCTTGATAGCATCTGGCGAGTGCCATGTACATGTGAACGGTCAATGCCATCTCTCTTATACCCTCACGTTATTTTCTTTTCAAATGAAAGTCTTCTTTCATGCTTTCCCCAAAAAATACTGACCTCAAACTCAGTTGTCACTTCTTCATGTGTTATCCACTTGGAACAAAGCTGTCATTTCCATTTAGAGTCCTAGATGCTGCTGTTAAAACCATGGCCTGCAGCCTCTAGAATCCAGCAAGGGCATCAGTTTGAGGCATCAAAGCTCACACTTGAAGGGCTCAGGGAAGGTTGACACATGCTTGCCATGTAACTGATTTTTTTAGAAAGATAAGATGACATCAGATGAATAAACTATTGCTACACACTACAAAAGGAATGAATCTCAAAATAATTAGCCTGAGCCTGGCCAGTGTGGCTCAGTGGTTGATTGTCAAACTATGAACCAAGAGGTCACCAGTTGGATTCCGATCAGGGCACATGGCGGTTGTGTGCTCAATCCTCAGTGGGCTTGTGCAAGAGGCTTAGCCAATGGTTATTTTTCTCTCATCGATGTTTCTACTTATCCCTCTTCTTTCCTCTCTCTAAAATCAATAAAAATAATAATAATTAACCTGAGTGAAAGAAGCCAGACCCCTACAAACGTGTATGATTCTACATAAAATTGTAGAAAATGCAAACTATTGTAATTTATAGTGACAAAAAGCAGATTAACAGTTCTCAGTCCAGAAGTTTTTAAATCTTTCCAATGATTCTAATGTGCAGCCAAGATTGATAACTACTGTTCCAGAGAGAGTGATAGAAGCCTTATTCGGGAATGAGGAGGAAAGAACTCTGAAAAGGTGAGAGGGATGGCAGGTATGAGCAGGGCCAGAAAAATGTAATGAACCAGGTCCCCAATCAAAATGCACATTGACTCTCTTCCAAACATGAAAATTTACCAGAGTGTAATTCATACGTGCATGGTTCTGCCTTTGGTAAAGATGCTTTTGCTGCTTCCACACCGGCCCTGGGAAGAAGTTCCAGATTGATAGCCAAGTAGGCAGATGGGTAGCATAGCCTTCCTCAGATCAGAGCCACAGGGAAGAAAAGTCCTTGCAATGGAGGAAGTGACCAGAGATGCTCATTGGGCTTCTCCTTCCCATCACTTCCACAATTATCCATCAGAAGGAAACAACCCCCAGCCTCCCTCTTCCCATCAGTGATGACAGAATCAGGCATGACAGACAATGGGTCTTGTAATATGCCCCAGATTTGTTTTAAAAATCACTTTCAAATAGGTTGTAAAATATTTTTATCTATTATAGTTACAGAATTGTAACTGCATCATAGAATTTTGATTCTGAAACTACGGATGCATCAGAATGCTAATGGTTTAATGAGACTTGTCAATTTCATTGTGCTGCTTGGAAATTAAAGAGCCAGCATTTCTTGACATTTTGCTGACAAATGTCATCATTTACAGACTGACCTTGTCTACTGATTAGGTTCACCATTGCTAAATTACATATTGGCAAAAGGGGTTATCTTTAGTGAAACAAAACAGTTTTATTTTTCATTTAGTTGGTTAAGTTGCAGGTTAGGAGCAAAACAACCTTGAAACATATGACTGCAGCCTGGTTTGGTAATGTTCATTACGTTCGCTTTCTGATGCAGAGGATGCTGTGTACCTGGAAGATGATAGAGAGAGAGAAGAGTATGTCCTGAATGACATCGGGGTTATTTTTTATGGAGACTTCAATAACATCAGGAGTAGAAGCTGGAGCTATGGTCAGGTGAGCCATTTAAAATTTGTCATTGTCAAGGACATTGTGCTTAATATTTTTGTCACAGGTATCACTGCCGGGTGCCATATGTCAATATGAGACAAGCATAATTTCCTGCTTTGCAGGATCTGAGACTCCAAGACAGAGAACCTAGGAGTAGAGACTTAGAAAGGCAATTGCATAATTCATCAGCTGAAATCACATATCTTAGGTTATTGTGGTGTTACAGAGTCTATAGAAAGTGTGGCATTCTAAGGAGAAGTGCTGAGGCATCTTAATGCAGTGACATATCATAGCTCAGACCTGGCCCTGCAACCAGGAGGGGACTGAGCTTCCCTTTCCTTGCAAGGAGTGGTGCCTTGATAATGACACAAAGGGTACCGCAAGGAGTGTGCCCAACTCAAAAAAATAACTTTTTAAAATATTGGTATAAGATATAGCTAAAAGAAACGGGTATTACCATTTAGTCAAAAGGCTTTTATTTAAGGACATTTTTTAAAATATATTTTATTGATTTTTTACAGATAGGAAGAGAGAGGGATAGAGAGTTAGAAACATCGATGAGAGAGAATCATCGATCAGCCACCTCTTGCGCACCCCCTATTGGGGATGTGCCCGCAACCAAGGTACATGCCCTTGACCGGAATCGAATCTGGGACCTTTCAGTCCGCAGGCAGATGCTCTACCACTGAGCCAAAAACAGTTTTGACTATTTAAGGACATTTTAACAGCTGCAACTTCCAAGTGTCGGTCCAGATATAAAATATCTTACATGGATTTCATTTAAAATATTGAATAACTCGCACTGTTTCAGTTTGGTATATTTAACAAAGGAGCAAATTGATATTTTACCATATTTCCAGAAATTAATGCATATCCTGTGATTCAAAAGCAACTTTTCATCAGCAGCATGGGAGGGTGAGTGTGCCCTTTCTCATGGAGTCTTGGCTGAGATGATTGCGATGGGCACCATTCTGGTGCCCAGGGCGGAGAGTTCACGGAGTCTGGTCTCACCAGGTCGCATGACATGTTCTTGGCTTCTTGATGCTTTGCTTTGACTTCCATAGGGGCCCTCCCTTCTTCCCACATCAGCGCTCTAGACTGACCAATGGGACCCAGGTCATCACCAGCTCCTGTCCACTAGGCTTTGTGTCCTGCTCCTTCCCTCTGACTTCTAGGAATCACTGTCCACCTGTATTTCTGACATAGGTCAAACATGGCCTATGTTTTCTTCCCCTGTTTTGGACACCTGCCTGACTCCCTGCTTATAAGCTCTCCCCTGCCCAAGTGGCATACAACTCTTGATTATTGCCTGTTGTCTGGTGCCCTAGCTCTGGGTCCCTATTCTTAACCTCTAGTGTGATTCTCTCTATGTTCCCAGTGTGACAACATAGAGAGATAATAAGAGACAAGCCACCAAAGTAGGAGCAAAGAGGACTGGAAAGGGTTCTCCTCAGCCAGAATCTTTTTGGTAGTCACCCTTGAACACAGCAGCCACTGTCTGTCTCTACTCATTCAGAATTCATTAATTTGGTCCTTCGGTATAAAGATCCAACTAACCCAGTAGTTTGTAGTGATGCAGAGAAACAACCAGTTCTATGACCATTCTTTTACCTCTCCAGTTCTTTGATATTGTGTCCCACAGACACAGTTGAGAGATGCTGCTTAAGAAGCACCAGAATAATGAGTTCTTTTTATCCCTGGAGAACAAGGGCATTACCCATTACTGCATCCATCACATCTGTTTAGGTTACATGCAGAGTTGGTATTTTCACTGGATTTAATAAATTATTACATGGTAATTAGCTATTTAGATGGTGGTTTCTGTCACAAGTGCTTACATGGATAACTATAAGATTACTGTGCTCAGGAAAATCTGTACAGTAAGGTACAATACAGGTGAAATCTTCCCATTTTGTCACTTTGTTACTACTTTGTCTTCATTCCTTTCTTAGAAAATGCTAGTGTTGCAAATGGCTAGCTTCTCCCTCCAAGGAAATTGAACTGCCTATTAGGTTGTTCCCTGATTAATATAATCTACTTTTCTTGCCCTCTCTTTGAATCCACCTTGTCTCCAAAGAGGGAAAACCTTAGACTGACATTCGCTGCCATGCAAGGTATGGTATATCGACCTGAAGTGCCTTCTTGTGATATATCTGAGAGCCATTGATTTTCTGTATGCACAGGGACTCGTGTTACTCTTGAGGTCTCAAGACTTTGGCCTAACTTTGGTAAATAATTTATGCCTTGGCCTTGGGCACTGGAGCCAATATGTTGGAGAGATCTTCTAAATTAACTGGTACAATTTTCTGAAGAACATCAAGTCAGTCCATGATCCTTAAGTACATCAATTCTTCAGTAGTTCTGTTTCTATCTCTAGCTTGCTTTTAAGTTCTTACTTATTTTACTGAGAAATAAAAGAGGATATCTCCTTTATTCCACTTTAGTATGAAATATTAAGTATAAAAGATTATGAGCAATTACTATATAGGAATACACATTTCTAAATATTAGGTTGTGGTTTCATTTTGTCTTTTGCCAGAGAATATCTTGCTTACAGAGTGGAACTGAGTATTTTCTCTTTTTTTTCTAAATAGTTTGAGGATGGCATCCTGGACGCTTGCCTGCACATGATGGACAAAGCACAGATGGACCTTTCAGGCCGAGGGAATCCCATCAAAGTCAGCCGTGTTGGGTCTGCAATGGTGAGCAACCATGACTGATTGCTAAAACCTGTCATTTGCCTCAGTTTAGATGTCAGTTCATTATGAGCTGTTGAAATGGTGACTTAAACTTAGCAAACTTTTATTTGTAATAGCCTAGAATTCTTCGAACTTGTCATGTGCTATAAACAAAATTCTTACCTCAGTACTAAATGTTTCTTTAGCTTCAGACAAATGGTGAAAGATGACATGATACTAAAGACCACTTATTGTTAAGAATCTCTTGCCTAGGGACTAAGGAGTGACCAGGACAAAAGGTCAGTGACTATAATCAACAAGCAAACATCAAGAAGCACACCAAAAAAAAATGTACAAGACACAGCTTCTCTCCATTTTCACATACACAGTAAGAGTCAAAGAATAAATGACTATCTAATCTCAGCTTCTATTACAATCATACCTCACCATATGACTCTATTGTTTACTAGAGGCCCAATGCATGAAATTCATGCAAGAGTAGGCCTTCCTTTCCCCAGCTGCCAGCACTGGCTTCCCTCTGGCACCAGAGGCCCAGGCTTCTCTCTGGCTGCCAGCAGGTACCCAGGACCCAGCTGCTTCATCTGGAAGATGGTCAGGAAGAACATCTGGTCTAATTAGCATATAACTTTTATTATTATAGACTAGAGGTCTGGTACACAAAATTCATGCACTTGAGTAGGAGTTGTCCCTCAGCCCAGCCTGCACCCTCTCCAATCTGGGACCCTTCAGGAATTGGGCCTAAACCAGCTTTCAGACATCCCTCCCACAATCCAGGACTACTGGCTCCCAACTGCTCACCTGCCTGATTGCCCTTAACTGCTTCTTCCTGCCAGCCTGATCAACCCCTAACCACTCCCCTGCCAACCTGGTTGCCCCCAACTGGCCTCCCCTGACAGCCTGGTCTCCCCTAACTGCCCTCCCCTGTAGGCCTGGTCACCCCCAACTGCCCTCCTCTTCTGGCCATCTTGTGGTGGCCACATGGGGTGACCATCTTGTGTGAGGGCGTGATGGTCAATTTGCATATTGCCTCTTTATTAGATAGGATAAAATGTGTTTTGTTTCTACATAGTAATCACATGAGATAAGTAGGGTGGGTATTGCTCATGCCATTTTACAAGTTAGGAAATAGTGTGATGACAGGCTGTCAGTGACAAAGCTCTCCCTGAAATCCAGGTCTGCTGACCCCAAATCTAGAGCTTCTCTGTCTGCTCTCTGTAGGAGATCCAGAAGCACCATTGAAGGTACAGAGATCCTGCACTGCAGCAGCTCTCTGGGAGAGGGAACAATTCCCATGAGTGAGGAGGTGGGGGTCAGGTATGGGAGGCGAACTAGAGCGATGCCAGGTCCTGTGCAATCCTGGACTGGATTGATATACACAGCACCTAGGTCCTTCCCGTGGTGCTAACAGCACATTAAAGCTGATTCATGAGCAGAGTATTCCTGAAGATACACTAAGCCATGTGCTATTTTATTCCACCAAAGACTAAACAAAAATAATTCTTGTATCGCCAATTTGAAGGGTTTTTTTATATATAAAATTCTCTCTTTGGAAAAAATAATGAGTTTTATTTGAGCCCAATAAGATCAATATTGTCCAATCAATCAATAAGAGACTGAGAATGATATGAAATTTAATTTCTGGTTAGCCCATAAGAAGGGTTGTTTTTTATTAATAACTAAGCTACCTGTGAATTTATAAAATAGTGGAGCTTAAAAATAGGAGCTAAAAACTAACTTCTAAAGGCAATTTTGCTTTCTGTTGTTAGTTTACATTGCAAAATGAAAACAGTGGATTCTAAAGAAAGAATTTAGGATTTCTTTGCAAGAAATATTTATAACCACATGCGTTAAACCTGCAGTCAATCACTATTTTTCTTGTTTCTCAGACAAAATTTCCTTTTTTGTTCTCCCTTGAAGTCACTGTGACAGGTTTGCAGTGAGAAGGGAAGCAATGGCTAGAGTGGCTGAAAATAAATGAATTCCCTCGTGAGCATTCTAAAATGGCCTGCTCATCAGCCTAAGCTCCTCACACGCTGTGTGTATCTTCACCAATCCAGAAGCCACTGCCAACCACAGCCAATGCACAAGGGAAGCAAATATAAAGCCGCCAGCCCAACACTTCCCTAATGGCAGCTGGCCAAGTGGAAGCTGTCAAATTTTGAATTAATCACATAATCCTAATACAAATTGCCTTGCATTTTATGAATCATAAAAAGCTATGGAGTTCTAAGTTTGAAATCTATAAACTAATTCCAAGCACTGACAGAACCTATCTGGGGGATGGTTTACTTTGCTTTGCTTGCTTTTTGGAGGGGGACTTTTTAGGTGTTGGGGCCAATATCTTCATTCTTACCAATACCATTGCTTACATACACAAAATACACATTTGATAACTTTCAATCTCCTCTCAACTATTATCTCTTTTCATCTTTAAAAGAGCTTTGTGAATCTTTCCAATATCTCTTCAGTTATAACGATTTTAGAAAATAAATATTGAACTTCCAAAAATCAATTAAAAAGATGACTCTTTAAAATAAAGTCAAGCCCTAACCGGTTTGGCTCAGTGGATAAAGATAAAGTATTGGCCTGTGGACTGAAGGGTCCAAGGTTTGATTCTGGTCAAGGACATGTACTTTGGTTACTGGCACATCCCCAGTAGGGGGTGTGCAGGAGGCAGCTTATTGATGTTTCTCTCTCGTTGATGTTTCTAACTCTCTATCCCTCTCCCTTCCTCTCTGTAAAAAAAAATCAGCCAAAACCAATTTGGCTCAGTGGATAGAGTGTCAGCCTGACTGAAAGGTCCCAGGTTCGATTTCGGTCAAGGGCATGTACCTTGGTTGCAGGCACATCCCCAGTAGGGGGTGTGCAGGAGGCAGCTGATCAATGTCTCTCTCTCATTGGTGTTTCTAACTCTCTATCCATCTCCCTTCCTCTCTGTAAAAAAAATTAATAAAATATATTTCTAAAAATCAATAAAATATATTTTTAAAATAATAAAGTCAACTGTTACCCTGGCAAGTGTGGCTCAGTTGGATGAGCATTAACTTGAAAAGTCACTGGTTCATCTCTGGGTCAGGGCACGTGTCCAGGTTATAGGTTCAATTCTGGGGTCAGGGTGCATACCAGAGGCAGCCAATAGATGTTTCTCTCTCTCACATGTGTCAAACACAAGGCCCGCGGGCCAAATCCGTCCCGCCAGGCCTTGCAATGTGGCCCGCACCGCGCTGTCATCACTGCACTCCGCTGCGTTTCCATCACAATGACAGTTTATGACTGTTCAGTAAACCATTCAGCCCGCAATTTAGGCTGGATTTTAGATTTTGGCCCCTTCTCTGATTGAGTTCGACACCCCTACTCTAGATAGATAGATATAGATAGATATAGATATGTGTGTGTGTGTGTGTGTGTGTGTGTGTGTGTCTATCTCTGTCTCTGTCTCTCTTTTCTTCCCTCCCTCTTTCTCATACTCTCTCAAATCAATAAAAACATATTCTTATAAATAATGAAAAAATAAACTTTTCTAATTACTCAGGCAGTTTCTCTCCTGTTAACAAGTCCTGGAAATCTATCATGAAATTTCTGAGTGAAGTTAAACAATGACTGAGAGAAAAGAAAACAACAAAAAATTCGCAATAAGAGATTTGCTTCAAAATATGAGATGTATTTAGAAAGCACAGAAAGAAAATGTTCTGAAGTTGCCAGTCTAGCCAGACTAAGGCTGACAGGCTCTGTGGCTTCCCAGGGCTGGCCCAGTCCACTGGGAGAACAGAGGCTGTGACAGGGTGTCTGGGGAGTTCTTCTCAAACATCCCCCAGCCTGACCACTGAGGCTGGGAGTGCCTTTTACAGGATACAAGTACTGGAACAGAAAAGCATCATAAGACAGAAATGTTCTGGGGAGGGTAATACCTGACTTCATTCTATGCCTTGATGAAAATGACAGGAGGCAAAAATTTTCTGGGATAAATTGTTATCAGGGAGGAGTAGAGATGAGCAGCCTGGCACCAGCTGGGCACCTGGAAAGGTGAAGCTGGGACAAAAGGCAAGAGCAGAAGCATGGGGCCCCAAAGACAAGTTGCTTAGGATGGTCACTGCAAAGACTAGCACTGAATGTTGGCAAGGAGTTTACAGGAAATAGATGGGTACATGATGCTAAATGAGCACTGATAGTAATCTACGTTGTGAAAACTTCCTAATAATAATAATAATAATCATCTACACTAATAAAAGAGAAAAATGCTAATTGACTGTACCTTTGCTATGCCCATAGCCAATCAGAGCAAGTATGCAAATTAACCAAACAAAGATGGCAGTTACTTTGCATACGTTGAGGGAGGGAAGAGTGAAGACCAAAGACAGCATAGAAGGAAGAGGGAAGGAAAGGGAAGGAAAGCGGAAAGTAAAGCAGCTGCAGAGAGAAAGTGCGGCTTGGGGCAGGGCAGGAGGGGCAGCCAGAGAGGCCACTTTCAGGAATCTTCCTGTAACGGGCTCCTAGTAATAACATAAATCTGGATTTTACGCACACAGTCCCCAGATAAATATCATTATTATCCAGTAGCTACGGCCTTGGTAGTTTTTGTTGTGGGGGAAGTCCTGTGCTCGCAGTGTTTCCCAAACTTTTGACATATGTGTACCCTTCTATAATTTTCATAATGCTGAGTACCCCTCGTACTCATGAGAATGTAGAATTAGGCACATCTAAGCACAGTGCAGTGCACATCCCCACCAAACTCCCAAACTCCAGTGCAACGCGTACCCCCACCAAACTCTTCCTGTACCCCTGGGTGTACGCATACCACACTTTGGGAAACACTGCAAATATCTAGCAGCATCCCTGACTTCTATTAAAGAAATATCAGTAGCATCCCCATAACTTCTGCATTCACAATAAAAAAATGTCTTCAGATGTTACTAAATGCCCCCTTGGGATCAAAATCACCCCCATGAGGGCCATAGCAATAAACCCCTCTGTGGCTCAGTTTCTCTGCTTCTGCAATGGACAAAACTCTCTCTTCTTGACTGCATAGGATATCTGTCTTTCTACCTCACTCAAACCTGTTGGTTTTCATTTTGCCACAGAAAAAAAAAGAGGAGGCAGCATTGATCTGACCTGCCCATGTCAGGGGAGACCTCTCACTTCTGACCAGGCCATCTTCTATGTGACCCAGGGCAAACCACCCAACCTCTCCAGGCCTCACATCCTCTTTAAAATGAAATTTTGTCCCTTGTATTCAAACCATTTGTTATTCCCAGAGGCAGCAAAATATCCTTTTATTCTTCAAAAATGATGCTCTTCTTTCTTCTAGTGTTTCCTCTATAAATTCAGTATCTTATTTAGTTCTTCTTTCAAGTTGCATTACTTCACTTAGATGTGAAAATAGGAAAAACTTATGATAATTTGGATAGCCCTGGGCTATTGGATTCTCCCAGGAGAAAGTCTAAGTGTTTTGTAATCTCATTGTCTGGGTTTGAGATGTTATAACCTTATATAAGCTATCTTTTATGTAGACTTTCCTAAATACCGAGTGGTCTATTTTACCACAGCTACATTGCAGATTGGTCAAAGAGAGAATTTTTTTTTTAAGAAAGAAAATTATAAAAATAAGAAACTTGCCCAGAGTTATACTTTCTCCTTTAAACTACATTGCTTCGCTGCTGCTTTCTTTGCACCTCATATCTGATGTGGCTGTACCCACCAGGACAATTGCCAGGAAATGTACTGAGAAAAAATTTAGAAAGATGCTTTGTGCCATCTGAAATATATTTCGCTCACAGGGCATTAATAAAGCATGCAATCGTTGGCCCTGAGTTACTGTGAAGAAGCCACCATGGACTCTGAGTCCCAGTCAGATGCCAAAACAGCTGTTCCCTGCCATGTTGTGACCAGGACAGCATGGTCCTGGGGAAAGGGAACACAGTGACAGTAGTTGGCATTCCTGCTGCATAGTTGTCTGTCTCTGTCTGTTTCTACCCCTTGACTGACTGGATCTGGCTCAAATGTGGGTACAGTTCTCCAGGGAGGCGCACTGTTGCTTCATATGTGTACTGCTGCTTATCATAAGTTTATCTGCATGAGCAGATACCACTTGCTTATTCACTGTGAAACCTCGAACTTGTCACCTGAGTGCAGGTTTTCTTCTTTGGGTTGAGACTTTATCTATGGAAGAGCTTTGTTCAAATGCAGAGAACATGTAGTTGAGATCTGGATGATGCTCCAGGAGTCTTCTGGTAAAGAACAGGTGCCCTCAGAAATAATTTCACTCAAAGTCACACAGCAAAGAAGTGGCTGAGCTAGAAGTAGATATAGTCCTTGCTCTCAGATCATATTACCTCAGATGTCCATTACCAACATGTTAGTACAAATAGCATGATTACTATATCAAATTAAGTAGCTGTTAACTAAGACAGCAAAAGGAACCAAAGGAATGGGGTTCAGAGATTGGTGAATTTTGAAATAGGGGAGTACTAGTAGGTGAAGAAAGGTGTAAGTCAGAGAATTAATAGCCAGAGGTATTGGGAACTTGGAGGAAAAGGTTCTAAAGAGAATTAGGTACCAAATATGGTTTGATGGGGTTAGTGGTGGTGATGATGATGGTGGTGGTGGTGGTGGTAGTAGTAGTGATGGTGATAATGATGGTAGTGATGGTGGTGGTGGTAGTGGTGGTGATGATGGTGGTGGTGGTGATGGTAGTGGTGGTGATGGTGATGATAGTGGTGGTGGTGGTTGTGATTGCTGTAATTATGTTGATGGTAGAAAAATAATATTAACTCACTCATTTAACAAGTATTTATTGAGACTCTACCAGTCTAGATACTGGGAATAATTGAAAACAAAGCATAGCTTCTTCCTTCACAGAGTTCACAGCCCAATAGAGAAGTCAGGTGAGTAGATATTTTAACACAGAATGGCAAAATCTCTGATGAATAAACACATGGGAAAGCAAATCTCTCAAGCTTTGCTTAGAGTTTTTTCAGAAATAAATACTAGCTTACCAAGAGTTAGGATATTAGCTCATGAGGTAGAAGAGCAGTTGGCAAGGGCCTAAGCAATCATAAACCATGCTATTGCTCATGGGAACTCTTTTTCCATGGTGGAAATTATACCCAAAGATCCAGTCACCAAAAGCACTGAAAGAAAATGTAAGCCAGGGTAATTTTCTCCCCCGGGGCCTTGTTTGATTTAATTAAAATTTTTTTTAAAAAGTGACATTATTGGGAAATTTTTGAAAGAAGGAAAAGAGAGGGAAAAAGGTCAATATAGTTACATATTTTAAAATTCCAGTCCTGATACTGTTGCCAGTTTGAACTTTGCTATTTCCCTTGAGGTTCACACATTTATTTTTAACCCTGGGTCTTTTGCTAATATTGAACCACAATGCCATCATTAATCCCCATTAATACCTGTTCTGACTGTGCCTTTTGGAAACTAACTCAGATCGAACTTTTTTAAACCAATCGATGTTCAGTGTACTCTTGTGTTATAAAAAATCTTCTGGAACTCGAGCTAGTAAATCAAACTGACCACATTGGAGGCAGATCCTGAAGTTTCCTAGGGCCCAGGACAAGATGAATGACCATAGGCCTTTGAGGTAAAAGGTACCTCAGGGCTCACTGTCCAAGCATATGTGATCTCATAGACAAACTAAAAATAAAGTTATTTTTCACTTTGTCCATCTTTATTCCCGTTCTCATTGTCTCCGTATTTAGAAAGTTATTTTTTTCTGGGCCTGAAAAAATCAGTAATGCCTTCACTCCTTTGAAATTTTGCCATGCAGCTCCACAAGACATTTACTACAAAACCATGTTTTTATTTTTATCCAGTTGTTTACCTGGACATATTGTAGGAAGCTTCACATTCAGCAAACCTCTCCCTGCAACACACTATTATGACTATTAATATTGTGTTTGAAAATTCATTGAGCTAGAAATACTCCTTTCAGTATCCCAAGTGAACTTCAGAGTCAGAAATAAATGTATGAGGTCTATTCCTGATCATACAGACCAACCACAGCACAGCTCCCTGACCAGTTTATTTTAGAAAATGAAATAAAAATTTTAAAAGCACTATCTAATGGTCCCTTTGGTTCATAACCAGGTAAAGCCCCCTTCCTTGGAGTCAATTATCCTGAAAAATCAGCTCCCAGGTGCTCAGTGGCCATTGTGGGCAACAATTTCACCCCTTCAGAGCTTTTTCACACTTGCCCATGTGAATCTTAATTTTGGAAAAGTGAAAACTATCACAAAAGCTTGATTATACTATATATTAAGAGAGGAATATGCAAATTCCATAACATAACAACCGTTTAGCAGGCTGCACATGCAGCAGGCTTGGATGGGTGGGCTGCAGCAGCAGGCAGGCATGAGCCTGTGGTGCCTCCTCTGGAGTAGGGGAGCTAATGAAGGACAAGCTCTGGTCCTCCTCCAGCAGCCCTGTCCAGCAGGCAGGGACTGCTGAGACCCAGGCTGGGCCTCTGGCCACAGATACACAGGCTTGCAGAGTCTGACTCTACCAGGCCACCCAGAGGCCAAGTGAAACAGAGAATGGGATGTGGGGGTTCAAGACTCACTCACTTTGGGCTTTGTCCTTCTTGGCCTGCCTGAGGGGCAACTCCTGGGTGAGTGCTGTGGCTTTGGCTAAGCTCCTGGCCAGGAGGTGAGTAGCCCAAGGGGTGCAGAGTGGCACAGAGGTAGGGTGCACCAGAAGGGGCTGGGGCAGGGCAGGGGACTGGTGGGCGGGGATTTGCGTCGCCCACGGAGAGTGAGGTTCTGCAGTGGATTGAGGTGGGAAATAAAAGGGAATGCTGGCATGGAATGATGCCTGGGCAGAAGGGCGAGGACCTGTAGCCCTGAGGCAGGGGATGAGGGGACTGGTGGGCGGGGATTTGCTGCGCCACCTCAGAGGAGAGGCGCTGCACTGCCAGGTACCTCACTGCAGCTGTTTGGTGAAGCTCCCAGCACTAACTGGGCCTTGCTCTGAGGCCTGTTCACTTGAGAGTCAGGGACTCTTGCTCCTGCTGTGGCTCAAAAGCAAGCCTGCGCCCGCCCCACCCCCGGTTCCCACCCCACCACGCCCACGGCGGTGCACACCTGCACAGTGAGTGGAAGCCTACCACCTGCTCCCCAGAAGGGGAGCAATAAAGAATGGGAAGGAAGAGAGGGAGAGGAGAGAATTTGGAGCATCCCTGATGAAGAGGTGCTTGAGATTGAGGCTCAGAAGCCTGAAGGGAGGTTTGTTCTGTTTGACCTGCGGCTGTCCCTTGGAAGGGCTGTGAGGTCTCCCTGCGTGCTGAGTCCACGTCCTCAGCTAACTGGAATTGGCCTCAGTTTCCTGGTCTGTAAAATGGATTAAGCATGTCCCAGTGCCTTCACTGAGCTTTAATGGCCAATTAAGATACTACATAAAGAAAATGGGGGAAGAAGTGAAAAAGAAAAGGAAGGGTGAGCAGCACAAAAGAAAGTCTGGAAGGAACCTGTAAAGCCACTGTCACTTAAATAGGGAATATAATCAACATGTTGTAATGATGGTATGATGCCAGGTGGGTACTGGAAATATCAGGGAACACTTTGTAAAGTGTATGATTCTGTAACTAATATAATACCTGAAATTAATACAAAATAATATTGAATGTAAAGAAATGAAAATAAAAGTGAAATTTTATAAATTTCAAAGTTTAAATAAAGCTGTAAAGAAAGGAAGGGGGAGAATAAAAGTAGTTTATTTTTTCATTTTACCCCTTTATTATCTTTTCAGTACATGAAAAAGACAGTTGTCTTTATATGGTGCTTTTATACTTTCCTAAGTCATTATCTCATTTGATGTTCAGGGCAACTTAAAGACAAGATAATTATTCCCTACACTATTCAAAAAAAGGAAATCTTGGTGTTTTGCCCCAATGTTTCAATCGTCAAGCCCTTGTTGTAAAGCAGGGTTAGTGAAATTTTCTGTGAAGGGGCATATCTATACTAATGAAAGCCTTGGGGGCGATCAGGTCAGCAATGGAGGCAGTTGGGGGTGATCAGACTGGCAGGGGAATAGTTAGGTGTCAATAAGGCTGACAGGGGAGCAGTTAAGGGGCTATCAGGCTGGCAGCAGAAATAGTTAGAGGCAATCAGGCAGACAGGCCCAGATTGTAAGGGGGATGTCCAATGCCTGGTTTAGACCCTATCCCTGTAGCCTAAACCAGCTGTTGGATATCCCCTGAGGGGTCTGAGATTGGAAAGAGTGCAGGCTGGGCTGAGGGACATCCTCCTGTGCAGAAATTTTGTGCACCAGGATACTAGTCCTATATACTAAAAGGCTAATATGCAAATCAACCGAATATCAGAATGATCCATTGCTATGATGCGCACTGACCACCAGGGGGCAGACACTCAATACAAGAGCTGCCCCTTGTAGTCAGTGTGCTCCCACAGGGGGAGCACCACTTAGTCAGAAGCCTTTCTTATTTTAAATTAGAGGCCCAGTGCATGAAATTTGTTCACTCGGGCAGGGGGGTGGTGGAGGGGTCCTCAGACTAGCCTGCACTCTCTCACAGTCTGGGAGCCCCACAATCAATCACCCCACAGAGGGAGGCCCCATCCACCCAGCCAGGACTCTGCAATCAATCGTCCCAAAGAGGGAGGCCCCATCCACTACTGTAGCCCACTGGTCATTGGGCTGGGCTTCCCTCTTTGGGGCATTCGTGGAGCCCCCTTATTAACTGCCCCACTGGCAGATGGCCTGGGCCTCCCTCTATGGACAATCATGGGGCAAAGGCCAGGTTCCCAACCAATCGCTGCACCTGCTTTGGCTGGCCTGGTACCAGTGGGTGTCATAACATGGTCATCCAGATGGTCATTTCTCTGTCTGGCCATTGGATCAATTTGCATATTATGCTTCTATTATTATAGATTATTGTTTTCTCTCTCCATGATTTATGCTCAGGAATATCAGGAATGTTGTTCCTCACTTTGGGATGGTCAAAAAGGATAGAGGCCTCTGATGCTCTTCATAACCTTTTCAGTGGTGACGCAGCTCAATCGGTAGGGGCTCCCAGAGATGGCAACCTAGAGAATCTATCAGTGAAGATTAGTGAAAAATGTTACTGTGGTCCAGCAGAGCAAAATACTAAAATTCCAACTCTAAGAAGACTTTTTTAACCCTTAAAGTTGAAGCTTCAAGATATTCCTAAGCATGGGAATCCAATGATAGATGGAAATACATTCATCAGGACAATCTCTAGGACAATCTCTATGACAATCTTACTCACTACAGATTTTTATTTTCATGTTTGTTTATTTTTTTTTAATTTTGAAATTTAAAAAATATATTGTAAGTCAGTATGAAAATAGAATTTACCTAACAGAAAATTTTCCATAGTCACTTTTGAGAAATTACATTTATTCCATAAATAATCAAAGTGCAGATAAAGAGACCAAGGCCTCAGGAATGTAAATGACTTACACAAGGTCATTGGTAGAACTGGAAATGGACTTCATGTCACATGCCCAGCCCTTTCATTCTCAATGTTCTATTTCCCTGGCTTTTCTCTTTGTCTGTCCTCTCTTCACATTGGATGAGCTCCTTGGATACAAATATAATGTTTTCTACAAACTCTGTCTGATTTAATCCTTCTCTTTCAGAGTGGAAAGCAGGAGGAGGGAACAATGAATTGTTCAGACATCATTTTTCTCTCATGGTAAAAGCCTGCAATGTAATAAAGTTTTCATTTGTGGGCAAACAGCTTGGTTTCTCAATTATTAAGAGTACATTTCTTATGCCTGTTGTCCCCATTTTTTGGGGGGAGAGGAAAAAAACAGACATTTATTACAAACCATCTCTCGAATGTGATCATTATAGTCAATCTAAATGTCTGCTTTCCTGGAATTGCTTCCTGGAATGAGGTTTCAATGCTGCATCTATTTTGAAATTGCATGGCTATTTCTTAAACGTGGGGATGTTTTGAGCACTGAGCAGACATCCCCAGGACAGATGGATAGAAATGCAGCAAAGCCAGCACAGCTCCTTAGGATATGCCCTCACAGTTTTATGCATCTGGGATCCCCTTCTCACCCTCTTTCCTTCCTCTCTCTCCTCCCATATCCTTCTTTCCCCTTCTCTCTCTGCCTTTTTCCACTTTCAAAAAAATGTGGAGACCTGTTCTACACCTACCCTGCACCATGTAGCAGTAGTATAGAAATTTTTTAAAAACAGACATTAGAAAAGCTTAAAATCAATCTCTCTCTCTCTCTCTCTCTCTCTCTCTCTCTCTCTCTCTCTCTCTCTCTCTCTCTCTCTCTCTCTCTCTCTCTCTCTTCTCCACATTCGGTTATTTCTTTCTTGATGGTCAATTAGTAAAATGTGTTTTGGCCAAATAAGGATCCTTAGTTGCTAAGGGAAACAAGTTAATAGTTTCTAGTTGTAATAGTTTCCATGAAATTAACCTAATGACCCACCCGTGGCAGAGCCTGTGTCAAGTGTGTATACTAAAGAACATTTGCACAATAGCTGTCAGCCATTCCAGGAACCAATATAGGTTAGTGTTAATCCATGTTTTTTTTTTAATTGAAGTAAAACTTGCATACAGTGAAAAGTATGGGTATTAAATGCAAAACTCAGGTAGTTTTGACTAATCATCACTCAACTAAAATATAAACATCAGTCCAGAAATTTCCCTGTACTCCACATCCCCATAGGCAAACACTGTTCTGATTTCTTGCAATAGATTAGATTTGCCATCTTAAATTCCCAAGAAGTAGGTACATATATTATTTGGGGCTGGCTTCTTTTACTCAATCAGTTTTTGCATATGTCTTTATTTTTTATTTTTTATTGCTGAGCAATATTTCATTGTATTTTCATATCACAAACTGTTTACCCACTCATCTCCTGATGGATATTTGAATTTTTTTCAATTTAAGGTTATTATAAATAAAGCTATTATGAACATTATTGTACAAGTCTTTTATGTACATATGTTTTCGAATCTCTGGAGTAAGTGGTATGTCTAAATCATAGGGTATGTATTCTTTATAAGAATCTGCCAATGTTCCAAAGTAATTGGACCACTGTGTATGTTTATCTTTATAAGAATCTACCAGTGTCCCAAAGTGATTGGGTCATCTTACATTTCTGGCAGCAATACATTAGAATTTCAGTTTTTTCACCGCTTCATCTATTCTTGGTGTTTTCAGCTTTCTTAATTTTAACCTTTCTACTGGGTGTATAGTAGTATCTCATTAGGATTTTAATTTTTATTTCTCTGATGACTAATGATACTGAGCACCTTTTTATGCATTTATTGACCAATTATACATCTTTTTTTATGTAGTATCATTTCAAGTTTTTGCCCATTTTGTTATTGGATTATTTATGTTTTTATTAATGAGTTGTAGCTGCTTTTTTCTATTCCTAATACAATATATCCTATGTCAGATATGTATTTAAGATATTTTACTCCAGAATATGGCTTGCCACTAAATTTTATTAATATTATATTTAAGGAACAAGATTGTACATTTTATGAAATTCAATTTTTAAATTTTTTTAAAGAATTAGCCCTAGGAAATATGTTATTTCCACAAGATCATGAAGATATTTTTTTTTTTAGAATTAGCCCTATGAAATATGTTATTTCCACAAGATCATGAAGATATTTTCCTACATATATATTTAAAACTTTATAATTTTGGCTTTTATGTTTAGGTCTGTGATCCATCTTGAATTATCAGCCTATGTGGTATGAGATAGGGGTCTAGGTCCCTCTACTTCAGTTTACCCATTTGTTCTAGTACCATTTGTTGAAAAAACTGTTGGAAACTAATTTTTTGAAAAGATTTTCAGGTTGTTTTTTTTTTAAATATATTTTATTGATTTTGTACAGAGAGGAAGGGAGAGAGACAGAGAGTTAGAAACATCGATGAGAGAGAGTCATCGATCAGCTGCCTCTTGCACACCCCCTACTGGGGATATGCCCGCAACCAAGGTACATGCCCTTGACCAGAATCGAATCCGGGACCTTTCAGTCCCCAAGCCGAAGCTCTATCCACTGAGCCAAACCAGTTTCGGCAAGATTTTCAGTTTTTGAAAAGACTGTCAATTACCCCTCTACTTGCCCCACCCCTCATTAAATTGCTTTGGTGGCTTTGTTGAAAATCAAATGAGTATAAAAGTGTGGATCTATTTCTGGCCCTATTCTGTCCAATGGTCTATTTATCTATCCTTATATAGCATAGTGTCTCAATTACTGTAGTGTTATAGTAAATCTTCAAAGCACTTATTCCATAAACTTTGTTCTTCTTTTACAACATTGTTTTGGTTGTTCTAGAACCTTTGCATTTCTCTATAAATTTTACAAACAAATTGAAAGTTGTCAATTTCAACAGAATGTCTGTTGGCATTCTGATGGACTCATTTGTCTTGATTTAGTAAAGAAATATTAAAAGATGGCTTACACCCACCTTCCACTAATACCATTTCTATTCACTCAGCGGAACTTATTTAGTGACCACTCTGTGCTAGCAATGGGAATTCAAAGTCAAAACAGCATGGTACCTTCCTTCCTTGTGGGAATGTACATCTGGTAATGGGAACAAGGGCAATCAATCAATGACACAAAGCAACATACTAAATAAGAGGGCAGTACAAAGCAAAGAATACTACATAAGCACAGAGAAAAGTCATCCAAATGAAAAATATCAGAAAAGATTTCCAGAATGAGATTATCTGAGTTTTAAAAATCAGTAGGTAAAGAAAGGGTTTGAGTATAAATGGCATTCCAGAAAGACAGAATACCCCTTCTTTTAGCACTGAGGTAGAAAGCAGCTTGTGGATAAGCCCACCACTATGAAAAGTGAAGGAGATTGTAGATGGCTTTCCTTTTCTTTGTTATATGTGTTGTAAAAGTCCAAAGAGAATCAAAGATGAGGATCCAGGCAAAGGACAAAAGGAATTTTTGCCACTTTTATTTTTCATGTGTGTGTTTGCTGGGAGGCCCAACCAAGGAATAACCTGTCTAGGAATAGGACATCTTCAGCTCATTTCCCTTCCTATCCTTAGCACATAATTTGGAAAATTGTAGAGAAGTCATAAAAAACATAACTCCAAATTTCCAGACCAATGGACTTTCCAATTTTACTTTTTGGAACTATTTTTTTAAACAAATATCAATTGAACCTGAATATATAGAAGAGAAAAGCAGAGCTGTTGCTATTGAAGAAAGATGGTGCCTAAAGATCCCCCATCCCCATCATTTGGTAATATCCTTCCCTAAACCCAAAACAGTGAGTACTGAGGTTCTTTGTAGAACCTTCCAGTATCATAGCCCAATTTGACATTTTTACGACTTCTACTTACAATTAAGATTGAGCCCTAGCCAGTTTTCTCAGTGGATAGAGCATTGACTGGCCAACTAAAGGGTCCCAGCCTTGATTCCAGTCAAGGGCACATACTTTGGTTGCAGGTTCCCCAGGCCTGGTCGGGGTGCATGCAGGAGGCAACCAATCAATGTGTCTCTCTCACACGAACGTTTTTCTCTGTCTCTCCCTCTCCCGTCCACTCTCTCTAAAGCTCAATGGGAAAATATCCCCAAGTGAAGATTAACAACAAAAGATTGATCATTACCAGATAGCTGGGGCTTGTGGCTCACATATTTGGAAAGGATCTTATTCAAGAAATAACCTTTTTCTTTTCTAAATTTAACTCCACATTCAAAGCTAAATTATGTTACCCAAAATTTTTAACCAACGGTCTTTGAGAAACTATTATAGGTAAGATTAGATATACAATTGTATTCTATAAGAGTTACAGAAATCCTAGCCTTTATGGAAACATAACTTTTAACAGTGAAATTTAGTGGAATACCAGTTTTAACAGCGAAAAGTCATTTTGTTATAATCATATAAAATGTGCACTCAGGATAAGAAAAATGCATTTACCTTTTAAAAGAAGCAGAAAAAAAATAGTACTTTTTCAAAATGTAAGATATGTGCTATAGAAAATTAGAGAATTAAGAAATATCACTTTTTTTCCAGCATCAAGTTAAAATCTGCTCAATCCCTCTTAGCTGACATGGAGAAGTCCAGTATTGGTCATGCTTTAAAGTTTAAGGCCTGCCCTGTCCTTTGAAATGTACAGGGATCCAGGGCTTATTCTGAGCTTAGGGTGAGAATTACTCAATGTGACTCCAATGCCAGAGCCTAAAGGCAGGTGGCTCCACTTCAGAACCAAGCACAGGCTAGCCATCGTATTTAAGGGGCCTCCCCCCAAAGCATGGCATTTCCTGGCTGGTTTCCCCACTGTTCCCCAGTCCCTGCTGGCCCACCTCCTGAATGGTTGGCCTCCCTTGTCAGCCCTCAAAGAGCATTGCCTCTGTCCCTCCTCATATTTGAACAACCCCGGTTTAATCTCTCCCCATGGACCTAAGCCTTGACTTCAGGGAGGCAGTCCACCCCTCTCAGAGCACAAACAAAATTTTATCTATTCTGTCCTCCATGGTAAGTATTTGAGAGAAGTTCTAAACATTTTTAAAAGTAGAAATAAAAAAAATAATTATATATTTTCACTATAAGAATTGAACATAAGTGGTAACATGGTGTTTCTGTTTCTAATCTTTTTATTTTTATGAAAGAAGGCAATTTTCTCTCTAAAAAGAATTTAAACATTCCAGAAACATTTTTAAATGAAAGTTAAAAAAAATTTCTCTCCAAGAAATAGTCATTATTATCATTTTATGTACATTATACCAATTATATATCTAAATTTATTCTTATCCTCACTGAGATTATTTTTCCCCCATTGATTCTGAGACAAAGTGGAAAGGAGGGAGGACTAGGAGAGAGAAAGAGAGAGAAACATGGATGTGAGAGAGACATATTTATTGGTTGCCTCCCACAAACACCCTGACCTGGGCCAAGGATCAAATCCACAATTAAGATATGTACCCTTGCCAAAACCAGTTTGGCTCAGTGGGTAGAGCGTCAGCCTGCGGACTGAAGAGTCTTGGGTTTGATTCTGGTCAAGGGCATGTACCCTGGTTGCTGGCACATCCCCAGTAGGGGATGTGCAAAAGGCAGTTGATCTATGATTCTCTCTCATCGATGTTTCTAACTCTCTATCCCTCTCTCTTCCTCTCTGTATAAAATCAATAAAATATATTAAAAAAAAAGAAAAGATATGTACCCTTGATTGGGAATCAAACTTGTGACCCTTCAGTTCGTAGGCCAATGTTCGATCATTGAGCCAAACCTCAAAGGCAAGGATTAGATAAGATACTTTAAGAGAGAAATATAATTTAAAATCATAAATGGGAATATACTAGAATGCTAGTTTAAATTAAAAGTATCAGGTCTAGTAATAATTAATGTCGTTTTTAAACATTCGTTTAAAATCTTGCTTGGCGTTGACTTGTATTGACATAACCTTCAAACACGTGGTATCTACAGAACGTGTGAAGTGCAATTAACAAGTTTTGCTTGAAAAAGTTTGTGTTTGGTTTGGTTTTTGTTGCAAAACTAGGGCTAAGAAGATGGCGGATGAAGAGCATATTCGGCACTGCATGCTTTACGAGTTCCAATTAGGAAGAAAAGCAAGTGAGGCTGCAAAATACATCTGTAGTGCTCTTGGTCAAGATGCAGTTAGCACCAGAAAATGCCAGCATTGGTTTGAGAAATTTCGCTAGGGAAATTTTTCGTTAGATGACAAGAGTGGTCGAGGCCGTGTGTCCAATTTTGATCAAGAAGCTCTTCAAGCTCTTTTGGTGCAAAATCCTCAAATTACCCAACAAGAGCTTGCGACAATTTTAAATTGTTCACAAAAAACAATTTCCAATCAATTGCGTGCACTTGGCAAAGTCCAAAAGTTTGGAAAATGGGTTCCTCATGAGTTGACCGACAACACTGTAATCAAAGAGTCACAATTTGCAGTTCGCTCCTCTCTCATCAAAACCGTTTGCCGTTTTTAGAGCAAATTGTTACCAGAGATGAAGAATGGGTGCTGTATGTTAATTTGAAAAGGCGGACTCAATGGTTGGACAAAAATGAGGCTCCACAGCCCACGCCAAAACCTGACTTGCATGCGAAAAAAGTGATGTTGTGTGTTTGGTGGAACTTTAAAGGAATTCTTCATTATGAACTTTTACCATCTAACCAAACCATTACAAGTGCAGTGTATAGTGCCCAATTGGAAAGGTTAGCCCAAGCTTTAAGAGAAAAAGAACCCGCGCTGATTAATCGGAAGGGCGTAATTCTTCACCAGGATAACGCACGACCGCATACTGCAAGAATCACTGCTGAAAAACTGCGCCAGTTGGAATGGGAAGTTCTCCCTCAACCTGCATATTCTCCTGATATTGCCCCTTCTGATTACAATTTGTTTCGTTCTTTGCAAAACTTTCTTCTTGGAAAAAAATTTAATAATGAAGAATGCCTCAAAAATGCATTGACTGAATTTTTTGCATCAAAATCACAAGAATTTTACAAGAGGGATTAAAATGCTTCCTGAGCGTTGGGCACAAGTAGTAGAAAACAACGGCAACTATATTGTTGATTAAATTTTGTTGTATTGTTTAAATAAATTCGATTTAAAAAAGTATTAGAAAACGACATTAATTATTACTAGACCTAATATTATACTATTTTTTATGGGTTTTTTTTTTTTTTTTTTTTTTTTTTTTTTAGATACTAGAGGCCCAATGCATGAAATTTGTGCAAGATTAGGCCTTCCCCCAGCTGCTAACACAGGCTTCCCTCTGGCACCTGGGACCCAGGTTTCCCTCTGGCACCTGGGATCCCAGCTTCCTTCACAGCCCCAGCTTCATCCAGAATGTCATCCAGAAGGATGTCCAGAAGGGACTTCCAGTCTAATTTGCATATTGCATTGTTATTATTATAGATTTTTAATATACAATAAAATGTACAAATTAAAATGCATAATTTGATTATTTTGGACTCATGAAACCATCCTCAAAATGAAAATAATGAGCATGTCCATCACTGCCCAGAAGTCTCCTTTGTGATTTCTCCTTTTGATGACTCCTTGCTTTGACTGCCATTCCCAGGTATCAGCACTCTGCTTTCTGTCATTAAACATAGATTTAATTTTCTAGAATTTTACATGAATAAACTAATGAAGTATGTACTCTTCTTTGTCAGCTTCTTTATGCTTCTTTATTCCCTTTTGAGATTCATCTGTGCTATCATTGTGTGCATTAATAGTTTGTTTCATTTTTTCTGAGTAGTGTTGCATTTTGTAGATGAACCACAATTGGTTTATCTATTTATTTGTTGATGGACATTTGAGCTGTTTCCAGTTTTTATTTTTTATTTATTTATTTATTTATTTATATATTTTATTGATTTTTTTTTGCCCCCTTCCCTCCCTCACATCCCCTCCCTCCCCAGAGTTTTGTGTCCATTGGTTGTACTTATATGCATGTATAAAAGTCCTTCGGTTGATCTATTATCTCCCCTCCCCGCTGTAATTTGACAGTCTACTTGTTGATATACTGTCTCTATATCTATCTTTTGGTTCATCAGTTTATAATGTTCTTTATCATCCACAAATGAGTGAGGTCATGTGGTGTTTCTCTTTCATTGATTGGCTTATTTCACTCAGCATGATGTTCTCCAATTCCATCCAGGTTGCTGCAAATGATGAGAATTCCTTCTTTTTTATGGCAGCATAGTATTCCATTGCGTAGATGTACCATTGTTCTTGGATCCAATCATCTGCTGACAGGCACCTAGGCTGTTTCCAAATTCTGGCTATTGTAGATTGTGCTGCTATGAACATAGGGGTGCATATATCCTTTCTGATTGGTGTTTCTAGTTTCTTGGGACATATTCCTAGAAGTGGGATTACTGGGTCAAATGGGAGTTCCATTTTCAGTTTTTTGAGGAAACTCCACACTGTTCTCTACAGTGGTTGCACCAGTCTGCATTCACACCAGCAGTGCAAGAGGGTTCCTTTTTCTCCTCAACCTCACCAACACTTGTCGTTTGTTGACTTGTTGATGTTGGCCATTCTGACTGGTGTGAGATGGTACCACATTGTTGTTTTGATTTGCATCTCTCGGACATTTAGTGATTTTGAGCATGTTTTCATGTGCCTTTTGGCCTTCCTTCTGTCTTCTTTTGAAAATGTTCTATTTAGGTCCATTGCCCATTTTTTAATTGGATTATTCATCTTCCTTTTATTTAGTTGTATACACTGTTTGTAGATGTTGGAGATTAAACCTTTATCAGTGGTATCATTTGCAAATATGTTCTCCCACAGAGTGGGCTTTCTTGTTGTTTTGTTGATGGTTTCTTTTGCTGTAAAAAAGCTTTTTATTTTGATGTAGTCCCATTTGTTTATTTTCCCTTTAGCTTCCATTGCCCTAGGGGTAGTATCAGTGAAGAAGTTCTTTTGGCATATGTCTGAGATTTTGCTGCCTGTGGATGCTTCTAGTATTTTTATGGTTTCCCATCTGATGTTTAAGTCCTGTATCCATTTTGAGTTTATTTTTGTGAATGGTGTAAGTTGGTGATCTAGTTTCATTCTTTTGCATGTGTCTGTCCAATTTTCCCAACACCATTTATTGAAGAAACTGTCTTGACTCCATTGTATATTCGTGCCTCCTTTGTCAAATATTAACTGAGCATAGTGATTTGGGTTGATATCTGGGTTCTCAATTCGATTCCATTGATCTATATGTCTGTTCTTGTGCCAGTACCAGGCTGTTTTGAGGACAGTGGCTTTGTAATATAGTTTGAAGTCTGGTATTGAGATCCCTCCTACTTTACTCTTCTTTCTCAGGATTGCTGTGGGTATTCGGGGTCTTTTATTGTTCCAAATGAACTTTTGGAGAGTTCTTTCTAGGTCGGTGAAATATGTTGTTGGTATTTTAATGGGGAGTGCATTCAACCTATAGATTGCTTTAGGAAGTATGGACATTTTGATGATGTTGAGTCTACCAATCCATTAACATGGTATGTTCTTCCATCTCCTTACATCTTCCTCTATCTCTTTTTTCAGTGTCGTGTAGTTTTCTGCATATAGGTCCTTTATTTTTTTAGTTAAATTTATTCCTAGGTATCTTAATTTTTTTGGTGTGATGGTAAATGAAATTGCTTTTTTAGTCTCTGTTTCTGCAGTTTCACTGTTGGTGTATAGAAATGCCATGGATTTCTTGGCATTAATTTTGTATCCTGCTACATTGCCAAATTCATTTATTAAGTCAATTAGTTTTTTAATGGAGTCTTTTGGTTTTTTTATGTACTATATCATGTCATCTGCAAATAAGGATAACTTTACTTCTTCTTTTCCAATTTGGATGCCTTTTATTTCCTCCTCTTATCTAATTGCAATGGCTAGTACTTCCAGTACTATGTCAAACAGGAGTGGCGAGAGTGGGCATCCCTGTCTTGTTCTTGTTCTTAGAGGGAATGGTTTTAGTTTTTGCCCATTGAGTATAATGTTGGCTGTGGGTTTATCATTTATAGCTTTTATTATGTTGAGGTATGATCCTTGTACTCCCACCTTGTTAAGAGTTTTTATCAGAAAAGGGTGTTGGATTTTATCGAATGATTTTCTGCATCAATTGATATGACTATATGATTTTTATCTTTCAATTTGTTTATGTGATGTAACACGTTTATTGATTTGCGGATATTGTACCATCCTTGCATTCCTGGAATAAATCCTACTAGATTGTGGTGTATGATCTTTGTGATGTTCTTCTGGAGTCAAATTGCTAGAATTTTGTTGAGGATTTTGGCATCTATGTTCATGAGGGATATTGGCCTGTAATTCTCTTTCATTGAGTTGTCTTTATCTGGCTTTGGTATTAGGGTGATGCTGGCTTCATAGAAGGAGTTTGGAAGTGTTCCTTCCTCTTGGATTTTTTGGAATAGTCTGAGAAGGATAGGTTTTAGTTCTTCCTTGAATGTTTGGTAAAACTCTCCTGTGAAGCCATCTGGCCCTGGGCTTTTGTTTGCTGGAAGCTTTTTGATGACTTTTTCAATTTCTTCCCAAGTCACTGGTTTATCGAGATTTTTAGATTCTTCCTGATTGAGTTTTGGAAGTTTGTATTTTCCTAGGAATATGTCCATTTCCTCCAGGTTGTTCAGTTGATTGGAGTAGAGTTGTTCATAGTATTTTGTAACAATCCGTTGTATTTCGGTGGGGTCTGTTGTTATTTCACCTCTTTCATTTCTGATTCTGTTTATTTGGGTCCTCTCTCTTTGTTTCTTGGTTAGCCTGGCTAGAGGTCCATCTATCTTGTTTATCCTTTCAAAGAACCAGCTCTTGGTTTTGTTGATCTTATGTATTGTTTCTTTGGTCTCTATGTCGTTTATCTCTGCTCTGATTTTTGTTATTTCCTTCCTTCTTCTTACACTGGGCTTTTCTTGTTGCTCTTTTTCTAACTCTTTGAGTTGTAGAGTTAGATCATTTGTTACCCTTTTTTCTAGTTTTTTGCAATAGGCTTGTAAGTATATGAACTTCCCTCTCAAAACTGCTTCTGCTGTGTCCCATAGATTTTGGATTGTTGTGTTTTCATTGTCATTTGTTTCCAGGATGTTTTTAATTTCTTCCTTGATTTCTCTGGTAACCCAGTGCTTGTTTAATAGCATGCTGTTTAGTCTCCATGTGTATGATTTGTTTCGATTATTTTTATTGTAGTTAATTTCCACTTTTATGCCATTATGGTCTGAGAAGATGCTTAATATGATTTCTATCTTCTTGAATTTGAAGAGACTTTGCCTATGTCCCAAAATGTGGTCTATCTTTGAGAATGTCCCATGTGCATTTGAGAAGAATGTATATTCTGTGGCTTTGGGGTGGAATGTTCTGAAGATGTCAATTAATTCCATCTGGTCTAGTGAGTCATTTAGGATTGATATTTCTTTGCTGATTTTTTGTTTAGATGATTTGTCGAAGGGTGACAGTGGGGTATTAAAATCTCCTACTATGATTGTATTGCTATTAATCTCTCCCTTAATGTCCTCCAGCAGTTTTTTTTTATGTATTTGGGTGCTCCTGTATTGGGTGCATATATATTTACCAGGGTTATTTCTTCTTGTTTGATTGCTCCCTTTAGTATTATGAAGTGGCCTTCATTATCTCTTGTTATGTCCTTCACTCTGAGATCTAATTTGTCGGATATGAGTATTGCTACCCCAACTTTCTTTTCATTTCCATTTGCCTGGAAAACCTTTTTCCATCCCTTCACCCTCAGTCTGTGTGCATCTCTTTTTCTGAGGTGGGTTTCTTGTAGGCAACAGATGTATGAGTCTTGTTTTCTTATCCAATCTGTTACCCTATGTCTTTTGATTGGAGCATTTAAACCATTTACATTTAATGTTATTAATGATAGGTACTCATTTGACGCCATTTTTATTCCATACCCCTGTGTTCCTTCTTCACTTCCTATTTCTTTATTTTTACAGTAGACCCTTTAGCATTTCTTGCATTGCTGGTTTGGTGGAGATAAATTCCTTTAGTCTTTTTTTGTCAGTGAAGTTCCTGATTTCCCCTTCAATTTTGAATGATAGTCTTGCTGGGTACAGTATTCTTGGATTCAGACCCTTTCTTTGCATGACTTTGTATATTTCATCCCATTCCCTTCTGGCCTGATAAGTTTCTGTTGAGAAATCAGTTGTTAGTCTGATGGGGGTTCCTTTATATGTTACTTTCTGTCTCTCTCTGGCTGCTTTTAAGATTCTTACTTTGTCATTGGTGTTTGCCAATTTAATTATAATATGTCTTGGCGTCGGTCTTCTGGGATCCATTTTGCTTGAGACTCTGGGAGCATCTTGGATTTGTGTGGGTTTTTTCTTCTCTATCTCAGGAAAGTTTTCTGTCATTATTTCTTGAAATACGTTTTCCATGTCTACCTCAGTTTTCTTTCCTTTCGGAACCCCTATTATTCGAATATTGTTTTGTTTTGCATTGTTCCAAAGCTCCCGTAGGCTCTCCTCCTGCTTTTTAATTTTTTTTTCTAGAAGCCGCTCTAATTGGGTATTTTTTTCCATCTTGTCTTCTAGTTCACTGATGCGATCCTCTGCTTCTTCTAGTCTGCTCTTGATGCTTTCTATTGAGTTCTTCATAGTAGCGATGTCATTTTTCATTTCATCTTGAGTCATCTTCATTTCCTCTTGGTTTTTTTTTTTTCATTTCCTCTTGGGTCTTACTCATATTGTCAAATTTGTCTTCCATTCTTTTTAGCCATCTTAAGATCGTTACTCTGAATTCTTGCTCAGGTAGGTTGCTTGCCTCTAACTTGTTTACTTCCTTTTCTGGTGATGCCTGCTTTTCTTTCATTTGTGGGCTGTTTCTTTGTCTCCCCATGGTCTCTCTTCAGGATGTCTCTCTCCTGTGTTGATTTATCTCTCCTTTCCGTGGATGATTGAAGATCTCCCTTGAATCCACGCGTTTGCACCAATTGGGGTGTCTCAGCTGCTCGATGGTCTCCTCTGCGGTGGTTTCTCCAGGCCTCCTGTTCCAGTCTTACCAGCGTAAGGAGATCAGGCTCACAAGCTGGGAACTGTGGCGAAACAGGGACAAGCCGCCATCTTTTCTCTCCCTGTTTCCAGTTTTTAGAATAAAGCTAGGAATATTCATGTATAAATCTTTGTATAAGCATATCCTTTATTTCTTTTAGATAAATACCTAGGAGTATGGTGGCTGAGTCATATGGTCAATGTATGTTTAATTTTTAAAAAATTGCCAAAGTGGTGTACCATTTTACATTCCCATCAGCAGTGTGTAAGAGTCCCTAGTTTTCAATCTTCCCCAACAGACTGTTATGATCAGTCTTTTTTAGACTTTCTAATATGTATATTGTGTTATCCCATGAAAGTTTTCATTTGCATTTCCTTATGACTGACAATGTTAGCATCTTTTGTTGTGCTTGTTATCCATGTATCTTCTTTGATGTATTATCTTTTAAAACAGATTGCCCATCTTTTATAATTTTTTTTTTCATTTTCTTATCATTGAGTTTCAATATTCTGGTTACAAGCCCTTTATCATATATGTGATTTACAAATATTTTTGCCCACTAAACTTATCTTTTCATTTTGATTAACAATGTCTTTCAAAGAGCATAAGTTTTTAATTCAATGAAGTCAAATTTGTTAATATATTCTTTATGGGTTATACTTTTGGTATTATATCTAAGGAATCCTTGACTAACAGAAGGGCACACATTTTTTTCTGATGTTTTCTTCTAAAAGCTTTATAGTTTTAGGTTTTAAATTTAGGTCTATGATTCATTTTGAGATAATTTTTTGTCTATGGTGCAAGGTATAAATCAAAGTTTATATTTGCATATTAATATCTAATTGTTCCAGCAGCATTTCTTGAAAATATTATTATTTGTCCCTGGAATTGCCTTTACAAAGTTGTCAAAAATTAGTTAATTATATTTCTGGAGTTTCTTTCTGTGTTTTCTGTTGTGTTCTATTGTTCTGTTTGTATTTATATCAAACAATGTTGTCCTATTTAATTTAAAATCCTGCACTTAATTGTATTCAAATTCTATTAAATTTTAAGTTTTATTTAATTTTATTAAATTTTACTTTTCACAGAAGAGGAAATTGAATTACCATAGAAGAAATTGTTAGCTTTAAATAAACGTTTCCTCACTACCAGAAATACTATTTTCTAACAGATCCCTCTAAGATTATTAAAAATGTATGAAACCATTAAAAGAATAAAGTAATTATATTTTAAATTATATTTTAATGTTAGATTATATCAGTTAACTAAGAGAGATCAACACATTAAAATATTAGCAATCCTATTCTTTCTTTCCTCCCTCATGTCTAATTTTTCTTAGGATCGTTACTGTTTTTACATTATCAAGTTTTATATTATAGTTCATATTCATTCTATAACTACTTTAATTCCCAAAGGATTTTATACCCAAATGAATTTTCTCACCACAGGATCCCTTTCACTAACACTCATCCCCTCAATACCTTCCCCTCCTCCCCTCTGCTCCCCCCTCCCCCCAACACACAGCGTCTCTGCTTCTGGGTTCTTTGTTTGATCAGCCCTTAATTTTTTTTTATGTCACTTTTCAAGTAGTTTGGTTTTGATGGATGCTATATTTTCTGAGATGCTTCATGTTTGAAATTTGCACTGATTGTCTTTATATTTGCAGAACATCTTAGCTCTGCATAATATTCTTGGGTCAACCTTTCTTCCTCTCAGGACTATTGATTGACTGTGCTTTGATTGACTGTGTTTTGTCATTGAATGGTGCTATGGAGAAGTCTGAAAGCAGCCTAATTTCCTCCCTATTTTCTAATTTGCATTTTCTGTCTGTATTATTTCTTTATCCTTAAGTTAAAAAAGCTTAATTAGTTCAAGTTTCTAGGCAATGAGCATTCTGCATCAAGTTACCCTGAAGCACAGATTTCTCTTTCAATGTATAAATGCAACTCTTTCTCAATTGGTAAAATTTCCTTATATTATGTCATGAATATATCTTCTTTTCATTTGTTGGGTTCTCTGTTTTAAGGATACTAATTATCCTTGTCTTTCATAACTATTAGCTTTTCTCTAAAGAACTTCATCTCTTCATCTTTTTCATTGGTATGTTCTTTATTTCAAGCTTTTCTTTGTTCATTAATTATATTTTTAGTAGCATCTATTCTGTTTCTTATAGTTTGTCTTTTTTTAGTTCCATGATGATGTAATTTGTTCCTTATTTTTTTCCTTTCTGTGATCTCCTAAGAGATTGTGTTCCTTAATTTTGTTTTCATAGAAGTATTATTTTAATATTCTCCCTCTCCCACCCCTCTCTTCTTTCCTCATTGCTTCTTTTCTTTTTATTCATGTTCATCCTAGTATAGTTCTTCTTAATTGGTCTATTTGCTCTAATCTAATGTAGATAATATCTTTACTCTCCCCAATCTATTATTAGTTTGATTTCTCCTCTGCATATCAGCTTGAGGCCAATGTATTTTATTCTCTCTACTGGGAAAGATTGGAGCAGGGAAGGGAGTTTAGGTGCAGAGATGGCCATCTCTTTTAGAATACTCAAGGTCTGCTTTTTGTTTTAAGATTCTTCAAATTTCTCATTCCAGGATCCACTTCACCTGGTTGGAGTCATATCTCACTACCATGGGTGAATAATGCTCAGGCTTTATGTCATTTCTCACTGTCCCATAATCTCTCTTTTAAAAGAGTAGACTTTTTTTTTTTTTTATCAAATTGTCCACAGCATTTGTGTCCACTATTCTTGTCAAAATAAGAAAAAGAACTGCATCTTTATTCAGTTTGTTTCTTTCAAAATTTTTAATTTTAAATGAGAAATCTCAGGATTGTATTGAGTTGACAGTAAGGCTTTTGAAGAGCTGATGCTTAGGGTTAGGGTTAGGGTTAGGGTTAGGGTTAGGGTTAGGGTTAGGGTTAGGAGCTGAGCCATGTTATCTTTATCCTAACTCCATAATCCTCATATTTTCTGGGAACCAGATTTTAAAGTTTATTGAATTACTAGAGGCCCAGTGCATTAGAATTCATGCACTGGAGAGGGGGTCTCTCAGCCTGGCCTGCCCTCTCTCACAGCCCAGGCACTTTTAGGGATGGGAAGTGACCCTGCGAATAGGATGGTGACACCCCCATCACACCTCTGGGGCTGCCACTGCCGACAGTGCAAGCCTCTGCTTGCCTGAGCCTCCAGTGGCACTGGGAGGCTGGGAAGCTGCCATCTGAGGCTTGTCTGTGCCTCAGGTGTTGGCTGGGCTGCAGACATCCGAGGCTTACCTGCACCTCAGGCTGACCCTGGGTGTCTGGGGACTGAGAGGACTGGGGGACTCTGGAAGTAGGTACATGGAGCAGCCAGGGCTTACCTGGCTAAAGGGACTGGGTGCCACTATCTTGTGGCTATGGATGCTGCCATCTTTGAGGGTGTGGCAGTCAATTAGCATATTTCCCCCTTATTGGCTGTGGGTGCCGCCATCTTTGTGAGAGTGTAGTGGTCAATTAACATATTCCCTCTTTATTAGATATGATGTTATACAACTGAGTTGCTAACAATGACTTTTTTGGAAGGGCTGGTATTTCATGTTTTCATCCTGTAGCTATTATGGGAGGACAATTTCATGCAAACCTTACTTAAGTTTAATAATGCTCCCTGTCCAAAGTCCTGGGCTCCTGTTGTCTCCTTGGCCATCTGTGATGCAAGACCGAGACATTTCATTCTGTTACTGGTCTATCTATGAGTTCATGATAGGGTGTTAAAACAGCCCAGTGTGGCATAGAAGTGATGCCTTTGAAGTGTCCCAAACAAAACTTGTTGTATAGGGAGGAAGTTATTACTTTAACCCTTTCCATATGTAACTAAAGACTTACCTGTTTCAGTGTCTGGGCTCTCCAGAAATCAATGTTCTAATAAGAAAACAGTAGCTAATCTGGCCAAATGCTAATAAATGATAGTTGTGATTTATCTAACAACAGGAGAAAAGCTCAGCATTAACAATTAAAAGGTCTGTAGAGGAGCTGACTTTTTTCTTCCTCTTCCTCTTAGCTTATTGAGTTCAGTTAATGGCTTTCTACTTGAAAATCAGTCATGAACCATAGTTTAGTAAGTTTTACCCTGAGATTCATAAGACCACTTCTATTACTCAAGGATAAGATAAGGAAATGGTCATGTGAATTAGAGCTGATCTATCTGTCCACAAAGACCACACTTCATTATTACCCTCTAAGGCACTCTTCAGTCTTTGTTATAATAGATGCAGAATTTTAAATAATCCACTGCAGTGAGAAATGATGCTCATGAATAGAAACAAATGGCTGGTTAACCCCTCCTGCAACTCAGTCATCCCATGGAGTTACAGAATGAAGTCAAAGTTTACAACAAAGGCCTGAGTTTGAAATTAATTGAACAAGGTCTTTCAGAAATCTTCAAAGGATTTCATTTTTTCTACATTAAACAAATTAACTAGGTAGTAACCTTCACTTCAACCTGGTTGTACAGAGTCAAAGGGGGGAAACAGTTTGTCTAACTCAAACTGAATGGGGATCTTCTAGAGAACACTCCCAGAAGAACCCTCTCTGGGAAATGCCACTCAGTGATAGAGTGAATTTCATATTTTAGTGGAGGGTTTGTCATTGAGAGTAGGAGGTATTTGTCTTGTTTTCATCTAGAATTTTCTATTTCATCCAACATTGCCTTTTTACATGATACCCAGGCAGAGCTCCTAATAGGTCCCTGAGACTGCCATGTTGTTTTATGACATCAACCATTTATTGAAACTGTTTCCATTATACAGGTGACCTTTTGTAGCCACCAGCCCCTCAAAACCTAGCTTTCATGTCATTTCCTGTATTCAGCCCACCATCTCCAGCCTAATAAAGCAGATTATACCCTCCTTGGGCCCCCACTCCACCTATACACCTTTCTGTCTTAATACCAGTAACCTTTACCTGCACTGGATTGGTTTCTTATCTATCTCTCCCCAGGGAGAAGGTCTTATTCTTATCCAGTATTGAGTTTATGAGTGATTATTCAACTACTTGAGCACCTGTTCTTTGCCAATACTTGCTAGAAATCAGAAAGACAGATGTTTATCTCTGTTCTCAATTAATGCATGGCCTACTGGGAAAGATAGACTCCTATATAGCTAAACTCAGCAAACCTACTAGGAGTCTGGGCAAGTGCCAATGCTGAGTCATTAGTGGGCAAGATAGTGAATACATAAAAACTCACTACATTTTAATATATCTTCTGAGGTTTTTACAATTCAAACAAATCTGTTTCAATTGCATGTTTCACTTTGCCTACTAATGTCTCCTCAGTCTAGTCTAAACCTATGCTTCCAAAACTAATATAGACACAAATAACCTAGGGATTTTGCCAAAATTCATACTCTGAGTGAGCAGATCCATGGAGGTGCCTGAGATTCTGCATTTCCTGATGTGGATCTGGGACACCCACCCCACACACACACACTCCTCAGGGGGAACCTCGTTCAACTGAAACATTCCTTCTAAGTTTTATCAACGTTGGTATGGGATAGGATCATTCTGCATCTCTGCCCCTCCTACCAGTCTAGATATGGCTTCTTCTTTAATTCCCTTGTTGTAGGACTTCCATCCAGCTCAATTTCAGGTGACTCTAAATGATAGATGTTCTGTAGTTCAGCTATAATTTTGATGAGGTTGTGGAAGGAAGTGAATAGCATGTTTACTTATGCTGCCATCTTGACCAGAAGTCTCTTGTTAACTTTAAATGGTTCCCATGTCAGCATCTGTTTAATTTTTCAATTCATTAGAGTCTGTCACTCATCATCAAAGTAAAAATCCCTTAAACCATGAGACTTTGACCCCTCTAACTATACACCTTTTGCACTTGTCAGTTTTGAATTATCCTTCTATAAAATCCTACTTGATCCCTACTTGAACTGTTTTCTTATGTAAGCTTCTTCCTCTCTCTCTTTCTCACATCACTTTCTAGCACTATTTCAACAAGATCAGATGCCTGATGTGCATCTCCTCCAAAGCACATGGAGAAAACATTACAAGTCTTCCTATCTACTATTCAACACCACCTTACTAAAATGATATGCTGTTTAAGAGGCAGTCTAGTTATTTGGTTTGCCCTTGCACACTTAGTCATTACATCACTCTCCTTGACAAAACAACAGTGGAATAAACAATAGTGAACAGGTTTTTTTTTGTTTTTGTTTTTATCCCGTAGGATATATGGAAGACAATGGAAGACTTATCTTGCCTAATGTCAGAGTCTGGAGAAAACTTTTCTAAATGATCTTTCTTCTCACCACCTGTGGTCTCATTTAGGTTAATTCCAAAGATGATGAAGGTGTACTGGTTGGATCCTGGGACAATGTCTATGCCTATGGTGTGCCCCCATCAGCCTGGACTGGAAGCATTGACATTCTGTTGGAATATCAGAGTTCTCAGAATCCAGTTCGGTATGGTCAGTGCTGGGTTTTTGCTGGTGTCTTTAACACATGTAAGTATCCAACTGAGTAATATGTTTTTAATGTAAAGGAAATTGCACTTCATGGCATTTTATCTATAACCTGGCAAAGAGACTTAGCAATCCCTGTTGGCTCTATAGAATTTATAGGTGACTCTTCTGGGATGCAGTCAATGTGCAATTAAATTATTCTGAGCCATATATGCTCATAGTTTCTCTTTGACTGCAAGTCTTTATAGAAAGAATGATGAACTATTTTATTTCCTACATAATTCATCATTCTACTTCCAGAGAAATGGAAGGTCCCAGGGGATGTGGAGGTAATAATATGGCATCTTCTTTTCAGTAACCCCCCAATGTTTAAAAAATGTTAAATAAGTCAAATTTAAATTTTAAAAAAATAATAGCAAATGCTTACTTGTTATCAAGAAGTTTTATAAATATGCTTAATTGTTTATGGTTTATCACTGAGAGGTTTTGTAAATATATCTATTTAATTTTTAGCCTAATAATGGAAGGGATTGTGGCAGGTGGTCTCATCTCCATTTTTTAATCTCCCTTTTTACACGTGAGTCTCGATGCCCCTGAGCAATTAGGTATCAGAACTTAATGAACAATCATCACTCCCCAGTTTCCTTTCTGGTTTTTAATTCACCCAACATCCAATCCATAGCAGAAAGCAGAATCATTCTCTTCAGCCTTATGCATCATTTTGTGAAATGCAATTTGCCTATCTAGGACCAATGTTAATGTTAATTCAGTGAACACTTTTTAAAAATACATTTATTTTAGTGTGTCTTCATCATTGGTAACGATTTTCATTCACATGCCATTTCTACAGTCTTGGAGAAAACACCAACCACAAATTTCTGCTTATTCATTAGTAAAGAATGTTTTACCAAGCTAGCTTTCTTTTATTATTATTTTTCAGAAAAATCAAGCTGGGCTCAGAAGCTAGAAGCAAAAATAAATCCTTTCTTTTTTTTTTTTTTAATAAATGATTATGAAGCCTATCAGTTGCAACTCAAAGTTGTTATAGTCTTAAGAACTAGCCTGGCCTGTATAGCTTAGTGGCTTGAGCATCATCCCATGGGTCAGGGTAAATGCCTGGATTGCAGTCTCAATATCCAGTAGGAGGCATGCAAAAAGCAGCTAATCAATGATTTTATCTCTTTATCTCTTTTCCTTCCTCTCTAAAATAAATTTTAAAATATTTTTTTTAAAAAGAACTAGACAGTGATCCAAGTGAGGAGAAATCATGAGTTTTGTATTGTTTGTTTGTTTATTTCTTCCCCTTGGCATCAAAATGATTAAGATTATTTCCTTAGCTATTTGAGTATACCCAAAGACTAGAGAAAAATATGTATATTTCCTAAGAGCAATCAAGGTCAATGATGCTGTCTCCTGAAAGGACTGGTCTCTGAAGTTCTAGAGAAAAACATGAGCTTCAAGATAGTAGTTCCCCTCCCTCATGGTTTGCCAGCTAGGACTACAGCACCCACTGGAGGCAGCCACTCTTGTGAAGTGATTCCAGGGAAACAGAAAGGGCCCTCTGCCTCCCCAGGTGCTACTGCCTATAATCTCATTATCCCAGTGTAATTCCTTCAGACTTAGAACCAGATAAAATAGTGAGCACCTTCCATCCATTTATGCCTTTTGTATAAAAGGGTCATCAGCTCTACTCCAGGCTTCCATGGAAAGTTAGAAAAGCCAGAAGCATGATATGCAGAAGCATAGTGGGAATAAACCCAAAGAGGGAAGTTGGAGGGAAGGAAGTCCTAATGCCCCAGTGTCAAACTTCACCTTTCCACACTCCAGTGTGGACTTCCAAGGTTGTTCTATTGAAGGAGGTGGATAACCTTTGGTTAAAAATGCTAAATTATTCTGAGAAAATATAAGGCAAGCCAAGTCATTAATCTTAAATTTGTCAGCAGAATTATTTCTAATGAGCTCTGATGTGTGGTGTCCTGGGAGCCAAGGAGGGCATGTGGATTAAGTTTAATCAATAGGTACATATGGCAAGAGATGCATCCGGGCAATTTGTTATCTAACAATTAAAATGAATCTGTGGTATTACCCCCTACCAAGTGTCACATAGAAATTCCACCTGAGACAGCAAACCCTACTGAGGACCTGCTTCTTATGTTCCTAGCTTCCTAATAGCTATTTTTTAATTTTATTTTCAGAAACATAATCCTTTGCTGGACTAAAATAATACCATTCTGGCAATTGTATGGTTTGCAACAAACAATTGGATGCTGTTACTGGGCTTCTGTTTCAGCTGACTTCATCTGGCCCAACTTCAATTCTGAATGACCCTGCAGCAAGGTTTCTCTCTGCAGCTTTGGTCCTGGCAATAGCCCCTTCTCCAGCATGGAATATTTGAGGACAACATGTGCAAATAGGGTTTTTCATGTTGGTATTAAAATGAAACAGAGTCCAGCCTTGAAATTTCCTGAGTAGAAAGAAACAGTTTGCTCATACAAAGCTCACTTTAGCTTATTTTGCAAGGCTAATATGGCCTTGATCATTTCTTTCTTATGCATATGGAAATCATGGGCAGACCTTGAACTGCTTCCTAAGGTCAATATAAGGTAACCACTGACCAATTCCTTATTTTTTAAGAATATCCTAATATAACCAGTCACTACAAAGAATAAACAGGTGCTGATTCTTCACTATATAAGCTGCTTTATGATAATATATCCTTGCCCCTCCTTCCATGTTTTGTTTTGAGTGTTCCTGGTTAGTGAACTGTCTTTTTGGTATATGCACAATAAACTAATTACTATTTTGGCGATTCATTGGTTTTACTTTTGTTATTTCTGACCTTTGACATTATCAAAGAAACAAGTCTTTATGAGAAAGGATTGCTCCCTTTGTATTTATTAATTTTGGGTGACATGGTTCATTCTTTCCTGCAGTTTTGCGATGCCTTGGGATACCAGCAAGAGTTGTTACCAATTATTTCTCAGCTCATGATAATGATGCCAATTTGCAAATGGACATCTTCCTGGAAGAAGATGGGAATGTGAACTCCAGACTCACCAAGGATTCAGTGTGGTGAGTTTGATTTACAAGGGCATTTGCTGAAATCAAATTAAGGTGACATTCCGCATTTCCCACAAGTCAGACTTGGTCTACTGTTTCTTTCTATTCTATTTAAGGATTGTTCAATACCATAGGCAAAAATGTCTGATTGTCAGAGAGTTTTTCACCTAAAAAATGAGATATGTTACTGAACAGGCAGTTTGACTTCTTAGTAATAAAGATGGGCCAACTCATTATGACAGAAACCACTGATAAAGGCCATTATTTAAATGGCTAGAACATATTATAGCTCTTCTCTACTTTAGTTTATGAACAATATGGTGAATGGCAGAGATATAGAAGCCAAGCATTATCTATGTCAATTCTCTCAGGGCTATATAGTTAAGCTAACATTTATTAAGCAATTACCGTGTACCAGTTTCTGTGTGCATTATCTTATCTAATTCCTATCAAGTCGGTGTTTATTAATATCTCCATTTACAGATGAGGAAACTGAGGCCCAGAGAGGTTAAAGTAATTTACTCAAGGCCAAACATCTTGTTCGCTGAGAATAAAACCCAACTGAACTTTGACCACAATTGTTTTTTGCCTTGGCAATATATGATAGATCTTTGAGTGTAAAAATGTTGTTCTTGATTTGTGACATCATCATTCATTCAGAGATAGAAATAAGAGTCAGGTTGTCATTGTTACCAAATACCAATCACACAGTTCTTTCACTGCCCTGAACAACTGCATCACAGCTAGCTACAGGGAGTTTAACACTGCAAAGAAATTTCCTTTTTCCATGGCACCACTAAGTCTTAAAAATATTCTAGAAAGATGGGGAAAATCCCCCTGGCCAGTGTGGCTCAGTTGGTTGAGCATTGACTGGTGCACCAAAAGATTGCCAGTTCAGTTCCCAGTCAGGGTACATGCTCAGGTTACAGGCTGATCCCTGATCAGGGTGAGTGTGAGAGGTGGTCAATCAATGTTTCTCTCTCACATCCATGTTTATCTCTCCCTCCCTCTCTCCCTCTCTTTAAAACATCAATAATAACATATTTATTTATTTTTAAATTCAAATTTAAAGGGCATTTATGAAGGTCTATATGGGAGGAAATTGCCAGGCATTGAACTAAGCAGGATTTTCAAGCCAAAAATGTGTCTCCTCTGGGTGTTCTTTCAAAGAAATAAAGCTAAAACACTGTCAGTTGTAAAAGCAGCCAAAATGGGATGATAGGAAGTTATAAGATGATTTTAAGAGAAATTAAAAATTAGAAGTGCCTTAACTCCCCCATGTTACAGGGATGGATCACAGTTTTAGGAATAGTATTAACTCTCCAGAACCAGTAAACGCTCTTTTGAGAATGTTGAAAGAAGGAAATAGCTGAACTAGTAGCAAAGTGCCACTATGAATAAAAACCAGCAGTTCATTTGCAGGGAATGAGCTGAGCAATGGTAAGCTGGAGAGTTCAGGCAAGACAAAACCTCACCTCTGCAAACGGAACAGCAATTTAAAGCACCATTTAAGCCCTTGGAATCACAGTATAGCAACCCTGCATGTATATGAAATGAGAAAACCAGACCAAAATAGCCTCCCCAAAAGCCTGTTGTGACAGTTGAAAATGGCAACATGAGAATTATTTGGCCTTCCGCACTGCATGAGCACACACACACACACACACACACACACACACACACACACAGCCTTTGTAGTCAACTGCAGTTCGAAATTATTCTTCCGTATTCCTTGATCCAAATGCCTCCCATCATAAATCCCTAGGAGGCCATAAACAAAACTGATACTAAATTGTGAAGCTGATAGAGCTTGATTTTGGTAACCCTTTCATCTTTCAGCTCCCTCTCCAAATTCCTTCCCCCGTTTCTGCCACCCTTTGCTCCTTCTTCGCCTTCCCCAAATTTCCCATCACCCTGGTCTGGGACCCTTCCTCAGCCTCCACAGCCAGGTTATTGCCCTGGGCTCCTTTCCCCTCCCAACATTTGGTGCTGGCATAGCAGGCTTCTAATATATAATGACTGACCATCTGATTAACTGGATGGCTGACATTAAAACTCAGGGCATACCAGACCATGAAGCACAAGGAAGAAAGGGCGCAGTCAGGTCTATGTCCAGGGCCAGACTCTGCCACTGACTAGCTGTGTGAACCTGAGCTAGACACAACCTCTCTGTGCCTTTCTTTTCTCCTTTGGAAATAAAATTTTCTACTTGACTCAGCACAGAGCCAAGCATAATAGGTGCCTAATGAGTGTTACTTGTTATCACTGCCTTCGTCATTAGGCACACAGCTGGAATTCCTTAGAGGCAATATGTCCCCATCAACTCAAGCACAGTGAAGCATCAGAATAAGAGGAGTGCCAGTGTGCTAAGATGACTGTGCTATTTCTATTACTTTGGGGTATTTTTTTTAAAACAAAAACAGAAATCTGTGCCTCCCCTGTGCAAAACCACTAGTGGAGCCTAGAAGCTACAGATGTTCCGGAACAGAAGCATTTCTAAGCCCTTCATTGATTGAGGGGTCTGTGGGGCTGCCCTGATATATGGCCACAAAGTCTCACTCTGTCATGGGGAGATACTTGTGCGGCCTTGAGAAAAAGGTTTTACTGCTCGGAGCTCTAGCTTCCTTATCAGTAGAATGAGGGTAATCTTGATAGTGACATTTCCTAATGGGGCAGCTGTGACAAATGAGGTAATCCAGGCAAAGTACTTACCACAGTGCTGGGCCAGGACTGCTCACCCAGCGCCTGCTAATGAGATGAGAAACAGGGGCTCCTGAGCTGCAGGGAGCTCACTGGGCAGAGGTTTATGTGGGAGGATTTGTGGGCATCTACTGACCGCCGAGAGACCAGCGCAGCGTGCTGGCAGCACATGGCCTAGGGAATTTTCTTGCATAGCTCTCAGGAGCAATTGGTCTCCTCCAAGGCACCAGACTCACTTCCCTCCACAGGCTCCAGTCAAACCAACTCGCCCCAATGCCCTCTCAGCTTGTTAGGTGGCTCCTGTCCTCCCTGCCCTGCCTCTTTCCTCTCTTCCCAAGAAACCATGAGAATGATTTCGGGTTTCTCTCATTCGTGCCTCCAGCATCTCTTCACCGAGGTCCTGAGGGTACAAACTTTGTGGTGAATGAATGTTTCTGGTTGGGTCTCAAAGCCCAGGGTGTCCTCTTTTCCACAACTCAGCCAGGTCCAGCAAGCCCTGAGCAGAAATAAGCCAGCCCCAGGGCTCAGAGGAGATCACAAGAATGCCTGTGGGGAGGGGGTGTCACGCTCCAAGCAGTCCTAAGCCACGAGAATAAGATGTGGGTTTCACCCATGTCCAGACTCTTCTCCCTTTATCAACACTGGGACTGGATGCTCATTTGCCTGCATTCTGGTTTGCATGGTGGGTTTCCCCTCTGTGGTGCCTCCATCATAGGGGGCAGCAATTTTGTACAGAGAGGGCACCGTGCTGATGCCAACAGGAAAGCGTCAGCTTCTCAGCCATTCAGGAGAGGGAGAGGCTGAGGAAGAGTAATTGTATCTCAAAGTTGCAAATGAAATTCCGAGTAGGCCAATGCAGGTAAGATATCCTGGAAGGAGCAATTTAAGCCGCCTGTCCCCAGTGTGCTGATGGGATTTGAATTATGTGCAGCCTCTGAGGAAGGCATCAGTGAATCACTGTGAACACTTTAATGAAGATGCTTGAGCAACATTGAGCTGCAGTTCACAGTGAATGTGGATATGAGGGCTCATTGAGGAGAGAGAGTATGGACTCAGTCTGATGGGCAATGGAGAAGTCTCTTTTGGCCTTACCTTGGAAAAGGTCAGTTTAGCCACCTCATTACAGGACAATCTCAATGGAAATGGAAGCAATGATAAAAGGGATGGTGGCGCTTGTTAGGGTTGTGAACGGTATTTCAGTGAGAGGCTCCTCTAGTTAATGAAAGCATTGTCCTGGGTGTTGTTGCTAGAGAAACAGAGCAGAGTTGGTCATTCTAGGTGAAAACTGTCCATCTTTTGGCTTGCCCTCACCAGAATGCAATCCCTACCATGGGGAGCAATGTCCCATCTAATTTATTTTTGTTTGTTTTGCCTGCATGTAACAGAGCGCAGGACATAGAATAAGAACTTAATAAATGGAGTTAGTTGAAAATATTTACATGTTTATTTAACTGAATGAGTGTCATTTAATTCATTCAACAAGCATTATTATGTACTATGTCAAATACCTAGATGCGAAGGATTCAGAAAGAAACTAATCAGGCCACTGCCCTTGAGGAGCTCCACCCAGTGTTGGTGGGTGAGATAAGCACATAGAAAACACTCCATAAATTATATAAAGTGGCTGTGATGTGAGCCAGGCGTCATAAGAGGAGGGGGATGGGGCTTCCAACCTGAGCCCAGGGGGGAGGGGGACAAGCTGCTAACATGCTGAGATGAGAAAATCACAGATCAATCAGTTTCAAAGAGCAGGCAGGAAGGAGTGGAGTTTCATACAGAATTAAACTGTATCATCATGACTATAGCTGTTGACTATGAAACTCACTCTATCTCTCATGATCCAGCCCCTTACAGCTCCTTCACAGGCAACATCAAGGATGCCTAGCTCTTCACCTGCCTTTCTGAAGGGGCTAATTCCTCTACCACATGTGTCAAACACAAGGCCCGTGGGCCAAATCCATCCCGCCAGGCCTTGCAATGTGGCCCACACTGCGCTGTCATCACTGCACTCCACTGCGTTTCCATCACAATGACAGTTTATGACTGTTCAGTAAACCATTCGGCCCGCGATTTAGGCTGGATTTTAGATTTTGGCCCCTTTTCTGATTGAGTTCGACACCCCTACCTAGTCCATGTGCTCACAAGGAGTGGGTGAAGTTAGTACTGTTTAGGGGTGGGAATGGGGTGTTATTATCTCTCTACACCCCTTTATCACTGCTTCTTCTTCTCTACCCTCTAGGCGCTGTCCAAGTCTAGGTTCTGGCTCCTCTGAGATAAACCCTCCCAAGAGGGTCTCTTTGCTTTAGAGAGTCTAATAGTCAACAGTTTCAGATTCCCTCTTGGAGCCAAAAGCTTTCTAGACCCTGTGACTCCTTTCTGTCCAGCTGCTAAGCCCCTTCCTGGTGCAGCCCTTTCCATCCTGCTTTGTCTGGAGACCTGCTCATCTGCACAGGGCCGGGCTGTGACCCGCTTACTCACATTTAGCTCCTGCTTTGCAAATTGGCTTTACATCAGCTCTTAGGAAGGGGTGGGGAGGATCAAACATATCACAGAAAATGTTTGTAATTGTTGGCTGGCCTCAATATATCTGGTTCATTAAAAAAAAAAAAAAGTTGCATAGTTCCAACTTCCTTTAATACTTTTTAGAAGAGTATAGCTGCTATTTTGTTTTCTTCACTGCAAATGCAAACATTTCTATGCTGCAATGGGTAGTACTGAATCTGTAAACATAGTTCTAAGCAAAGCAAGCTTTAAAACACCTGGGAGTCAGTCCCATATTCAACACAGCCACCAATTCTAATTCTCGTTGCAGTCTCTGCACTTGGCATGGTGGTTGGCACATTATGGGCATGGGGTGTTTTTTTTTTGAAATTTAGACTAATCTGCCTGGCACATCATTTGTGTGTTCCAACTAGTTGGACTTTCATATTGTTCCATTATCCTAAATTTTAGTCACTGTATGTGAAAATCAGTATCTAAAAATGAGCCCAATTAAAAAAAAATAGAAAAAATCCTACATACAGACCAAACTACTTCAAGATCCTTAAGAGTTTATAAAATTATCCTATGATGCATCTAACTATCAATTTTACATATCTACCAAAGACATTTAATTCATTTTCTAATCAATTTTATTAATTTTAGAGAGAAAGGAGAATAAAAAGAAGGGGGAGAATATTATTTTCAAAGTAGGAGCCCAATGCATGAAGATTCGTGCACAGGGGGTGAGTCCCTCAGCCTGACCTGCACCCTCTCCAGTCTGGGAGCCCTCAGGGAGCCCTAGCCAATCCAGGAGTTTCTGTATTTGAAATCATATGAACAAATTGTCTGAGACCCCAACCCAGTTTGGTTTGTTGTTCACAGAATAATAGAAGCTTTTTTTTTTTTCTTTGCTTCATTGGTGGAGATTTCCTGGAAGTTTTAGGATATCTTCCCTTTAATTTTACCTAGACCTTCTGATTTTACTTATTTTGCTTTCCCACCATCACCCACAGCAACAGTAACTTGCTTTAGGCTCACTTTACTCTAGTGTCTAGGAGATCTGTCTGCCACCAGAACTATGATTCCCAGAATTCCTGGTGTTCTCCACGATATGGGTTTTCCCTTCATTCCTGGTGCTTCCCACACTCTGGGCTTCCGCTTCTGGTCTTAAGGCTGCCACCAGAACTACTCTGTTTCCCCGAAAATAGGCAATGTCTTATAATAATTTTTGCTCCCAAAGATGCAGTAGGTCTTATTTTCAGGGGATGTTTTATTTTTCCACGAAGAAGAATACGGTACACATTTATTGTTAAATGAAAATAAAGGAAATTTATTACCTGTATACAGTACGGTAGTACAGTAGTTGTCAACACAAACCAGACAAACTGTGAGTCCTACAATATCAAGAATTTACTCATTTATTCAATGACAATCATGTCATCATCTTCTGGAACATCATCATAACAATCCAATTCCTAAATTTCTTAGTGAATTTCTTGTGACTCCATTTCTTTCAGAATCAGTGAACCAAATCTCTCATGTTTAGCAATAGCACTGTCTTTAAATGAGTACTTCTGGTCAAGGTAGCCTGCTCATAGTGCATTTGCAATGCAACTGTCAGTGATTTTCTCCCATGAATTCTTCACCCACGTCACAACTTCTTGCAGTTTAGGTTTCACAAAGTTTCCATGCTGATTTCTCTCCATTCTATTTTCAGTATAGTCATTAATTTCCATGCACAAATTGTCTTTGAATGGCTTGTTTATTGCAATATCAAGAGTCTGGAGATAGGCGGTCATTCCTGCAGGAATCATTATCTGATCTATTTTTCTTTCGTAAAGAAATGTCTTCATGTCTTTAGCGCAGTGAATGCTGGCTGCATCCCAGTCTAGCAGACCTCTTTGGCTCCCTCTCATAAAAAGGGGCAGCATTAAATCGACCCACTTCCTTATAACTGCTTGTGTGGCCCCGACCCACTTCCTTATAATTGCTTGTGTGGCCCAGGCTTTTTCAGTTTCAAGAATAAAAACGCCCAAAACCCATTCAATCTTCTTCTTCTTGCCCTTAGAAATGATTAAAGGTGGGATTTTAGTGCCATCCAGAAGAATTGCCAAAATACAGGAAACACATACACTTTCGTAAGCAGTGGAGGGAATGTACACTAAGAAGGCACCCCGCTTTTCAATTGTTGTTTGAGATGATTGGCCCATAAACACTGCAGTTTCATCCATAGTAATCATGTTGGAAAGATTGTATTTAGAGAAGTCAGCATCATCAATAAAGGACTTGAATGCAAGTGCTTGCTTAATAACTTGAGTATCTTCCAACCTAAACAATGTTGTACCAGTAGATCTTAAAGACAGTTCACTTTGCTGAAGGAAATTATCCAGCCAGTGTTGTGATGCTTTGAAGTCTTCAGGGGCTATTTCAAACTGTGGTGCCATTGCAAGGGCAAATTCTTGAATCTGAGCCCTATTCACAACCAAAGCCTTTGCTCTCCTGTCAACAACCCATTCATAGATCAGGTCTTCTAGCTCGGAAAATAATGGTTGCTGACCTGATCCACACTTGTGCATTTTAGCATTTCCCTTGTCCACTTGTTCAATGAGGTTACCATACTCTGCTAGCCATTTTTGGACCAATCAGATACACAACATCTTCTCTTTGCAGAAAGCAGTAAGATTTTGGCCCCAAGAGTCTTTCACGATTCCTTTCTTGTACTCCACAGAGTAGCTATTTCTTTTTGCGCTCATTTCTAGGGGTAAAAAAAAAAGAAATTGGGGTATCAAGGTGGGGGGAGGGAGATCACTTAAAATGACACAGGGGGGACCAGAGAGGGGAATCAAAATGGCACAGGAGAATCAGAGGGGGGATTACCATTTTAGTAACCCCTTTTGATCCTCCTGTGTCATTTTGATTGCCCCCTCTGATCCTCCTGTGTCATTTTAAGTGATCCCCCTTCTCCCACCCCTGTGCCACTGAACACCTTCACCAGACATACCCCTACCCCTTTATCAGACATTTACCCTCTGCGGCCTGCCTGGGGATTGTCACTTGGCTTGCTGGGGCCTGGATCTGGGCTGGAGCAGGGTCTGCCACTGACTGAGAACCTTCAGTCATCATGAGGGCGGCCAGCAGCATCAGGTAGTGTCACCAGAGACAGACCAGCACTCACCACCTTTGCCGTGGTGTCCTGTCCGCTCTAATCCTCCTGTTCTTCTACACACATCTGCAAAAGTCTCCTCCTCACTCCAGCCCCGTGCTCACTGCTCACTCTGACCTCCACTCCGCCTCCACACAGCAGTGACATCAGGACTCTGAGTAATGACACTGGTTGCTAGACGCCATTCGGGGCAGCCCTAGCAACCAGTTTATGGTAAATTAATTTCATTCTGAGACAGAGTCTGAGGAGTCTTATTTTCAAGGGGATGCCTTATATTTCATTCAGAAGGAAACCTGTAAGTAGGTCTTATTTTCGGAGGATATTTTATTTTCGGGGAAACACAGTACTACTCCAAGAATTCCTGGTGTTCTCTGAGATCTGGGTTTTCCCTTCCTGCTCTGTCTCCATCCCTCAGCCTCTTGCTTTGCCAAGTCTTCCAAACCGCCAGCTCTCCCTCTCTGTTCTCTGTCATCCCTTCCATGGGCAGTGATGGTCCAGGGAGCCTGTGAGCATGGCCTGGCTTCACAGTCCTTCCCTCTCAGGCGATGATGGTCCCAGGAGCCTGCCCTTGTTTTCCCAGGCCTGGTGATGGTCCTGGGAGCCTGCAGGCATGGGTGTGCAAATTAAACCACCATCTTTGTTGGGTTAATTTGCATACTCACTCCTGATTGGCTGGTGGGCATCCTGGAGGTACAGTCAATTCGCATCTTCCTCTTTTATTAGTGTAGATAAATCATCTACTTAACCACATTACTGTCAGCCAAATTGTTTTTGAGAATATCACCTGGAGCTAGATTATGAGAGTTGTCTTTAGAAAACTTAGAATATACACTGTGAACCCACACCAGAGACTTGAAGGAAGGATAAAAAGTCATTACCACTTCCAAAGAATCAAAATATTATAGCTTGTCCTTATGAAATCTTTTCTTGGTACCAGATCCTGATCTAAGTGGGTGACATATACTAGCTCATCTAATCTTTTTAATTACCTGTTAAGGCAATTACTGTTATTCTCTCCATTATAGATGAAGAAACTGAGGTATAGAAGCTTAACCTGATTACCAGCCAGAAAGTGTTAAAACCTAAATTACAAACCCAAGATGGCTCACCCTAGAGTCTACTTTTTAAAAAATAATACCTTTGCTGAAACTGGTTTGGCTCAGTGGTTAGAGCGTCGGGCCTGTGGATTGAAAGGTCCCAGGTTTGATTCCAGTTAAGGTTTATGTACCTTGGTTGTGGGCACATCCCCAGTAGAGGATGTGCACGAGGCAGCTGATCGATGATTCTCTCTCATTGATGTTTCTAACTCTCTATCCCTCTCTCTTCTTCTCTGTAAAAAAAATCAATAAAATATATTTTAAAAAATAATACCTTTATTGAAATACAATTCATATATTAATAATTATAAAGTAGTTTTGATGTTTTAATAATATAGAAATTACAATAACCGAGCAAAGAGCTAGAGTAATGGACCAAATTTTTTGTATGTTATTGAAATTAAGTTGCTATTAATCTGAACTAGATTTTTTAAATTATGATGTTAATTGTAATCCTTAGGGAAACTACTAAGAATAAAACTGAAAAACATATAGGAAGAAGAAACAGAAAAAATTAAAATGATACTAGAATATATCTGTTTACACAAAATAGGGAAATAATGGAGGAATAGAGGAATGAAAAAGACATCATAGCAAAATGGCCAGTGAAAATCCTATTTATCAGTGATTACATTAAATGTAATGGATCAGACTTTAAGATTTGTTTTACGGCAAAACATATCATTAATTCTGAAAAAATGTTCCGTTTGCACTTAAGAATAGTGTGCATTTTTCTATATTGGGGTAGTGTATTCTATAGCTGTCCATTATGTTTAGTTATTATATTGTTACTAGGGGCCCAGTGCATGAATTTGTGTACCTTGAAAGGAACTGTGGTAAGAAAGGCTGTGCTGGGCACGGGGGCAGGTCCCTCCCACCACAGCCTCCAGTCCCCTGTCTGCTGGCAGTCCCGCTTCCACTGCTGCTCCCATGTGCCAATGGCATTGGCCCCACTCACGCTCACTAACATCACAGAGTGATTGGGACTAGCGCCAGCAGTGGGTGTGAGCAGCAGCTGCTGCCCCATCACCCCTCAGGATCAGGGGAAGGTGGAGAAGTCCTCAGGGGCTGGAAGCTGCCACTCTCACCCACTTCAGTGCCAAGAAATCAGGATTGGTGCCAGGCACATGTGGTGACTCCGGCACTGGCTGTGGGTGTGAGTGGGGCCATCACCAGCAGTGGGTGCAAGTGGTGGCTGCCAGCCCCAATAGCCCCTCAGGAGCAGAAGGACGATCAGGGCTGGCAGTCGCCCCTCACACCCTCTAAGAGCTCCGAGCAATCAGGGCCAGCATTGAGTGCAAGCGGGGCTGGCACTGGCAGCAGGTGTGAGCACTGGTTGGGACTGCAGCATATGGGAGCAAAGAATTTTCAGTAACCACCAGAGGCTCTCCCCAATAACAGTGACCAGCTCTCTGCCTTGATCTGTCACCCCCATTTACCTGTTCCACCATCCTGCCATGGCTGACTCCCACCATGTTCCACACACACACCCTGGTGGTCAGCACATGTCATAGCAACCAGTTGTTTGGTTGTTCCACCATTCATTTTATTTGCATATTAGGGTTTTATGCATATAGATTGTTTTCTATTTCCTTGCTAATTTTCTACCTGTTTGTTCTATCCATTATTGAAAGTGCAGCATTAAAAAAAAAGAAAGAAAAAAAAGGAAAGTGCAGCATTAAAGTCTCAAACTTGTATTTGTTTAATTGTTTATTTTTAATAAAGTGTAATTGACATATATCACTATATTAGTTTCAGGTGTATAGAAATCCTATATAATAAAAATATGATATGCAAATTAACCCTCACACCCTCACAAGATGGCTATGACCAGGCCAGCACAGGGGTTAGTGAGGAATGACTGAACAACTGAACAGCAGGCTGCGTGGGGCAACCAGGTTGGTGGGGGGGCCATGAGGGATGTGACCAGGCCAGCAGGGGGGCGGTTGGGGGTTACCAGGTTGGCATGCAGAGGCAGTGAAAGGTGATCAGGTCAGCAGGGTGGGGCAATTAGAGGTGACCAGGCAGACAGGCCAGTGAACTATTAGGAGCCAGTGGTCCAGGATTGTGAGAGGGATATCTGACTGTTGCTTTAGGCCCAATTCTCAGGATCAGGCGTAAACGGGCAGTTGGACATCCCCTGAGGGGTATTGGATTGGAGAAAGTGCAGGCTGGGCTGAGGGAACACCCCCATGCACAAATTTTATGCACCAGGCCTCTAGTCCTATATAATAAAAGCCTAATATGCAAATCTACCAAATGAAACAACCAGTCACTGTGATGTGCACTGACCACCAGGGGGCAGACACTCAATGCAAGAGCTGCCCCTAACCTGCAGGCCCCAGGTCTCCCAATGCAGTGCCAATGTGAACCTCCCCCTGCCCTCAATCACCCTACCAGATGCCCCATAGAGGAAGATGACTGGCAGTGGGGGCAGGGGGCGGGCCAGCGGGTGAGCAGGTGGTGTCACCCTCCAATTGCCCCACTGGTTGCCTCCAAAATGGGTGCCAGCAGGGGCCCCCCAATTGCCCTGCCGATTGCCCACAGATGGGCCCTGATTGCCAGCCAGGCCTAGGGACCCTATCCATGCTTGAATTTCATTCACTAGGCCTCTAGTAATTCAATATTTGTATATATTACAAAACGATCACCACAATAAGTCTAGTTACCATCCATCACCATACACAATTATTTATAAACTTAGCCAGAATTTGTTACAGAACGTTTTTTATAGATTAGCATTATCCAAACAAATACTCTGGAAATCCAACCTTTTCTTCACTTTCAGGTAGAATATAAATTACTAATTGCTATTACACTGAGAGTAGTGGAAGAGGGACAGGGTCATATTTTCAAAATGAATCCAGCAGAGGGAACTGCCATTCTGGTAGTATTTCCCAAGAGCATACTCTTAACCACTACAGTGCTTCCAAATTGGGATCTACCATACTCCTTAAAATTTTACATTTTGTAAGAACATTTTGGTGTCATTTATCATCTTCCTAACATATATTCTCTTATTTCTCTACTTCCTAGTACATTATAGGGCATTATATTGATACTTGAGAAATTATGTGTATAGAAAGCTATCTATGGATTTCATTTCTGTATAATAAAGAGGTGTTGCAAAATAATTGTTTTAAAATTAGGAAGGGTTTTTTTGTTTTGTTTTGTTTTGTTTTGTTTTTTTCTGCAGGTTGAAAGTCTGTTCTAGACTCTCCTCCCATTTCTATTACATACCCACATAGTCCCACATCTAGAATATCTCCTAAAAGGGCCTGTAGTCCCTATTCTTCCCAAGTTCCACTTGAGAGTGAACAAAGAGAAAACTTGGGAGGTTAAAAAATTAAAGGTTATTACAAATACCTCTCAGGATATTAGAATGAAAAGAAAGTGGAAGCAAAAAGACAAAACCACATAGAAAATAGTAAAGAATTTCTATGAAAATATTCCAAAAATAGAAATAAGAAAAATATCATGTTTTGGTTAATCATAAATTCTGCCTAAGAAAGTCATCATATAGACCAGTCAAAGTTTACCAGTTTTCAAATAATTAAAACCTAATAAAATATGCACCACCGATGCTTTACTGAATGTAAATTAATTTCTTCTTCTAATGAATAAGACCTCTAGAAAAGCTACATATAAATAAAATCTATCAACCTTAGAATTGTATACTTGTGAACAGTTTATAATGCAAAAAAGTAACTTTGGTAACTACAAAGACTGTTGCTTATATTTTTAAAACATTTTTTTCAATAATTATTTATAAACTTAGCCAAAAAACAGAAAGGTTTTTACAGATTAGCATTATCCAAACAAATACTGTGGAAATCCAACCTTTTCTTCACTTTCAGGTAGAATATAAATTACTAATTGCTATTACACTGAGAGTAGTGAAGAGGGACATGGCCTGATTTTCAAAATGAGTCCAGCATAGTAATAGAACTTCTACTAATTGGCTGCCATCAATCAGACATCCTTAGTGCTGCCATAGAGTCAGGAGAGGCTCCTGCCACCACCACTGCCCTCAGCAGTCGTGAGCCTGGCTTCTGGCTGACAGAGCTCCCCCTGTAGGAGTGCACTGACCACCAGGAGGCAGCTCCTACGTTGAACATCTTCCCCCTGGTGGCAGTTCGCATCATAGCAACCAGTGCTTCTGCTATTTAGTCGATTTGCACATTAGCCTTTTATTATATAGGATACCTCATAGTTTCATTTTAGAAGTTACAGTACATACTTAAGCCTGCCCCCATCTCCAACCCCCTCAAATAGGGTCTCTCCTGCTATATCAGACTGTGCTAAATCTGCTTCTCTTTCCCTGCTGGAGACAATCAAAAGCAAGCACCTTCATATCTTCTCTTTTTTCTTGATAGTCAGTTGGTCCCTATAAGGGGGACTGGCCTGGTCTCCACCTGACTGGGCCTCTGGCCTTGGACTGGCATGACCCCAGAGAGACCCTGAGTGTCCTCCTGGTTCCAGCACTCCGGTAGTCCTGACAGTGGGCAGCTGCACTTGAGGCAGTATGTGCTTCAGCTCTCAGTTCTCAGCAACTCCGAGGCTCTGGCATGCCTCCCTCCCTCTGTGCCATCCCTTTTTGTTGTCTAGCTTCATTACCTTTCCTAAGCGACGAGTTTTTTTTCTGGGTCAAAGCTTTCATTTCCACTTTAGAATGTCTTCTTAGACACACCTCAGAATCCACCAGCTTGTCCCCACTTCTTTCCAACAACTCCGACCGTACCCCAGCCTTGCTGCCATGGATACAGCCAAAGCTTCACAGTTCCAGGATGTGCTGTCGTTTTAGCTGCCACAGCACTGTCTGTGTTAGAAGTATGTCAACAGGTCCAGAGCGGTGGAGCTGTGCTCATTTTCTATGAATATACAAGCAATTTGCAAGTTAGATGAGTGTCTTTCTTCCACCCCTGCCGTTTTTAATATAAAAGAATTCAAACACTTGATTGACATTTGAAGTTGGTCCAAGGTATCTCCTCTAGGACTTTCTCTGGACCTTGTTTGTGCTCTCCCTTGAGCCCTGGCAAAGCTGCAGAAACAAAGTTACAAGCTCATACTTCTTTCTTCCCTTTTAGGGAATCCTTTTCTCTGAAGCCTTTCTGGACAGTTTGTAAATGAGATGACCTAGGGAAGTATTTAAGTAGTTAGCAAAGTGAAAGGCAGTAAAGGACTCTTGGCTTCAATCTTCCATCCTATTTTCTTTGAATTAATAGCACAAGAGTTCTGAAGCCTGTCGTAGTCTCAGCCATGATCTTGTCCACTTCTCCACCCTCCCAGGGCTCTAGCAATCTGGGTGTGACCTTACCCAGCTCTTAGAACCAGAGCAGATTCTGAACTGTACTCCACTTGTTTTAATAGAAAATAGTATTCTTAATGTTTTTATTGAGAGAGGGTAACTAGTACGTATTTATTATAAAAATTTTAAACATTGCAGGAAAATACAACAAAAGTAAGAGTCATATTCTAACTGCTCAACATTATCAACATTTTGGTAAACATTCTTTAAAATGTCTCTGAATATTACATTAATTTTTGTATTGCTACATAACAAATTGCCAAAAACATAGCAGCTTAACACAAATTTATTCTCAATTTCTGTGAGTCAGGAGTTTGGGCACAGGTAAACTGGGTCCTTTGCTCAGGGTCTCAAATGACTGCAAAGTGTTAACTGAGAATGTTGTCCATCTGATATGCAGGGCTCATTTAGATTCATGAAATAACTCAGTTCTTTGCAGCTTTAAAATGTATGTAAGCAGCCTTCCTCTTCAAGGCCAGCAGTCAATGTCTCTGATGCTTTGAATGTCTCTGACTTGTCCTGTCTCTGACCTCCACGCTCATTTAAAGGACTCAGCACCTTGGTAATCTCCCATTTAATTAACTCAAAATCAACATATTAATTACCTGAATTATATCTGAAAAATCTTCTTTGCCATTTAAACTAACATAATTCCAGGAGTGATATCCCATCTTACTCATAGATTTCAAGGGGAGAAAATTACACAAGAATGGGGGTCATTTAAAATTCTGATTTCACACTTGAACATGTACATTGTACATGGTGTGCTGTAGTGTGCTTTTAAAAATTAATATGCCATAGATATATTTTCTTCCTAAAAAACATAAATCTGCATTTGTATGGCTGAATAGTTTCCTATCTCGTGTTTTGGAACATTAATCACGTCTTGGACAGTTGGGCTGTTTCTGATTGTTCCTTATTACAAATAATACAAGGATGAACATTCTTATATACTTCCCATTGCATCCCATGACTATTTCCTGTGTGCAAATTCCAAGGAAAAAGATTTACTGAGTCAAAGGATAAACTTTGACCACAAGGGTCCCCAAGCAGTGCATGGCTGTTTTTCTAGCTGCCTTTGGTGTAGATTCTCAGGGTCCTTTGTACCAAAACTGCCTAACTGAAAGGAGCCCCAGAAATCACTAACTGTCACTACAGGAAGAGTACAGAAAATGACATAAAGCAAAAATGTGTTCTTTAATTGTCATCGCCATCATTATCCACCCCCAAAAAGTTATCTTCAACCTGATTAAATAACAACACTCAATGAAATGGGGACTTTGTTTTAATTTTGACACTGCTACAAAGCAACAAAGAAAATAAATAACTTTGAAGGTTTATGCATTTTTTTAACTTTAAAGGAACACTGCACATTTCAATGGTATTGTGCAAAGTCAGGCTTTAATGAAGCTCTGAGAAAAATATAAAACTTTGAATCTTAAAAACAAATGAAGGTTTAATTACACCTGCATAACCTTATAAGCAACCATGACTTTTTAGTGCCTTTTGGGGGCTGGTTCTGGTGCTGGAAACGTGATGGTGAACAAGACAGAGCCCCAAAGTGAAGCCACACACTCTACACATGCGATGAGACTGCAGGATGAAAACAGAAAGACTACCGAGCAAATAGATAATGAAGCTATTAATAAGAAGCATGTAGATTTCCCAACCTGGAGAGAAGATCAATGAAATTTGGAATTGTCTAATTATCAGCCTCTTTCATGGAGGAGCTTGAAATAGAAAAGCGAGTACGAATGTCCAGGCATACTCAACATCCAGACAAAAGGGAACCCTCATGGCAGGGGTGGTCCAGAACACACTTTCCCTGGCCATTGAGAAACAGAGAACAGCATGCTGGAAGTAAGGCCCATGGCTTCCACAGTGTCATCCCTCCCTCTGCTCACCGCCATTCTGGGAGCCCAACCATTGGTTTTCCAAGCACTGTCTAAGGCCCAGCCCACTGGAACTCGAAGGCACTGGGTGAGGTGGGCAACACATAATTTGTTGTGTTCATCTCGCCCACTCCCTACAAGTTCCCGATCCATTTAGTAAACTCTTCCACCCTACATATACAAATAAGGCCTCAGTCATAGGATAAAGTGGAAGAGATTGCAAATAGGTAGATAGTTATCATAATGAGAGAAAATAAAGCTTTCCCCATCTCCTGCTTATATGAAAAAATATTACCCTCAAATAAAAGTTTTTGTCTAAGATTTTTTACTGCAAATCTTGTTTATCTTGAATAAGGCTGACCCTTGCCCAGGACACAATCATTTAAGTCACGAGGTTCTGGAGTCTCTGCATCTAGGGTGGTGGTGTAAGTTAGGGTTGGCAAGCAACACTCATTGTGTAGGAAGCAAGCTTGTGTCCATGTGGAATTGCAAATGATTTATTGCTTTGCTTTCTGGATCTATCTGCCGATGGTGCAACCTTCAGCATTCAAAAGAAAGGCCAGCAGTCATTGTTTAATATGGTGACCTTTCTCCCAGCTTCAGAGCAAAGATAGAGGCTCTCAAGTAGAGCCAACCTCATGTTCCTACCCCAGAGCCTCTATACCCCACCCTGATCTAGGTCTGCACCTCCCTCCCCTGCAGCCAATACCTCACTCCCCACACCTGTCCAGGGTGCTGCTTTTGATCCCTTGCATCTTCCTTATTGGAGCCTACTTTTTTCCATTTCTTTCTTTCTTTTTTCTATTGCTTTCTTCCTTTCTTTTAGCCATTTCTTTCTTTTCTTCCTTCCTTTTTTTATTTTTTATTTCTTTCTTTCTAATACTCACCCAAGGATATGTTTTTATTGATTTTTAAGAGAGAGTAATGAAGAGAGAGAGAAACATCGATGTGTGAGAGAAATTTCCAATGGTTGCCTCCCCTATGCACTTCAACCAGGAATTGAAGCTGCAACTTAGTTATGTGCCTGCTTAGGAATCGAACCTGAAACATTTTGTTGGAAGAAACTATACTCCAACCAATGAGCCATTAGGCCAATGCTCCTTGTTCTTCTTTTATTCTCACTCCTTCTTGACTGATGTGTTTCTCTACAAGCATGACAATCTCTCCTAATGTAAAAATAATCAAAACAATCTTCCATACATTGCATTCTATATAGCCATTGCCCTATCTTCTCTTCTTCCCTTCACAGTCTATATCACTTTTGGCTGAGAAATCTACACTGCACCACTGCCCTTCCCACTCACTCCTCGTCTGGCTCATTTCCTCACTCTCCTCCATCATCAGTAAAGACACCAGGAGCTTCCTCCTCATCAAATCCTGAGAGCCACATGTGCATATAAAAATTCCTCTTGGGTTTCAGCTCCTGGATTTGCCACAGGTACTCAAATTCATCATACCCTAAACGACCTTGTCACCCATCCAGCACCACTCCCTTCAACACAAACCTCCTTCCCTTCCTCCTTCCTTCAGTCTTGGTAGACAGAACCATCCTACTGCAAATGTGAAAGTCTTCCTCAGCTCCTCTGGTTCCTTCACATCTTTATAAGACATCAGTTGAACCACTCAGTGGCTCCTCTCCCTCTCCACTTGTGAAGACTACTTCTTTAGTGAACATATTTTTGATCCAATGCAACTATTGCACTATTTTGGGGGGGCGGTGTATATGGCTGGGGGCAGGGGAATGATGTAACTTGGCTCAATCTCTCATATTGCCTCTTCACATACCTTTCACAAATACAGAACTGCAAATTTAACTTTCCCAAGAATTTTTATTTAACTTGGGATAAAGGATTTCGCAATCTCATTTTTACCTATAGCATAAGTCAGCATTTAAAAGCATGGACCCTGGAATGTTATTACTAACTAGTGGCCTGGTACACAAAATTTATACAGGGAGCGGGGATGTCCCTAAGCCCTACCTACATCGGGGACTGCTGGTAGTTTGCCATCCCTCTAGCAATCTGGGACCTCTGGCTCCTAACCACTCACCTGCCTGCCTGTCTGATTGCTCCTAACCATTTTGCCTGCTGGTCTGGTGGCACCCAACTGTCCCCTCTCCCCTCCGCTGGCCTGTTCAGCCCCCAATTGTCTTCCCTCCTGGACTAATCACCCCTAACTGCCTCTGCCTCAGCCCCACCACCATGGCTTTGTCCAGAAGTATGTCTGGAAGGTCTCCTAGTCTAATTAACATATTACCCTTTTATTAGTATAGACTAGCTGTGTGTGACCTTGGGAAAGAGTCTTAACCTCTCTGTGCTTCATTTCCTCCCTTGTAAACTGGGGACAATAAATAACAGTGCCCTTCTGATACAGTACTAGGGATATCCGATGTGTCAATACACAGAAAGGTTTTAGAACAGTGTCTGGCACTCAGTGAGTGTCATAGGTATTTGTCAGTGTTGTGATTTCCTGCCCACCTTCATTTGCCATTTCTCTTCTCTCATACACACAAATATGCAAACAAGATTCCCTTCAGCCACAAGGACAGCATACAGTTCCCCAATACACCGTGTTGGCTATGTCATGCCTCCAAAACTTTGTTCTTACTTCTTTTGCTGACCTGCTAACCTTCTGGGGTCAGTTCAAATGTCATTTCTGCTGTAAAGCCTTCCCATATTCCCTAAGAGTTTCCCACAGAGACCAATTGCACCTCAGATGAATTTCCAGTGTAGCATGCATCACATCAATTATTTTTAAATGTCAGAGAGTTACCATTTTTGAGCACTTACCACATGCCAGGCGTAGAGAGCTGTATATGGAGTGCATTGTTTAAGCCTCTCAGAAATCTTATGAAATGTTTGACTAATTAGTTTACTAATACATGTTTTCCTTTTCTCCTAAGTTGTGAGACTACTTACGAGCAAAACCTATGTCTTGATCTTTGTGGATCTCCACTACCTAGCATGGCGCCTGACATATAATGGGTGCATAATTAAATAAACACCTCTGGATTGAGCCAATAAATGTTGAGTTGTTCTCAGAGAGAGATTGAGAGATGCATGAATTACTAGTGTTGTAGGACATTTAGGAAAAGGCTGGATAATATTTGGAGCTGAAATTCATCAGTGCTATAAACAAACACTGCTACAATGACCTCCCCACCATTAACTGTTGTTCCTCTATGAGGATTTTTGTCATGCAGTCGGGTTCATGAGCTCATTTGCTCCTGTATTCTCACATAATTTCAGGTATTTTCAGGGACATAATAATACAATTCATGATGACATTATTTTCCATTCTCTTGCCTCCAGTGTCATATGCAAAGTTGGGAAAAGTTTTGCATGGCCCTTAGTTCATGGGCTGTCCACCTTTGTTTGATAAAGTGTAAAGAGACACTTGCCTTGATAACCTTTCCATCTTATTGAACAGAAAATGGAAATTTGCCACAAATTATAATTATAATTATGAGTTAATGTTATAGTTTCCATAGCAATGATAAAAATAAAGGCATTTTATTGCTTAATTGTTACAAGGAATATACTTTTTATAAATCTAATGTACATAAATATAAAAGAAACTCAAAGATGTATGTATTTTATTTTCAATTAACTTTTCTTTCTTACCCCCTTAGCAGATAGTAAGTTCTGTTTCATTAGGGATCAGAGGAGAGTTAAGATCAAAAGTGCTTAATGCATTGATTAGAATATTTCTGGGTGTCCTTAAAATTGATATTAGCCGGAGAAGAGCTATGTCCAGTTATGTGAGTGCCCTTAGGGATATCCATGAGAATGGATCTGCCTTGCAAACTCAAGTCTAGAACACCAGGACATCTCTCAAAGTCCTGGATTTAGTTTAATCTAGTCAAATATTAGTGGACTAGAGGCCCAGTGCATGAAATTTGTGCATGGATGAAATTTGTGCATGGGGGGGAGGGTCCCCTCAGCCCAGCCTGTACCCTCTCCAATCTGGGACCCCTCAGGTGATGTCCGACTGCCAGCCAAAATCAGCAGTTGGATAGCCCTCTCACAATCCTGGACTGCTGGCTCCTAACTATTCACCAGCCTGCCTGCCTGGTCACCCCTAACTGCTCCCCCCTTGATGGCCTGGTTGCTCCTTACTGCCCCCGCCTGCCAGCCTGTTCACCCCTAACTGTGCCCCTCACAGGCTGGTAGCCCCTAACTGCCCCTACTGCCAGCCTGGTTGCCCCATGCAGCCTATTTGGTTGTCCATCTGGTTGTTTCAATCATGAGGGCCTCTAGCTTTTTATATATAGACAGAGAGAGATAGATAGCATATCCTCAGGATTTAGGGTTACTTTTTTATGTTTTGGACTATTGAGTGTGATGGGAAGTTTAATCTCACTGGAGTGGTGTTTTCCAAGGAACTACCACTGCTGGAATGAAGCCTGGATGACGAGGCCTGATCTTCCTGTTGGATTTGGAGGCTGGCAGGCCGTGGACAGCACCCCCCAGGAAAACAGTGATGGTAACCTGCATCCTCTCTTGAGAGAACTGTTTGACTGCTGATATTCATGTTGCTTTTGTGACTGCACTTGCTGTGTGGGAAACACTCTCAGGGGAAACCCATAGCAGAAGGGTGTTCCCTGTGCTTACAGACAGTACTAGCCACCTGCCAGTCAGGTTTTATTTCAATTCAATGGTTGCCTTTCCCTGAATGACTTCATAGCTTTTAGAAAAAGCATAAAACTTAACATACATGATTCTTCTACTGCTGCTTTGATAAGCAGTTTTGAAGACAGGAGAAAAACATCTGTGTCAGCACTTTAGGCTGTAAAACATACCTTCACCCTCCTTGGTATACAGTGGTAAGAAACAAGGCAGGAGAGAAAATAAAGAATTAAAAACACTAGTGTTTTCCCAGAACCAGTTTATTTTTATATTGTATGATTTCTTTCAAAACTTGAGACTTTGGATATTTGTTGTCTAACTTGCAAATTATGCTAAGCACTGAGTGACAGTATGACCCCCTAGATTTTTATAAACTCAAATCATAAGCCTCCATTAATTTTTAATGTGGTGATAAAAGGTAGTGGCCTGGGTACATTATATTTATTTCCTTAGTTGTTGATATGATATACTGGTGTGTGTGTGCGCGTGTGTATACACGTACACATAAACATTCATCATGCAATTACAAGAGAGTCTTAATGGGTTCTAAAGGAGAAAGTTCAATGATTCCGGGTGTTTTGGATTATACAGGGTGGGGTAAAGGAGGTTTATAGCTGTTGGGATGGAAAATAATACAATAATTAATAAATAATATTAATGCCAGAACACCACCATGTTTTGCACACTCACAACTGTAAATCTACTTTTGCCCACACTATATCTTGATGAGACTTCAGAATGACTAATAGAAAATCTCTTATTAGCTAGAGATCACTGGTTAAAATTTAAAAACTTTGTAAATTTAAATGTAGGCCTGCCTATTGACTTCCTCGGTGGAGTGGCACATTGATCAATGTGTGGCTAGTGTCTGAATTCTCCAGTCAAACTTAACCTTGTTTTTTTTGTCTTTTTCTTTTTTCTTGTCTTTTCTTTTTATTGAATTTATTGTGGGTGACAATGGTTAACAAAATTATACAGACCTCAGGTGCACAAATGTCCAAAACACAAATCAACAACACAGTACTGAGGACATCATCATTCCCAACATTGCAGACACCCACTGTGGAAGCATAAATGTTATGGGAGCCAACAGCATGGCACCTACTCTCGAATGTGTGTTGGTAGGTGGAAGAATAGACATGGGAATGGTGATGCCCTGCATTTTTTTTATGACTTCCAGTTTTGGATTGAGGAGGCATTTCCAATGAAACCATCCTGATTGCACACACTGGTCACCTGCTCTCTGGCACGGGGAGCATCTAGGCTAAATCAATGCCACACTTGCCTCTGCAGAGCCACCTCAGTGTCACACCTGTTCTGTGTCTGGACAGATGTGAAGACTCACACTCTCTCCTCTGTGTGATGCAGGGATGTACCGGTGTGGCCCAGCCTCTGTTCAAGCCATTAAGCATGGCCACGTTTGCTTCCAGTTTGATGCACCCTTCGTTTTTGCAGAGGTAAGTGGGAAGCCAGGGAACGTGCTGCTTTCCCCCTCCACCTCTTAACACCTCAAACAATAGAGCACTGGTATAGTTCCAGTCAGGCTCTTCATTGTACATGCAGTTCTTAGCTAACATTTTCTTTCCTAGATGTTTTGAGATTTTTCCCCTTCTCAAAAGAAATTGCTTTTCTAATCATCATACTCTAGGACTAGAATGAATAACTATTATTAATATGTGAGGCTTATGTCCTTAAGAAACTTGACTCTTTATGGAAGATGGAGTACATAAACACATCAAAGTTAAATAATAAAAGCACAAGAAATGCTATGGAACTTGCCGATGGGTTGTGTAGGTGATAACTGGTCTGCATTTATATATACAGATTCATTAACTGAGAAATATGGGATGAGGACTGAAGTAGGACACCAGAGACCATGTCTAGGATGGGAGAGTGACATAGGGACAGACAGGAAGGACACCTTCGTGATAGCCACCAGAGGAGACATTGGTGGCAGGAGCCCTGGGAGGGGTGTCTGGATGCTCCCTCAGGGGTCAGTGTTGGAGCTGTCTTGAGAGGTGATCAGCAGTTACTCAGGAAAAGAGGCCACGAAAGAAGCCAGAGGAAGGGAAGCATTTCAGACAGAGAGGACGGCCAGTGGCATCCCAATGGTGTGTATCTATGCAACCTCACAAAAAGCGATGCGTCAGCAGGTGTCAGAGATGACAGCTGAAGGAACGTGATGTGAGGAATTTAGGTCCTGAGAAGAGGGCTCTTCATCTTATAAATGAGAGTCTCCTTGGAGAGAACCAGGCAAAAGGCAATCGAGGGCGAAGAAGGAGGCAAGCCTGGAAAATGTTTAGGGAGTACAATAAACGTAAACTTTTGGACAGTGCCATCAGAAATGGGAATCGCACAAAATGAGCAGGGTATCTTCCACCACACCTCCCTTCGCAGTCGCTAGAAGCCGTGGAAAACAGGCGTTGCTGTGTTTGGATTTTATTTCCTCCGTTTTACTTTGGGATTTGAAGATTTATCCAAACTCCCAGCTGCCATCTGAGGGTTTATGCTGCTACAAGAACCTCTTAATAGGAAATCACTCTAAGATTCACAAAGCCTTGTTTCATATTTTCATTGTGCTTCTCTGCTGCAAAGAAGGAGAGAGGAAGGAGCCTCCCTCTAAGAGCAAATTGCCTAATAGCTGTTAATGCAAATGCTCTTGCTATTATTAAATATAGATCGGGCATTATGGATGGCATCGGGGTGTGCAGATTATAATTACTCCTCTCACCGCTGCAGACTCGTCTGACAGAGTGTACGTTTGTTGCTCTGGCACAGGCTGAGCTCCAGGGCTGAGTCATTTATAAGAGCTGTTTGAGCTGTTAACTAGGGTCTGAAGAATCTTTTCTCCAGGGAACCTAAAGTCAGATCCCATGGGGGCGCCTCCATGACTCAGGCTTTGGGCCTTGTCCTCTCTTCCCACTTCCACCTCCTGACTGGGGGAGCTGGCCTCTCCCCACAGGCAGGCCGGCACCCACTGGAGTCTGCCCCTCCTTATCCTCTGGATGCTGACATCCCTGGTCACTCCACACTCACTTCCGGGCTTTTTTGCTCTTCTCCTTTAGTGAAAGCAGAAGGCCAAATAAGAGGGGGCATGAGGGAAAGCATCTTACCTCTGTTCCTTTTCCTCTCCTTCTCCATTTTAGAAATTTATCCTTAGCATTTACAGATTTTTTTCAGGGCTTAAAACTTACTTCTCTCCCCTGCTGCCTTCACCTCAGTGCTGGGGTGAGTTTCTCAGTTCTGAAGGGCCCTCTGCTTTTTCTCTCCCCAAATAGTGGTGTCCTCGGGCCTCCAAAGAGGTAGGGGCGAAGGGAGCAGGACAGTCCTGGGAGTCTGAAGTCGTCTTCTGAATTCCACCGTCACTAAGCTCTCAGGAGCAGTGGCTCCTCTGCTAGCTAAGCTTCCTCTGCTTGGATATGTTACCTCCTTCACATCATCCCACTTATACCCACACACGTGCCTGCACACACATGCATGCACACGTGCACATACATGCGCACACATACACACTTGCCTCCCCTCCCTGGCACTGGGCTGGGTTTGCAGCAGTCATGACGAATCCCTCAGGGCCACAGTAACCAGCTCCTTCCCCAGCGCTAGGCCATCAGACCTCTGTGACAGGCTGTGCAGCTGCCTCTCAGCAGATTCTTTGTTCTCAATCCACAGTTGTTTATTTTGCTACCACTTGTTAGATGCAGCCCATTTTCTGGTATCTTCTCTTCTGATCCAAAATAATTCTTCCATTCATTCAAATAATGTAAACCTTGGAAATTATCTTGGCTTCTCTTTTTAACCTCCCTCAGGCATCTTGCCAGAAATACCTTTAAAAACTGTCATTCATCAACCCTGTCTATGATCCTCATCGTTACCCTCTTAAGCTCTGTACAGTTCTTAGCCCTGGGGAGTGGCCTGCTAATTTATCTCTTTTCACCTCTCTTACCCCCTTTCTTATCTATTCTCCACAAATCAGCCAGAATTATCTTTTAAAATGTAAATAAAAACCTGTCACCACCCTACCTCCAACCATTTAACAGATTCCCATCACCCTTAAAATAAAATTGGACATCAATCTTTACAAGGTTTGGTGTGATCGGGCCTCTGGCTTCCCCTTCACTCTCACCCTTTGCTCATTTCCCTTCAGCCACACTGACCTTCTCACTGTCCTGGAAACATCCAAACATGCTCTTGTTTCAGTCTGGACACACACCATTCCTTTTGGTGTGAAAGCTCTTCCCCTTCTGTATTTAGGGGAATGCTCTGTTCTCTCACTGTATCCTGGTCTCTGTTCCAGTCACCTCCTCAAAGAGGCCCTCACTCACCCCACCCCACCTAAAATATTATACTCTGCTCTGTGCTTTGTTGTCTTTATCCTTCTATCCAGCCTTAGTGTTGATTATTTCTCTCCCTGGCTTCTCATTGCTGAAAGTAAGTTCTGGACATAGTCATGAATAAATACTTGTTGAATGAATGAAGGAGCCAAGCAGGCAAGCAAACAAAATCTGACACTGAGTACTCTGCTAAGAACAGTATCTCACAGAGATCAGGGCCAAATGGCACCCCCAACCGCTAGCAGGAGATGAGGTACACAGGACCTGGCGCATGGCCAGCTGCAGGCTGCAAGAATGGTGAGCACAGGTAGCTTTACAGCAGGTGGGCCAGGAAAGACGGTGGACCAGGCAGGTACCCACTGCCTCCATGTGTCCTCAGAAGACCAGCACTTTCCCTACATAGCTATGTGCCATGCCGTTATCTCCATTTGGGAACCAATGAACTAAGAAAACTGTCCTGAATTCTGAAGAAAGTCTCCATCCTTCGTGGTGGGGAGTGTGGCCTCTGGTAGCTGGACATGTGTTTCCACTCTATGGGCATGAGCAGGAGTCTGCAGAGAGGCCCCTGCTGCCTTCCGCCCCAACCCACCTTTGCTGAGTCCCCGGGGGCCTGAACCTCACTCAGGCTGTGCAGGAAGTGCCTGTGCGTGTGCCTGATCCTGAGGCAGCTCTGAGATGTGTTGAAAATGGTGCCAGATTCCACAGTGGGATGCCAGGCTCTGCATGACCACAGTTTCTTCAAATGTGGAGGAAGGAGTAGGTGACCACTAAGACTCCTTCCATTCTAAAAAATTGGTCTTAAACTGAGGGTTTTCAGAAGTAATACTGATCTACCTACTAGCCCTGTGGAGACAGCGATCTTAAACCCAGAGATTCAGTAATTTGCTCAACGTTACACAGCCTGGGTCCTATATTTCTTCCAGCATCCCCTGTTCTTACTATTCCACTGTAGAAATAGACAGTGAAGACATAGATGGTGAAGACAAAATCTTTAAATATTTTGCTTATCTTGGCTTGGTCATCACTTCAAATGGAGACTGAAGCCAAGAAATCAAGAGAAGGCTAAGACTCAAAGGACAGCAATGAAAGCATTGGGAAGATCATCAAGAACACAGATGTGTCCTTAGACACCAAGGCTAAGACCACCCACACCCTCTTATTCCCAATTACTATGTACAGAGTAAGGCTGGTAGGAAAAAATAATTGTTTATTTAAAATATGATGTTGGAGGATACCCTGGACCACAGAAAATGAACAAATGGGTTCTAGAGCAAAAATGACAAAATCAAAGCTGTCTTACTTCAGGCACATCATGAGAAGGGCAGTTTCTTTTAAAAAGACCATAACTGCCCTAACCAGTTTGGCTCACTGGATAGAGTGTTGGCCTGTGAACTCAAGGGTCCCAGGTTCAATTCTGGTCAAGGGCATGTACCTTGGTTGTGGGCACATCCTGAGTGTCTGTGTGTGTGTGGGGGGGGGGGGGGGGGGGGGTGGGGGGGGGGGGGGGGGGGAGTGTGTGCAGGAGGCAGCTGACTGCTGTTTCTCTCTCATCGGTGTTTCTAACTCTCTATCCCTCTTCCTTCCTCTCTGTAAAAAAAATCAATAAAATATATATTTTTTAAAAACCAATAATGCTGAGTAAAGTAGAAGGCAGTAGAAAAAGAGGGAAAACAAATATGAGATGGGCTGGCTACATAAAAGAGACTGTAGGCATGAGTCTACAGGAGTTGAGAAGGACTGTTGAGGACAGGACATTGTGAACATCACTCACTCACAGAGTCACCAGGAGTCAGAAGTGGCCCAGTGACACGTGACACACACCTGAAGTAGATATCCCAAGGTTGGCTTAGCCGTTTAACAGCATTGTGAAGCCCTTAAATGCTTCTTATCATTTTACTCTACCATCTTTGTATTGTTGGCAATGTTGCTTTTCACTGTCTCAGGATGATTAAAGCAGCTCCAAGTGTCACTTCACTTCACATGAAAACATTCAAAAGCAGAAAGAGTAGGGCGAACTCTCCAAGTACTGCTCTCCTTTTATAAAAAGTCATTCCCAGAAGCCACCCAACTGAGATTCTCATTTTCCTAGAAGTAGGTCACACTGTTACTGCTAGCTTAAAAGAAGTCTGGGAAAGCAAGTAATGGACATGGTACTTTCAGCTCTCTCTTAAGAGGATTTACCAGCAAGAAAAAGGGGAAGAGCTTTTGCCAAGTGGTTCAGTTGGTTGGAGCATTGTCTTCTACATCAAAATGTTTCAGGTTCCATTGTGAGTCAGGGCACATACCTAGGTTGTGGGTTTGATTCCTGGTCTGGGCGTGTATGGGAGTCAATCTCTCTTTCTCTTTCTCTCTCTCTCTCTCATCAATCAATATATCCTCAGAGTATAAAAGAAAAGAAAAAGAGGGAGAAAGAAGTGATTGATGTTTAGACAACTGCGAGTCCCACTTCTAAATATTCTTAATTAAAAATACCTGATTATTAATCTAGACTAGATTCCCATATAGAATAGTTTTTAAGTGAGTTTAGCCCTATGAATCCAGTGTTCTTGAAACATACCAACTCTAGGGGTATTAGATGACTATACCATTGAGAGGTAGAGATTTTGGTAACAAAGACACTTTATGACAGCTAATGCTCTCTTTTCCTGTTTTTAGGTCAACAGTGATCTTGTTTACATTACAGCTAAAAAAGATGGCACTCATGTGGTGGAAGCTGTTGATACCACCCACATTGGGAAATTAATTGTGACCAAACAAATTGGAGGAGATGGCATGAAGGATATTACTGAAAACTACAAATTCCAAGAAGGTAATCCTATATAATAAAGAGGCAATATACAAATTGACCCTCACACCTTTGCACAAGATGGCCACCCCCATATGGTCAAAGATGGCTGTCCCCATGTGGTCCAAGATGGCTTGCAGGGAAAGGCAGTTGGGGGAAACCAGGCTTGCAGTGTAGGGCAGTTGGGGACAACCAGGCCAGCAGGGGAAGGCAGTTGGAGGTAACCGGGCTAGCAGGGAAGGGCAGTTGGGGGTTACCAGGTAAACAGGTGAGAGCAGTTGGGGATGATCGGGTCAGCAGGGGAGCAGTTAGCCATCAATCAGGCTGGCAGGAGAGTGGTTAGGGGCAATCAGGCAGGAAGGCAGGCGAGCAGTTAGGAGCCAGCAGTCTCAGATTGTGAGAGGGATATCTGACTGACAATTTAGGCCCAATCCCACAGGCAGTCGGACATCCGCCAAGTGGTCCCAGGTTGGAGAGGGTGCAGGCTGGGCTGAGGGACACCCCCCAGTGCACAAATTTTGTGCACCAGGCCTCTCATTTACTATAATTGAATGAAAATTTATTTGCCCAAGTCCATTTTGTACTTATTAAGGTCACTATGAGATATGTTCCAGAGAATGCACTGACATTTATAACATATGGTAGTCAGAGCAAAAGCATAAATTCTCAGAAGTGAAAGACACATCACATCCACAATTTTTCATTGTAGCTTCATTAGTATGTTTGCTTTGATTAGAATTCACATGGCTTGTGAAATGATTTAATTTTGTCATATTTACTTTAACAGCATATAGAATATATGAAAGGACAAAAATAATTTTAAATAATTCTATTTTAAAACATTATAATTTTAGTTCAATAACAGAAATTTGAATAACTATTCACATCTGTTTAGTACTTTATACACTTTTCGTACATACATTATTCCATTGAATGATCATGAAATCCCTTGAGGTAAATAATACAATATTAAGAGAACAATGCAATCTTACTAGTCAGGCAATTAAGCTGAAGACCTGTTTAAATCCTATCTAATAAAAGAGTAATATACAAATTGACCATACCTTTGCTACATCCACAAGCCATGCCCACCAGCCAATCAGGAGCAAGTATACAAATTAACCCAATCAAGATGGCTACAGCCACAAAGTGAGCAGGAGGCTTGGGTCTCCCTGGCAATAGAGGAAGCCAAGCTTCCCGCACACCCTGGCTGGCCCTGGACTCCATGCAAGGCTACAAAGTTTCAATTATAGAAGGTAAATAAATCCCAACAAAAATGACTGCAGCTACAGAGTGAGCAGGAGGCTTGGGTTTCCCCAGCAATGGAGGAAGCCAAGCTTTCTGCCCACCCTGACATGCCCTGGTCTCTGTTCAAGGCTTCAAAGTTTCAAGTACAGAAGATAAATAAGTCCCAGAAACCAGGGCCTCCACTTGGGTCACTGGGGGGCATGGCCAACCTAAACACCACCACAGGCTCCTTGCCCAGGCTGCCCCACACCTTAAAGAAACCCCCACTCTGATCCAGGACATCCTTCAGTGCAAACCAGCCAGCCCCCACCCATAAACCAGGCCTCTATCCTATCTAATAAAAGAGTAATATGCAAATTAACCATCACTGCAATACACAAGATGGCTGCCCCCTTGTCAACATAAAATGGCCACCACAAGATGGCCAGCAGGAAAGGGCAGTTGGGAGGGACCAGGCCTGCAAGGGAGGGCAGTTGGGGGCAATCAAACCCGCAGGGGAGGGCAGATAGGGGTTACCAGGCTGACAGAGAAGGGAAATTGGGGGTGAATGGGCCTGCAGGGAAGGGCAGTTGTTGGGGAGGGACCCAGGCCTGCAGGAGAGAGCAGTGGGGGGGACCAGGCCTGCAGAGGAAGGCATTTAGGGGTGATCAGGCCTGCAGGGGAGGGCAGTTGGAGGCAGTCAGGCTGATAGAGGAGCAGTTAGGTATCAATCAGGCTGGCCGGAGAGTGGTTAGGGACTGATCAGACTAGTAGGCAGAATGGTTAGGGGCAATCAGAAAGGCAGGCAGGCAAGCAGTTGGGAGCCAGCAGTCCTGGATTGTGAGAGGGATGTCCAACTGCCCTTTTAGGCCCAATCCTACTGGGATCAGGCCTAAAAGGACTTTCGGGCCTAAACAGGCTGTTGGGATCTCAGATACAAGAGGGTGCAGGCTGGGCTGAGGGACATCCACCCCCATGCACAAATTTCATGCACCGGGCCTCTAGTTATAAAATAATGGCAATGTGGTTTTGTTCACTTTTATTATGCAAAATATTTCATATGTAGCTGTTGAGTTGGTATTGGATGGACTGCCTATTCTGTGCCTGGAATAATGATTGGTGCTTGGATCATTTTAGTGAGCAGCACCCAATTTCTGTTCCTGGCCAAGTGACAGGATCATTATGCAGAGGGGGCTTTGATAAGAAGAAGATGAACACTCAGTCCAACCAGGAGATTCAGAAAAGACAAAACAGGGTGAGAGAAATCACAGACCATAGTTAAAGTGGGCCCACCAAATCATGAAGGTTTAAAGCACCTGGTGTGCTTTGGGTCCTGCAGGCTGAAGACAAAAGTTCCCAAGGTCAGCAGTGGACAGGAAGTGAAGGAACTTGTCTATCTCAATAGGAAATGAGGAGTATATTTCATAGATGATTCATCATTAGAGTTCTTAGGGGTGGCATTTATTTTAATGAAGAGATAAAAATGATGATAATTAGCATATACCTAGATATCCATCAGTATTCCTGAAGTACTATGGAGTGCTGAATTTCTCTTAAATATTTTAGACAGTCTCTGCACTCTTATTTACAAAAGCAGTTTGCACTATAAAGAGGAAGTTTGCTGAACTGAGAATTCTTGTGCATAGTATTAGAAATTCAAAAATTTTGTCATCTAAACTAGTGAATTTTTGCTGTATTTCTAAAATGATTCATTCTTTTGTTCTGTTACATATCCTCCATTGCACAACATAGACCAAAAGATTTTTTTTTTCTTTCTTTTTTTCCCCTAAAATGAGGTGAGGAAATAATAAATTCAAAGACATAGCAATAGAAACAATTTTAAAAAAAATGTTTTTGTGCTTAAAAAAATAAGCATGATAAAACAAAAAATGTCCTCTTATTATGGAGTTATATGTGAAAAGGTTTATAAAGAAAATATAAAAGTCCATTAAAAAGATAAAAGAAACTAGCTGTAATATTCATTAATTCATTCATTCATTCAACAACTGCTAGTAACCATCCCCATATTTTCAACACCCGGTACAAATAGAGACATGCATAGCCTTGCCTTCCCATTTAGCTGGAGAGAGCAACAGGAAGCAAACCCTCACCAAGCTGTGGGATGTGTGCAGAGCAGAGAAGGGAATCGCAAGCCAGGGATTCTGGAGGGTGTTAGTGAGGCTACTGAGATGGAAAGATGAAAATTGGCTAGGTGAAGCATGGGGAAGGAGTTCTTCAGGAAGAGGCAGCTGGCCAAGGATTAGGGATAAACTCTCCTAATGTGGAAGAAATCCTGATCAGACAAGAAAACAAGCAATGAGCCTGCATGGAGCTGTCCAGGCCATCAGCTGTCTTGTCTAACCTCACAGCAGAATGCCATTAGCTGTCAGCAGTGGAGGTGGCAGTGAAGTCCAAATCAAGGTCAGATGTCAAGAAAGGAAGGACCCAAAGGCAGTCTACAAAAAAGGAGTCAGGTCTTGGCCAAGAGTGGACAACAGATTAAAACAAATAAAGTGTGTCAACTCCGAATGAGGAAGACATTTGCAATCTGGGCCAAGAGTTTGACAAGAAGGTAAGGCTCAGACAGGTGGATCATGTGGAGGTCTGGTCTAAACAGAAGTGCCCCTAAATTCCCATAGGATTCCCTTCTCTGTGCTCTGCACACATCCCACAGCTTGGTGAGGATTTGCTTCCTGCTGCTGATGGGTAAGAAACACCCATCAGCTTCTGGATTAGAGTTTAATCCTAAGTAGATGGATAATTGGCTTCTTAATCAAAGATGATGTATGCATTTCAAATTCCAGCTTTGGGAATGACGAAGTGGAGAACTGTTTAGAGGAGGATGCTGAGACTGCTCTCAAATATAGTGGGAAAGAGTGGGTGATTATCACTGTCTGTCATGGGCATCTAGGAAAGATCAGCCAGCATACATGGCTATGTATTTGCCACGCTGGTTCTCATTATTGAATCTTTCATACAATTTCTCTATCCACAGATTCTGAGTGAGGCCACTAAAGTTTGGAGATGAGTAAAAACCTAAAAGAGGAACTATTACCATATTTAAGAATTTGCTATTTTAATTAACTAAATTGTGGATAGATCATTTTTCACTTGGACAAACTAAAGCTTAACATTAATTTTATATCTTTTATACTATAAAACTTTGAAAACCAGAATCCTTAAAACTTCTTCTGGGCAATATATCTTCTTCATGATGGTATCTGGAACTCATTTCCTCATCGCCCCATCAGTGATTCCCTGTCACTTGTATTTTTCTCTCTCCTTTTCTGTTAGCTCTTTTCCATTATCATTTCAGTGTTTAAAGAGTTTACAAAGTCTTTTCCAACAATATATCCCCCACCAAACATGCCCGCACTTTCTTCCTCCTCACCTCCATGGCCAGGTGTCCTGGGAGAGCTGCCTGCACCTGGCAGCCTGCCATGTTCCTTTCCCTTATATTCCTTACCTACCATGCCCTACATTTTGCTACCAACATATCCTTGAACATCTTCTCAGGGTCACTAAAACCCAACCTGACTGCCATGTGGAAGAAACATTTGCAGACCTCAGCTTGCCTGACCTTCCTACACCTTTTCATGCTATTACTTCCAAGTCTGAAATTTGGTTTTCTTTGTTTCTATGATGCAGTGTCTCCTGGTTCCATCCCAACCTGCTTGGTTCTTTGCTCTGTCTCCTGTCCCCCTAACCCAACCTCTGCTTTCCTTACTATCTCCAAAAGTGACTTCATTCTAGGCTTACATCCTTGCTCCTGCCTGGGTTTTTGCTCGTTTCCTTGTATTCTTTCTACAGCTGGTGTTACTTCCACATATACACTGCTCATTCCCAAATCGCTGACCCCAATTTAGACTTCACTTTTCAGCTCCACATTTACCTAAAGTTCCACAGAAACTTGAAATGGAAGCTTCCCAAATGTCACCTCTTCCACTCCCTTCCCCTCCCTAGATCTTCCCCAGTGAAGGAACCACACTCCACCAGGTGCAATAAACCTGAGTGACCCTCTGAAACATCTTCCCTTCCCCGCCCCTCCTGATCTCCATGGCCACTCTGAGAATCAGGTGGTCTCATGTGTGGAGAACTCTTAGCATTGTGCCTGCTACCTAGAAAGTGTTCCATAAAAGTAAGCTTCTGCTACCACTAGTAATTGTATTATCCCTACTATACACTACTATTAGCTTGGGCTATGATGGCTTTTCTCCTGGATACCTACTACAGCTTCCAATTCCCTTTCCTCTTATCCTCTTTCCCTCATTCTAAACCCTGCATTGCTGCCAAAGTGGCATATTTAAAATGTAAACCTGAGCCTGGTTGCCGCACTACTTAAAACCTCTCCCTCTCTTTTGTCATCTCCAGGGTGTTTCAATCAGAGCATGGCCACACCCATGCCATCTTCCTTTTTGTCCCCTCACTGCCCCTGCTAACCACATAGGCAGTTATCATAAGTAGCAGCCAGGTGAGCTGCACAGTTCCTCTAATAAACCAAGCTGCCATTTGCCTCCAGGCCTTTGTTCTCCCTGTGGAGGGGGAAATGCTGAGAAGCCTTCCCTGCCTCCCTGGTTGAATGGTGACCCCTCTTCACTGCCAGACTCCTACAGGAAAGGCTGTGCATCTCACCTGAGCACAACACCTGACATTAGAGCATATAATATCAAATGAGTGGTAACTCAGGTGGCACTTTCACAGGTGAGCCTAATTGAACATCAAATGTCCTACACTGGACTGTTTGGTATCTACATTAATAAAAGAGAAAGGTGCAAATTGACCATACCTTCACGACACCCACCAGCCAATTAGGAATGATTGCAAATTAACCCAACAAAGTATGCAAATTAACCCAACAAAGATGGGTTAATTTGCATATGCAGGCGCTGAGTGGTTGGGGGCAGAGCAGATGCCTGAGTCATCATCATGGCAATGATGCAGGCATTCAACACCACCCCAGCCACTCTGGGCCTCTGGGCAGCATGGAAGGTGAAAAGACTGCCCCAGGCTGGAGCAAAGATGGTGCCAGCAGCTAAGGGAAGAAAGGCCCATTCTTGCACAAATCTTCATGCATCGGGCCTCTAGTCTATATACACTGACCAGATCATTATGATCTCTGAATGCATAATTATCTGACTACTCAGTGCATATTCTATATAATAAAAGGCTAATATGCAAATTGTCCCCTCAACCAGGAGTTCAACCAACAGGCAGGCCGGCCAACTTCCCATGTCCCTTCCCCCTGGCCAGACTGGCCATACCCCACCCAAGCACAAATTCACCAGGCCTCTAATAACTGGCCACTCAGTGTACATAAAAGGTTAATATGCAACGTGTCCCCTTGGGAGTTTGATCAGAAGACCAGGAGTTCAATTGCTCACTATGATGTGTGTTGACCACCAGGAGGTGGTGAGGAATGAAGGAAGGCCCCAGCCAGCAGCCAAAAGGCCCTGATTAGCCCTGATCACTGGCCTGGCCTAGGGACCCTACCCATGCACGAATTTCATGCACTGGGCCTCTAGTCCATTATAAAGATGAAATTTTGGTCTGGATAAAAGCAGAGGGCTTCTCCAAACCTCAGTCTTTTGGAGTCTCTATGCCAGGCTAGGTCCTAGGTCTGGAGGACAAGGAGCTTGTGTTGTAACAGAGGAATAACATCACATAGTGACAAGTACAGGCAAAAGGCAATAAAGCCAGGTGATATGTTAGAGTTGAGAGGACTAGGTACATTTACACAGGAGGAAGGAAGGGAGGGCACTCTGAGAAGGTGACATTTGAGCTAAGATCCAAACAAATGGGAAGAAGGCACTAATTGCATCCCAGTTAACAGACCTTCCTCCTGGAGTTGATGGAGGAGTCTCAGACAATGGAATCTGGCTGTATGCCATTCTCTCCCAGCACTGAATCTGTGGCCTGAATCATATCAGACATCAGAACATTAAGCACAACTGCAGAGTGACTGGGGTTCTGCCTGTGCCAGAGGCCCACAGCTCCTGCCTCCTATCAGGGCCTGTGCTTCCTGTAACAGCCCAGCCTGCTCTGCCTGGCACCCCTGCTCACAGGGGCAGGCTCGTCCCTAGCAGAAGCTAGAGGTCCCTCCATCTATGACATGATACGGAATAAAGTCTCTTATTCTCACAAGTCTCCACTGCCCCCTCCCCTCATCCCAGCCAGCTCAGCTTCTCCCCTCCAAGTAGGCACCTCTCTGACCATGTTCCTGCTACTGCTGCTCGCCCCCTGCATTTCGCCTAAATGCATATTTGGTATCCATCCAAAGCGATAGCCATGAGTGCTCGCTTTCTCGCAGAGCTATCTGCCAGATGCATTCTGCTAAAGTATTTCACTGCACTTTCCTTGTCACAGTCCTCCTTCCCTTTATTACTATCTCCTCCTATTGATCTGCAAACATGTACTCTAGCCAATGCTTGTCTTAGACAAATTGTTTCTGGCATCTCCTGGCAATCTTGACAATCAGAGCAATTGTTAATACACATGCACACACACATACACATTTTTGATTGTTTGCAACACCTGCTGGCATTTTCTTTGTCTTTGCAAAGTACTAGCAGCTGCCAATCAATCCTTATACATATAATACCTCTAATCCACCTAACAACCCTTTGATGTTGGCTTCCCTGTTTTACAAACCAGGAAACTGGTGGTAATAACAGTGCCCCTACCTTTTTACTCTAAGGATTAAATGAGATAGTGTATGGTATGTACTTACCACAACACCCATCACAAGGATAACCTTTTGACCTCTTCATCTCCATTGCTTTTTATTATAAACTAAGTAAAGTGAAAGATAATATCTTAAAATTAACATAAATAAGAGCCAGCATTTTTATTTTGAAGTTATTGTGTGTTACTGTTTTTCTTGCTGGCCAATCCCATGACTACTTTTTAGAAGCCAAAAAATATTTGCCTCTCTTTTTGCCACATGCACTGAAATATATCCAAAGGAATTAGGATGGTAAAGACAATAGCAAATATCTGTCCACACCTCCTCAATCCCTGTCACCCAAAGCCAAGCGTTTGGTTCTGTACTGTACTTGGTAAGGAATGTTAGCCCAGTTTGGACTTGGGAGCAACAGGCTCTCAGGCCTAACTTGTACCTGTACTTCTCACTTTCGCACATGTACAAAGCAAGTTTTCAGTCTCCTCCTCTCCATACCTTCATCCCCATCACCACCACTACATAAGACATATTTCTAAAAACTGCACATGTCTCAAACAGCATCACCATCCCAATAAGCGTTCATCAGAACAATGTGTTCCGTGTCAGATGACTGGGAAATCTTGTTACACAAGTCTCCCTAGGAGGGCACAATCTCAGAACCTTCAATAGGTCATTGAACATGTGACCATCCAGGAGGCACTAGAGAACCCAGTGCTCCCCAAGGGAACTTGGCCTTCAGTCCTTCTGCAGGAAGGCTTGTTAACAGTTTGCTAGATTGGAGCGTGGGGTGCAGTGCACAGTTTGGGAAACAGGGATCTCTGACTCTGCCAAGAATAAATGGCAATGGAGGGCGGAGTGGAGGGCAGGATGAGCTGCCCAGGTCCACCTTAGCAGGAGCAGATGGAGCAGGCCCAAGTGGAAAGAGTGATGAGGAAGATGGGTCTTGTTGGGGAGAGCCATGAATAAGGGGGAAATTCAAATGCAGAAGGTGGGCTGACCAGATGTGACTATTGTCAAAATCTTTGCTTAGAGATCTTCAATTTCTAGCTACGTGGCCAGGAGTTAGGGAGGGAAGCAACTGATACCACAGTTTTGCCTCTTCTACCTTCTGACTCCTGATATAGTGACCCTGCAGAAATGACCATTAGAGCAAGCCCCTTAGCAATCCCTTCTCAGACAGGCCCTGGGATGTTGCCTAACTCTGCAATCCAGGCAGGTCATGACTGGCTGGGACTTGATTTGGCAGAATTTGTAACATCGGAATGATTTGGGCACCTGCCTCAAAGGAAGCGGTGTGGCTCCCAGAGGCAATCCAGCAGGCACAGCACACGGGGCCTGCAGCTCAGGGGGTGCCATACCGCGACCTTCTCTTTGAGGGACTACATTTCTTTTCCCATCATTGTTTTCCCATCATTGTTTTCCCATCTGCATCTTTCCTAGGTCAAAAAGAAGAGAGGCTGGCCCTGGAAACTGCCCTGATGTATGGGGTTAAAAAGGCCCTCAACACGGAAGGCATTATGAAATCGAAATCTGACGTGGACATGGACTTTGAAGTGGAAAACGCTGTGCTGGGAAAGGACTTCAAGGTCACCATCACCTTCCAGAACAACAGCCCGAAAGCTTACACCATCTCAGCCTATCTCTCAGGCAACATCACCTTCTACACTGGCGTCTCCAAGGAGGAATTCAAGAAGGAGACATTTGATGTGGCTCTGGATCCCTTGTCCTGTAAGCTAACCGGGGGGCTGTTCTCTCCAGGACCTGAGACCTGCTTCTCTGTCTGGCTCAGGCCCAACACCCCTAATAACTTTCTACTGAGTGAAGGTTCTTCCCCAGAGTTCAGGGAGACCACATGGGAGAACCAACTTCTTTTAGAGAGGCCTTGCCTTTCATCCTCATGCCTCCTGCACAGAAGCGAACACTGAAATTTTCAAAATCATGAGCCAGCCCCAGGAGTCCTGGAAAGTAAATATAGTGTAACTTCTTGCTACTCAAAGTATTGGCATCCCTGGGGAGCTGGTGAGAAATGCAGATTCTCAGGCCCTCCCAGGCCTGTCAGTGAAGATCTGCATTTTAACAAGATCCCAAGGGCACTGAGTGCACAGAAAAGCTTGTGAAGGACACATCCCAATGTGCAGGCCCCTGCTGGTGTCTCCCTCCCAAAGTTAGGCTTTGGGGGCATGGGGCTGCTCCCGCAGGAATGGTGGGTGTTGCTTTACCATTTAAAAGGCAGGGAGAGCTAAGCTCTGCATAAAGACCATTTTGAAAATGGATCTGTCTGATGCACAACGACAGGAGAGATCCCAACCTGGGGAGAGGAGATAGGAGGCTGGGGTGTGCTGTCCAGGAGCCTCTGAGGGGGGTTGCGCTCTCTACCACTTCTCCCGGGCTTCTCATCCTTGACCCCTCCCAGCATCTCCTTCTGGAATATCTTAAGTGGTATTGGAATGGACATGCTGCACTTTGCACTGAGGGTTTCACTTTCAATCAATTTCATTTCTTGGGGTCCTAGTATTTAGTGGGCACAGCAGTTGGTCACACAATTGGCAAAATTAGTCAATCGGAAGGAACTGGTCTGCAGGCAGAGCACATGGAGTTAGATAGGACAGGTCAGAAAGGACCTGAACACTTACGGGCATCAAGCTTTTGTGGACCAGATGTGTTGACACTAAAAAAGAAAAGAAAAAAAGGGTATATGAATAATAAGTTTTACAGAGCAGAGGACCAAACCACATTTCCAGTGTTTCAAGCTTTCTGCATTTGTTGTCTGTCCCAGGTCACACTAAGTTCAGAAAGATAGTCCCAGAAAAATGAGAAGCTAGTCCCCAAAATCCCAATCCTAAGAAACCTACCCAAACTTGGGGAGGAAGCCAAGCTCCCTCACTTCAGTAATGTGGCTTTAACAATTAGGAAACCCATCAGCATGGTGTTTTCTTTGGAAGCTGGAAGAGTAGCGCTTTTTCTATGCCTGGAGATAGAAAGGGAATCCCTGTAGAAAAGAGCATCGGGGAGGGGAGTGGTAAAGGACTCGGAGCCGAAGAGCCATCTCAGCTGTTCAGTGCAGGCAGAGGCAGTGACCTTTTGAGCCTGAGCCTTGGAGTGAGACAAATCTGGATTGAGGTGTGACTGTCGTCTATTAGCTGTGTGTCCCCAGGCAAGCTACCCTAGTCATCTGAGCTTGCTCTCCCCATCTGTACATAGAAACAATACCACCCACATCACAGGGTTGGGGATTGACTACTCAAGCATTTATCTTGTGCTTACAAATCCAGGTCCTGCTTTATGCTGGAGACATAGCAATGAACAAAACAAGTTCTCACTACCCTCATGGACTTTGTAGTCATCTGTGGTGGGGCAGGGCTCAACAATAAACAATCAAACAAGTGAATATATAATGTGGTTGAACCTGTAATAGGTAAATAGAAAGCAAGCTAAGCAGGAGAAGAAGTGGTGGTAGAGATGAGGTGGTCGGGAAGAAACCATTTAAAAGAAACCTTACAGAAGGGCAAGAGTGAATTTTCTAGTCATAAGCAACCATAAGTGCAAAAGCCCTGAGGCCAGATCATATCTGATGTGTTCAATGAACAGCAAAGAGACCAGAGTCAGGAACAAAAATGGCAAGGTGAGAGTGGTGGGCGAAGGCCAGGAAGAGGTATAGACCCTAGTAAGAATGTTGGCTTTGTTTCCAAGTGAGCTGAAAGAACCATTAGAGGTTTCTGAGCAGAAGTATGGCATGATCTGACTTGGGTTCTGCAAGATCACTCTGGCTGCTGTACTGAGAATAGGCTCTTGGGGGAGTAGGGCTAACACTTAGAGACGTTATTGCAATAGCTTAGTGAGAGATGGCGGGGTAACGAGGGAGGTGGTGAGAACTGGTCAGATGTTCTGAAGGTAGAGCCCACCGGATTGGCTGACAGATTGGGTGTGTGGTGTGAGAGAAGGCGAGTGAGGAGGAAACTAAATGAGATAAATATATTTGAAATGGATCACATATGGTAGGCTCTCAGTAAATGTTAACTTCCAACGTGTTTACATTTTGGGAAACTGAGACTGAAAAGATGAGTTGATGTGTTCAAGGTCATGCACAGTAATTAAAGGCAAAACAGATAACAGAAACCAACTCCAATTTAGGCAGGGACTGTGAGCTAACTTGCCATACCTTGGGCCCTAAGTGGGCCAGTTTCCTTACTTGTGCCCTTGCTACCTGGCATCCAGCTGCTCCTCACTCCCCTAAACAGGGAACTAGGAGCAATCCTTTTCTCACGTCACAAGAGCCCCATCTCTACATCCCCTTCTCCTCTCCGTAATCCAATAAATGATTGAGTTTATTTGAATTAGTGAGCTAGGATGACGTACTACATTAGCCCTCCCAGGCCCAGTCACTGACCAAACCTAGGCCAGGCTTCATATTAACACAGGCCCCACCCTCTCGGCCCACCCCAAGGCTTGTCCTGTAATATTTTGAAGGGAGTTGGAGACTATTTCTTGCTTTGCCCTACAGATGGGGGACATTGACTGCATGCAATAAGCTGCATATTGCAATATAAAATAAATTGCACAATATTGCAAAATATGATTCTAGACTGTGATTTAGAAGGTCAGAGTACATTGCTAGGAGGCTGTATTGCAAAGAAAGTTTCCCAAGTAGAATGGGAGGCATACTTTCCAGATTGATGATTAAAGAAACTGTGTGGGTTAGAGTCAGCTTGGAAGACTTGAATAACTTAAACCTTCCAGTACCTTCAAAGGTGCTATCATTTCCACTTGGCTATATTTAGTTTTCTCTGCTTTTTGGAAAAGAGATGAGGCAGCTCCAGTCTGTGTCTCCCTTGGCTTTCCCCAGACACCGTAAATGATATTGGCAGGATCCCAGCTCCACCGCTCATAGAATGAAAATCTATTCTTCTTTCTCTTGCCACATTTAATAAACTTTATCTAGAACAATTTCTTGTGTGGTGGCAAAACATAGCACTTACATAACATACTATTTCAGGAGCACTGTTCTCTTGGGCTGGAAACACAGCCCAGTTTCCTCGGTGCTATGATTTAGAGAATGTTCTGACCCTGAGATAAAGGGGTCCTAGTGCAGACATTGTAAAGATAACAAGAGCCTCTGCAAAGATTTCTGGAAAGAAGTCAGACATATCCCACCCTCCTAAAGAAACCCAGTGGCCAAACAGCCATATAGAAAGAGCCAAAAGACGCCCATGTTTTATTACTGGTGGTAGATTGAGGCAAAATGCCTGTTCTTCATGGCCTGTCATTTTGCCACTCCATCTGTGCAGATCTGGGGAAGTGAAAAGTAGGCCCCATGTGCTCAACTGAGGTTGCATCTAACTGAGGGGGCAGAGTCTTATTCATCTGGACAATTAATTTCTGGGGGAGCCATGGAAAGGGGAATCTAGGCTCAGGCCCAAAGAAGGCAGCATGATTGGTCATTAAAAAATACAGAATTCAAGGGCCAACATCAAGGCCAGTTCATAAATTCAAAAGGCTGGCTCTGAATGGAACGGGACTGCCCAGGAATCAATCCTAGTCAGTTAACACTTGTATAAGACAGACCAATGCCTTCTAACAACTCTGTGTAGCCCAGGGCAGTTTCTCAGCAGAGGCGCCATGCACATTCCTGACTGTGGATAATGGCCACAGGCGTCCAGTGCATGGCACAATGTATGGCAGAATCCTATCCTCTAGCCACTGGATACCTGCCAGTAGCAGCCAGTTCTGACAACCAAAAATGTCCCAGCCATTGCCAAATATGGCGAAGGGTTGGGGGAACAAAATCGCCCTCAGTTGACAGCCACTGGTCTGGACTCACCAGCCTTTCCAGTTTGCCAGGAATTGATTAAGTTCCAGGGTACAGAACTTTCTATTTTAAAACTGAGACTGTCCTAATTCCACCTTAGCTCTGCCACTTCCGCTGTAAACTCCCCTGGCTCTGGGAGCTTTGCAAACCTGCAAAGCCATCATCTGGGCAGCTTCATCAAGGGCAGACCCTGGCAGCTGGTGGGGTGGGTTGGAGAACCTGCATCTATATCAAGCTCCTGGTGGTGGTGTCTGCTGGCCCACAGACCACACTGGGAGCAGCAGACCTGGGTTGGAAAAGCTATTCTTGCCCCTATGTCAGGGCTGATTCTGTGGTGAGCCCCTTAGGATTGAGGCACTTCTCAGCCCTGGGCTGAACACCAGAGTCCACCTCACTGAGCCTGGGCCCCTAAGATTCTGATTTAATTGATGTGGGGTGGGACCCACCAGGGAAGGTTCTTAAATAGCCCCAGGCGACGGTGATGTGGAGCCAAGACTGGGAACTCTTTGGCCAGAGGGCTGGAGGCGGCCACAGCACCTGCTCCTCTGTGCGGAGCTTCCAAATGGGTGCTGATGCCTCTCACTGTGAGCCAGCCGCCAGGAGGTCTCCCTGTGCTCCAGTGCGGGTCTCCACACAGCCTTCCTTCCTAGCTGCAGGGGGCCACTGCTCAGTATAGAGGGCTGCCCCAAAAACTGCAAACCATGGCAGTTATTTCCTTTAATAACTTTTGCAAGAGGGAGGAATCTTTGGCAAAAGGCAGGCTTTGGGCGGGGAGACAGTGGTGGAGATGTGCAATTCTCTGAACGCCTACAGACTCTGTGCTCTGCGCCTGGGGGTGGAGGCACGAGTCGCCGTTTTCCTGCTGGGCGGCTGGCTGATGATGCCACACCAGCACGTGGCCCTGCCCCAGCAGGTAGCAGCAGCTGCGGCCACTGGGGCCTGAGGCCGGCCTGCAGCAGAACTGCGCTTTGCTCTCTAGAATCCTGGGCTGCGGGAAAGGAGAGATAGAGAAAGTGGGTGATGCAGCCAGAGAACCTCATTTCTGTGGCCAGAGCCACAAGGTAGAGTCCCCATCCCCAGCCTGATGATGAGCAGAGGGAGCCGGACCCCCTCCCCCTCCAGATGTCCTCCTGAAAGCTGACCTCAGTGACGTGAGGAAACAAGCTTTTGGCACAGAGGCCTGCTGAGTGACAAACAGGAGAGGAGGTGGGAGGAAGCTGAATGCCTATGGTGAAAACTGGTTTCAACAGCTTCTTTCTCTTCATGTCAGATGGTAGAGAAAAAGCTGGAAAGAAAACGTGGAGCTACAAAGGGGAAAAGGTTTGGGTGACTGACGGTGTTGCTCCAGCGTGGCCCAAGGCCTGCACGAGATGCTGCTTATTGCACGAGGGGTCGGCACGTGGAATGGTGTCCTTGAACATCACCGCTCCATTCCTGCCACCCTCAGGTTGGCCCTACCCAAACCAAACAGCTGCACTCAAAACCCCCGGGTCCTTGGTTTCAAACATGGCATCGTATTTTACAACAGCAAAAGCACTGTTTGGAAAATCTGGCACATTTTCTCCAGTACGACCTTACTGAATATTAGATTTCCAGAATATTTTTTCTTTACCCAGAGGCGGGAGAGCTTATCCCCGATTGACTCTGTTCCATCTGCCCCTGCCTCACTTTCACTTTGTTCGGTGGGTGCCGTGCTAATGTGGGAAAGATGGGGCACTCGGGGGAAGGAAAGCGGGTCCCATCTCAGGTCCTGACACCCAGCATGTTTGTTTCCCTCTGCCAGTCAAGAAAGAGGAGGTGCTGGTCAGAGCCGGCGAGTACATGGGCCAGCTGCTGGAGCAAGCGTCCCTGCACTTCTTTGTCACAGCTCGAGTCAATGAGACCAGGGATATTCTGGCCAAGCAGAAGTCCACTGTGCTGACCATCCCCAAGATCATCATCAAGGTCAGTGTTAGCATCTCAGACAAGGGAGAAGAGCAAGATGGTTGATTAGTTGTTCAGGCTTACTGTGTTTTACTGTGAGTGAGTGAGTGAGTGAGTGTGTGTGTGTGTGTGTGTGTGTGCTCAAAAAAAAAAAAATGGAGCTAGGATCTTCCTGTTCTTTGAAAGAAGTAAACCACCCTATATATAGATATGCACATGTAACACTTTTCTCTCCTTTCCAGATCTAAATATATAGATCTGGCTGCAGATATAAATATAACCTGTAGGTATGATCACACTTGTGGAGGAAGATAAAGATGTGTAATGGATACATATACTTAGAATTCTCACTGCCTCCTGCATAAAGTGGGTCAGGCACGGCATGAGAAGGAAACCACTTGGATCGTCTCCGCCTGCACTTTGGACAGCGCTGCTGTTCACAGAGATGTAGCTGTAGCCAGAAAGGTCAGCGCAATGGCAATGACTTTTCATCCAGAAAATGCCCTCATGCCTTTTCCCCTAAATAACCCCTCCCCATCACCAGGATAACCACCTTCCTGACTTGTGTGACCACAGGGGTATTTTGTTGCCCACTTGGCTAGTAGTTTTAACATTTTCTCCCCACTGAGCACCAGAAATCCCTGCCCAGGTGGCTGAAAGGAGCTTGATGGAGGAGGGCTGACTATGGCAGCCTGTGTGCTCCTGCGCGTCTCAGGGGCAGAGGCAGCAGCTGAGGCCTTCACACCCTGTGAGCAGGTACCCAGCCCACAGCAGGGTCCTGGGAGTGCCACGCCACCTGCCAGGCCTTCCCAGGCCACTGGAGAACATTGTTCATGAAGTGACTGAGTGATTAGCACAGCTCCTGAGCTGCATTCCTCAAAGTTATAGACAAATCAAAGTTAGACAAAGTTTTCACATTTTTAAATGCCCCTAGAGTTGGGAGATGGGCAATGGGTTAGGAAGGGGGAGTTAGGCCTTGTGTTTTATAAATAACTTTCTGTGGATCATTTGTAAAATGAATCATTGTTGTGTAGCATTCAAAGTGGCAGCTTTTGTTGGGTCTCAAGACATGTGGTTGACAGCTGACCACCATAGTGAGTCACCCCAGGACAAAGCTCATCCAAACACAGACATGTAGTGCCCTCTGAGGACAAGAACCCCAGATCCTGCATATCTAGAAAGGCCTCCATTGTCATCTGTGGTTATTTCACCCCAGTCACCTCCCACAGGCCTTGAGAGGCAAATTAAATGAGGATGTTCAGGGCCTGCAGGTAGAAGATGAAGCAAAGGCAAAATCGGAAAGTGCATTGGCGACCCTCCAGAGGTGCCCTCAATTGGTGAAAGCATGAATCCAATAGTGTGAGGCACTGGGTACCATAAGCAGGGGGCCTTCCCAGCACCCTCAATGGGCAGGCTGCCCCCATGACCTGCTGTCCCTGAGAGACATGGGGCGGTGCCTGCAGGGTCCTCCCAGCTGCACTCGGAGGCATCCCTGACCCTTTCCCATCAGAGCAAGGCCTGCCTGCTCTCCCCAGTTATGCGGCCACAGCCTGTCCCTGGGAAGGGCTGGGAGAGAGCATTCCACCCTGCACAGTGATCAAACCACAGCATGAAACAGAATTTAATGGCACCGCTGATAATGCACTGGATGTATAAAAGGAACTAATAACTTTCATCCCTTAGACGTTATTTGAAGGATTATTTGTTAGTTATCTTCTGGGTTTGCTTAAAGAACAGTTTTGTTCCCCGGGGGCAGAATCAAACACTATCTCCAACAAGCCGAGTGAGCTGGGCTGGGAGGGTGCACTTTTTAAAAAGTTGTGTTTTTGTTTTATTTTTAATTTCCATTAAGGTGTCAGGGATGCTGTTTCTGGAGGAAACTTATTCAGAGGCAAAGCTGTTTGACTGGGACTCAAGCTTGAGAGAAATGGACATTGTGGCTTCTGTCCAGAGCCGAGATTGCTCAGGAGAGGAGGCAGGAGGCAGGAGGCAAGAAGCAGGAGGCAGGGGGCAAGAGGCAGCTTTGCGTGAGCTGCCCCTTAACCACTAACCCCATTAACCGTATTAACCTCAAAACAAACTAAGTCTCAGCAGGAGAAGGGGTGTTCCTGGGTAAAGCACCTTGCACTGTAAAAGCCACCCCAGTGTCCTTGAGCTGTGAGAAGCCTGATTCCAGAAACTAATGGCCTGGAGACCTGGGAGGCAGCCTAGCCTGCTGGACAAATGAAATACAGATGGCAGCCCTCATCCTGCAAGTGACTTAGGGAGGGAAAGACATAGAGGGAAGACAGGAGGGTGGGGGGAGAAGGGGTGGGAAAGGAAGGGAGGAAAAGAGGAAAGGAAAGAGGAAGGAAGATCAGAGGGGAAGGAGGGAGGAGAAAGAAAATGTTACACTGAAGTATTAGGAGACCTTAGGGAGAAAAATCAAATAAACCAAATAAAACAGGAATTGGAGAGGGAGCTAAATGCAACAAAAGAAAAGAAAAAACACACACACAATGGCTCAGAGGAACAGAGTTGTCAGATTGTAGGAAAATGCTAGAACTCTTTTTTTAAATATATATTTTATTGATTTTTTACAGAGAGGAAGAGAGAGGGATAGAGAGGTAGAAACATCGATGAGACAGAATCATCTATCAGCTACCTCCTGCACACCCCATACAGGGGATGTGCCCGCAATCAAGGTACATGCCCTTGACCGGAATCAAACCTGGGACCTTTCAGTCTGCAGGCTGACGCTCTATCCACTGAGCCAAACCAGTTTCAGCAATGCTAGAACTCTTTGTGCATCACTTTGAGTCCGACATGGGCCCCAGCTGACAGAACCTCTCAAGTTCACTGCTATGAATGTACTGGGCACGGCGAAATGACATGTGAGCCAAGGGTTAGGAGGACATGACCTTCCATTCTTAGCTCACAGGCAGCAGGAAGGAAAAGACCAGAACACCGCGATAACAATGATAGCAGCAGGAATTACTGAGCTCTGTATTATTATACTTCTCTAGTATTATCTTATTTAATCCTCAGTACCATTTTATGAGATAGATATTATTATAATCCACACTTTACAGATGAGAAAACTAAGGAGAAGGTCAAAACATGGGCTTTGGGGCCAAACTATGTGCATTCAAAACCTCTTTTCTCAATATAATAAGTGTGTCACCATGGACACATCACTTCTCTTTCTTGGCTTCTGTAAATGAGAGATAATGGCAGTACTTCCTTCATAGAGTTGTGAGTATATAATGAGTTAATGGATACCTAAGTCCACATCAAAGTCAGTGCCAAGTATGTTAGTTGTTGATATTATTGTCATTGTTACTGTTCATAAGCAACTCACCCATGAGCGAGTGCCTGCTAAAGGAAAGAGTGAAGCTCCTAACCCAGGTCTTTTGCAGATAACCACTAGGCTACATTGCTCTCACACTGGAACTTCCACAGAAAGTGGAAGATGGTGACCGCCTTCACAAAGTGTGTTTTTCATGGGAGAGAGACCTCCCAATCATGAGTTTGGGTGAAGTGCGTTATCAAAAATTATGGCTGTAGAGCAATTGATAATCCTCAATGAATGACAGCATTTCAAGCAGTAGCAGTGGATGAAGAGACATCTCCAGATCCTAGGGAAAAACCTAATCAAGGACAAGGAGAGAGGTAGATGGCAGATGTGGGGAGCAACTAGAAGCCTGCTGTGGCCAGAGTCGAGGCTGGAAGCAGGGGACTAGTGGTTATAAATTTAGAACAACAGCTTGGGGCCATTTTAAGGTGAGTCTAAAATTTTCGGATGAGAGCTTTATATTTGAGTTTGTGAACAAAGACTTCAGTGAAGACCCTGGAGCATGAATATAACATTATTGCCCTCCTCCCGAGAGTTGGAACCTCTTTTCTTTCTCTTCCTCAAAGTATTTGCCCAAGTCACCATCTTCTTCTGGGCGTCCCTAGCTCAGCATGGGGCTGCAGTTTCCTGGCAGCAACTTTGCAGCTGTTCTTAACGAGCCCCCTTTTTAAAGCAAATAGAGGCCAACCTGGAACAACATGGAGCCCAAGCAAGGCAGGTGGCCAGTGGACATGTGCTTACATCCTGATGGACCCCATCTTGGATTACATTCTTCCCGCCAACTACCATGCCTGAGTCACAGTGTGTGATCCGCATATGGAAAGTGGAAAATGGCAGGGAGAGACATTCATTAAACTTTAATGAGCATGCATCTCTTTTTCCATGCTATCACAATATTTTGATGAAAAGAAAAGTATATTTTATTAAAATCAACATAGAATTTTTCTCTGCCTTCCCATGTGTTGATGGTTGTAAGATGCTTCAAGTCAGAAAAAGACTCAGGCATTTTGGTTTTTAATGAACATCTATTTTTAGGAGAGGATGGAGGCAGTGACGGAAATTGGGCTCCAGGCTGCAGACTGGTTTGTCTGGAATCTGTGGTGTGTGAAGTGGGAACAGTGTTCTAGCAGGGCTCTCCCTCTGTCAGCAGTGAAGGTTCCACATTTTTTTTCTGCTCTCACCCAAGTCAGCTAGAACAGGAACACCAAGAGGGACACCTGGGCCCCTTTTATAGAAACACAGTAACCTGTAATACTTAGAGATGGCTGCAGTCAGACCACCTGGGTTCACAGTCCTACCTGCTTTGGACTAATTACACAACTACCTCAGAAGTAAAGTGGGTACAATAATAGTGCTGACCTCACTGGGCTTCTGGGAGGGAGCAAAGAAATAATTCACATAAAGAGTTTCGTATGGCACTTTGATCATAGTAAGTACTCAGTGAAGACCAATGTCTATTAACTTCTACCACACACATTCTTCTTCTCCTCTTTTTCTTTACCTTCCTCTTTCCTCTCCCTCCTCCTCCTGCTTCTTCTTTCTCTCCTCCTCCTTCTCCTCCTTGTCCTTTTTCTCTTTCTCTCTCATCTCTCTCTCTCTCTCTGTCATCTCTCTCTCTCTCTTTCATATATATATCTCTCATTATATATATATATATCTCTCTCATGTCTCTCTCATGTCTCTCTCTCTCTCTCTCTCTCTCTCTCTCTCACACACACACACACACACACACACACACATAGACCCTTTCTCTCTGAACTTCAGTGTCCCCTTTTGCAAAATAATTAAACCACTAATATTTATAATGCTATTTATTATAATTATAAAAGACAAAGTTTCTGTGGATTAAAGTCTGTAATGTTTGTAAGAATGCTGAGCCCATGCCAGGACCTGGTAGCTGCTGTTAAAGTTTCCTCCTTCCCTGCCTAGTCCCATCCAAGCCTAGAAATCCTGCAATCACTCCCTGAGAACTGCTTAGAGCAGCATGTGGCCTTCTGGCCTAAAGTGAAGGTCACACTCACCTGGTGGCACTGAATCTGACCTCTGGGTGTCAAGTGTGTGTGTTGCTCCCTATAGACCCTCATGTGTGCGAGCCAGTCTTGAAGAGCCTGGAGCAGGGCTAGGGGAGAGAACAGAGGACCTCCATTCGGGATCTGGGAAATAAACTCTTCCAAGTGCCATTCTAAAACCGCTCAGGTGCCAAGACCTTGGTGGTATTATCCTGTGAAACAAGTCTGCAGGATTGGCAGAACATCACTAAACCCCTGTAGAACTCATCTTCTCATATGCATTAGGAATGATGCTGCCAAGAGAAAAATATAACCCTTTCTATATATATAATTTTTAAAATTATAATTTGAACACACAGGTGCTTTAAAATTTTTTAAATTCTTTTAAACACTTAAAGAACAATTGACTGTTCCCAAGATTTTTAAACATGAGTATTAATGTGCTTCACTGCTCTAGGGCCCCCACAGTGTAGGTGTTGGCCTAGAGTGGCATTGATAAGATTGTCACATGCATTTGCTCTTTACTTCTTTGTTTTGTTGACAAAAACAAATTTCTAGTGTTTATTAATCTTTTAGTTTGTCCATCACTCATCTATTCATTAATTTTTTTTAATTCACTCAACAAATAATTATTTGGTGCTCTCTCTGTAGATAATTATAGAAAATGCTTTTTAAGAATTGTCAGAGAAAACTTGGCATTACGAACATTTTTATTGACTTTTTTTTTTTTTTTGAGAGATTGCTGGTGATTGCATCCAGCAGTGCCAACTCTTGATCAGCTGCAGGAGCGTAGCTGCACTGTTCTCTCAGGGGCTGACCACTTCTGCCACCAGCCTGTGGGGTTCTTCCTGCATGGACAGTGTCTACAGGGCCTGCAGAAGTAGGCAGTTCATACAAGTCCACAAGCAGAATGTCTGCACCACCAGCTCTGACTGGCTAGCCCTCTGTGCTCTGGACTTGCCACAATGAGAATAACTAGCACCCTCCCCAGGGTGCTAGGACCTACCTCTGGGTGGCCCCCCTCCAGGCTTGTGCAGACCCTGCCGAGTCTGAGGGGTGGAGTGGCTATGAGGGCACCAAATCCAGCCCACTCACCACTCACCAAGTCATGCAGAGAGCTGCACCCACCCCAAAAAAGGGGCGCCCTTGCCTACTTGTGCAGCCACACCCCAGTGCTGGCTCCACATCCTGATCTCTTCTGATTGACACACTGCTTGGCTTTTCAACAACTGCTCAATGTTGTGTTCTAACTGGAGCCCAGAGGTGAGGGGTGGAATCCTCCTCCTGCCCAGGAAGCCCCCACTTTCTCCAGAGCAAAGCGAGGCTGGGCTGCTTGCTGAAGTGGGTGCCTGGGCCCTGCTCCTACAATATCCCAACTCATATGCCTTTATCCCACAGAAAGCTTAAACTTGGGGAAGCCATTTGAGTTGTAATAAGTGCTTCCAAAATACTGAGGGACAGTGGATAAATTGTAATTAACTACAGTTTTGTTTTATTCTGTGAAAACCTGAATATTTGAAACTTTCTATCAAGACAGAAAATGAAAAGAGAGACCAGGTTCTAAATAACCCCTGAACCCTGAACCTCCCCCCACCCCATGTCTCCAGCCAAGCACTTTTCTCCCTTCCCACCTCCCGGTGTTCTCCCTGACTGTCACGTGTCCCAGTCACCAGGACACACACCTCCGCCTTGCCCAACCCACGGCCCTGCAGTGCCCCGGGGCTGGGCTTCTCCCTTGCTCTTTAGAAAGTGTTGCTGGAGGCTTCCAGCTTGGCAGGTCTCTTCCCCAAACCTAAGGACCGAATCCACCTCATTCCCACAGGGGATCTCGGGGATAAGGAGGTCCTCACGTCACCCTGCAAGCATGTCTTCCTTTAAACCTCAACAGCATTTAGATCAGTAAATGCTAGCGTGTTTCAGATGCTCTGCCCAATCCTTTCACATTAAAACCCCTCAGTAACCACCTAAGAAACCCAGGCCCAGAGAGCTCAAGCCACTTGGCCCAAGGACACTCCGTGGCAAGCCCCCATCTTCAGACCCTGAGTCCAGCAGGTTTCCCCCAGCTTCCCGCATGGGTGGTCACAGTGGGTCTCAGCCACTGTGGTTGTGCCATCGGTGCTGTCCTACACCGTCTCTGGAGAAAATAAACACAGCTGTCTTAAGCCCCATTAATGCGGAGCTCTGAGCAGATAAAGCCTTATGATCTGGGGCTGTCCCAGGTAGCGTACCCCAACCATGGCTTTCCATGCTCAAGTGCTGACTCTCCACCCACTGTCGGCCATCTGTCACAGAGAAGCGGACAGTGGGGGTGCTCCATCAGCCAGGAGGGCACATCCTAGGCCATGACCATGGGAGCCCTGCAGCCAGAGCGTGCACATCGCTATCTCCCTCCACAGTACAGCTGCAGAACAGCCTGTACTCGAGAATGGAAACGAGTACCTGCTAACGTGGTGCCTAAAACATAATTAGCTCGATGCTTATCTGGTTTGCTATTTTTTAATCTTAGTAAAAAACACACATAAAGTAAAACATTAAGAATAATGACTCTCATCCACCTTATCATATAATCCCACTATGTTTAGGCTACTGGTTATTTTTTTTTTTTAATGACTATCTCCATCTTTACCCTTAATGGAAAATCCTATTATCATCAAGTAATATAATATATCAAGGCCCCAAGGCTATCTTGCCACATTTCACTCTGGCATAGAAATCTAATTCTCTCCCCATAAAGTCAAAAAGAAAAAGTTGGGTAGTATATATGTTTTCAAATTTAGTTCAGGGTCAAGTTATAATCGTTATGTTCAACTGATAGTTTAGTGACAGTATAAGGTAATACAGTCAATGATTTCTCAATGGGCTTCAGAAAATAATGAGCCTATTTCCAGCAAAGAAAAAGTCACTATTTTTGCTTCTCTGCTGTGAAAGATCACAGTGTATGTGGTGTTTAAAGATGAATGCTTTGGAGTCAGAAAGACCTAGATTTATATCTGGGTTCTACCAACTTACATCTATTAACTTATGCATTTTCAGTCTAAGTTTCAGTTTCACACCAGTGGGATGTGTAATGATCATGCCCACTCCCAAGCCCGTAGGGCAGTGGGAAGGACTAAGCAACATAATACAAATAAAATGATGATAAGAATGGCTGCATTACTAAGCGAACAGCATAAAATATAAGTTATCATTAATACTGTGGTTACTACTCAGAGTTAGTTAGGGGTGTTAAGCAATGACTGTTTGCATTTAGGTCTCACTTCCCTACTTCCTGAGTGAACTTGAGCAAGTAACTTGTCTTCTCTGTGTCCCAGTTTCCTCATCTGTGAAATGAAGTCTTATAGTATTTACTCCACACAGTTGTGAGGGTTAAATGAGTTAACAGCATTATTTGATGGGACTTTCTATGATTTTGGTAATATTCTAAATCTGTACTGACCTATATGATAGACACATATACTAAGAGTTACTGAGTACTTGAAATGTGGCTATGCAACTGAGGAGCTGTATTTTTAATTTAATTTAATTCACTTCATTTAAATGTAAATAGCCACATGTGGCTAGTGGCTACCATTTGGACAGTGCAGACTAAAAACATTGCCTAACTGTCTTAACCCATTAGCATTTCAGCAGATGCCGGCATAACTGTTAGCCAGTAGTGACGGTGGGGTGTGTGCTAAAGGCATAGGTTACACACAGGCACTGCTTCTCCTGGCAGTGGCCACAGACTGCGGAAGAGAAGGACGATCATGACTGAAAGCACTGGAAGTAAGGGTGGTGAGGTGAACTCCCAGGTCATATGGATCACATTGCCAACTAAATTCATTCTTTCTCAAACTCTTTCCTTCAACCCCACTTCAGTTCTGAATATAGTTATGTATATTGTAAAGCATATACTCCATGGAAAAGACCTTGTGATTTCCTTAAAGGTACTTTCTTCCCAAAAGTTTGTGTGTGTGCGTATGTGTCAATAACTTTCTTATTTACCAAAGAATCAGTTGTTCGTTATCATGGAATAACATAAAAGATAAGAACTCAGTATGTTAATATTGGTGAATTATATTTATCTTGGAAAAGCATATTTTGTCAATCTTTCAAAACAGAGATACTTTAAATGGAAAAATTTAAAGAATCAAGGACATCAAACGTGAAAAATAATTTAATGACACCAAGTATAACCTATTCTTTATCCTTTTCTCTGGTTCAAGTAATAGCTACCTTTTTCTAAGGTGAATACACATAAAAATGTCTTCTTGATCTAACTCTCTGGATTGCTAAAGGCTCCCTTTACTTGAGGTTTTATGAGAGCAAGGAAATCAGAAACATAATTACGCTGATATAAAATTATTTTTATAGCGCTGAAGAAAAGCAGTGCAGATTCCCTAAAGAATTAGATTTGAACAGACACTTTCAGCCATAGTAGTCATCATTCGAAGCATTTCATAGATACCACAGAGTGGCACACCACTCAAATAAACATACAATATGAAAATACTGTTAATATGTTCGATTTTTCTCAACAGAATGAGGGGAAATATCTCCACTTAAATTCCTAAGCAGGAAATAGTGATGGTAAATGTTGGGTAGGCTTTTATATTTGGTTTGATTTGCGTTTTAAGGCTTATTATCATCTCAGTAGTTAGGCAAAGGAAGTTTAAATTTGGGTACAGATGTCAGGAAAGTGACACTGAGTCTTTGATAATTGCAAAAGAAGCATTCTCCAAACTTGAAGGGCCCTCTTTTTCATCTTCCAACCCCTCCAAGCCCCTTCTCCATGACCAGGAAAGGCTGAGCAGTATTTATATACTCTTGCTGCAGCTAATTATAGAGGTAATCTCTGGAAGCAACCTGATTAGACATGACATGTGAAATTACCTGAGAAGACTTAATATTCTAATCATATTCATATCTAAAGCCTATCCATGAAGGCCCAAATACACAGGCCGACTTTTTAAATACCTGATTTCCTCCATCACAGTCATCAGTGACTAGAAAGACGCACGTGGCCTTCCACAGCCTGGATCTTCCTGTAGCTCTTGTCTCCCAGTATGGAGATGGTTCTCATCCTGGAACCCAAAGCCCCTGAGAGCCATGCAGAGATCACATGGGTCTATCTGCACCCCCTAAAACTACTTGCAGTTGTGCATGTCTCGTATTTGTCACTGTATAAATCTGTGTGGAGGAAGGGTCAGTAGATATTATCAGATGTTTTAAGGGGCTTGTGCTCAGACTTATACAAGTATACAGAAGACAGATGGCTCCAAAATATCCCCTCCCCCAAATTAAAATGATCAGAGCAAAAAATGTTACCAGTAGTGTCTCTGAAGGAGCCCAACTTTCTCAAATTTAGAAAGTAGATGTTATCTTTGGTTTGTATTTTTTTAATGCAAAAAAAATTTTTTTTTTTGTAGACAAATTCTACTGCCTGAGACACAATGTAATTATTTGGGAAGGGCTTAGACCTCTGTAATTTTAAAGTTCCCCAGTGATTCCATTGAGTGTGCCAGGCTGGGGACCACTTACTAAAGTGCTGCACACACTGCCTGGCTCACAAGCCATGCTCGGTGGTGACAGCTATTGTGGTCACCATCATGGTCACCATCTGCTCACCCCTGATTCCTGTGAGCCTGCTCTCCACCCATCCTACCCCGAGAGATGGGGATCCAAATTTAATAAACATGGGGAATCAGCTACAATTTTCATTTTTCTTACACATTTTAAAAATTCCATAGATGTAGGTTTAGTCACAAACTGTATGTTTCAAATTAAAGCCATAAAGTTCTATTCTTGACTATAGAGTCTTTTTCTTTGGGTAATGTTTTTCTCCTTTCATTAGAAAGTCTCATTTCCACATGGCATTTTCTATATTACACATACTGCTTAAAGAAACAAAGTATAATAATGACTAGGTTGTTGTATAGGAAAATGAAATAACCATTAAATTCCTTTTTTTTAAGCAGTCAGCCTAATTGAACAATATTTACTGGGCATTGGCTAGATATTGGAATAGAAACTGGGCTAGAATAAAAGGTGAATAAAATAACTCCCCCCCCCCCCCAGTCTGGCTGGTGTGGTTCAGTGGTTGAGCGTCAACCTATGAACCAAGAGATCATTAGTTCAATTCCCAGTCTGGTCACATGCCCAGGTTGTAGGCTTGATTCCCAGTAGGAGGTGTGCAAGAGATAGCTGATTGATGATGTTTCTCTCTCATCAAAATTTCTATCTCTCTGTCACTCTCCCTTCCTCTCTCTCTAAAAATCAATAAAAACATTAAAAATAATTCCCCCAAGCTTTGCCACTTCTAAAAGCAGAAGCTGTAATGTATGAGCATTTACCATGTGTCATGATGCTTTATATGTACTATAGCATCCTACCCCTTTATTGCAATGAAGGACTTTTATTGTCATCTTGTTCCCAAATTACTTAGTGCTTTACAGATCCATCCACAGGATGCACAACCCCTAAGCAAACAGGCTAATGCTACAGGCACTGAGCCAAGCACGTTTTGTTGGTGTGGGGAAAGCATATAGTTCCGAGGTGTGGCACAGAGTAAACACAACAACTGGTAATAGCATCCCCTTAGATCACCCCATAAAAGTGTCAGTCAGTTCAGAGCCAAGGAAACTGAGTCTCAGGAAGGTTGAGGAAGTCACAAGACCGCACTGTTAGGAAGTGTTGTAGCTGGCATTGAACTCTGGCGCCTCCTGCCAAACAGCTGATCCTGTGGGGATATGGATAAACTCACCCACAATTAGCTTCAGCCTCTCCTGACTCAGATGGTGTAGCTGCAGATGAAGTCTCTTCTGGCTGTTTTAGTGTCCAGCTTTCTCTCTTCAAGTTCAACAGTGAAGACTCCCTCTTTGGACATAGTTCTTTATAGTGTTTCTAATAGTGAAAAGGCACAGGCCCCCTGAAGCATTTTTTCCTCTTGAACTCGGGAATTCCCCAAGTCCTGGCAGGAAACTTGAGCCCTATCCAGAAGCGGAGTTCTCCTGGCCACCCTCATCACGAAATCTGTTACTACACCAAATGCATTTCCACCTCCTGCTGACAAAGAGCAGCCAGTAACCAGGCTGTTAACCTGAGTCCTAATTAGGCTGCTTTTTATAATGAGGAGAAGAGTGTGGTTCTAATTAGTAATTTTCCATCTTTTTCTCGTTAGGTGTCTCCCAGTCAAAGCAATAAGCTGTCTGCTTCACACTGGTCCCTTCCCTTGCCAAAAAATAATCCTACTGCAAAACAGAAGCAACAGTAAAGGTGGTAAAGGACAAGAGAGAGCAGAGAGGTTTTATGTGCTGCTCATGAGCTGTGTTCTCCCCAACTCTTTTCTTAGGTCCGTGGTGCTCAGACGGTTGGTTCTGACATGGTTGTGACAGTTGAGTTCACCAATCCCTTAAAGGAAACTCTGCAAAATGTTTGGATGCGCCTGGAAGGTCCTGGAGTGACAAAACCAATGAGGAAAATGTTCCGGTATGTGCTGAAGGGTTGTGGGAAGGTGATGTGGGGCTGTGGGACATTTAGTTCTCTGTGTCTTTTCCAAACTTACATCTAATTCCCAATGAAAATGTCTCAGAAGCTGCCATTACCTTACTGGTATTTCTGTGGGGCATGAAGTAAAAATAGGGCTGGTTTGATCAAACTTCCTTCATTTAATTCCTAAAACTATCCAAATGAGGTTGGTACAGGAATTATCTTCCACAGGGAGGAGAGAAATTTGAGGCTTTGAGAAGTCAACGATTTATCCCAAGCTTATTAGAGTGACACCAAGATTCGGACTCAGGGTGGCTAATTCCAGAACCAAGTGTCAAGCATGTTTGTGCCTTACCACTTACTTCCTCATGTATCAATTCTACTAATGTATCAAATATTTTACTAATAGCATATATGTCAAATATGCTATTCCCTAAGTGTTCCTTTTCTTGGATTATTTCTTCCCAATTCCACCTCCCAGACTTCACCAGCTCAAGCACTCAGGAGAATAAAAGATGAGTCTGAAGAGTTCTAGACTTTCTTCCTAGTCAGGGAACCAATTACTACCCCAGGCCCGTAATAATAGAAATGAAAGTCTGCTTTATTCCAACCTAGCACCATCAGATTGTGCCCGACAGTTCTCAGCTTCTTTGGCTTTTACGGAAAAGTACTGTCACCCATAGAACAGACCAGAATGCTGAGCTAGCACTAATTGTTAGAAAATAATTGTACCTTTTGATCCTACCAATGATCTGAATTCTGCCATCTGGAGCTATATACAAAATAAGGCCCATCTCTCTTCCATCTGACAACTTGCAAATGTTTGCAAACAACTGTCACAACTTCTTTAAGTCTTCACTATACCTGCCCTGACTTTATTCCTCTCGCCTCTAATATGGTTTTAGCTCTCTCCCTCTCCCATAAACACCACTTTGTCAGTATTCCTCTTAGAGTGTGACACCCAGAATAGATCTCAATCTCTGAGGTTTATTACTTTCATTTCTACAACAAATAAGCCTCTGTCGGCATCAATCAATCTAGAAAATTTCCTGTGGGGTGACCTTCTGAGGTATAGAAAGGGAGGTGGGGGCTTTGGAAACTGCCTGATGACCAGATTCGTTGGAGATTGTCCCAATATCCTTTATAGAAGCGACCCTGTTTGTAATCTGTGGGGCAACTACAAGACCTCCTTCACCCCTTCTGGGGCACCTTTAAAAAGCAATTTGCCCACTAAGGGCCCCTGCTTTTCTTTCAAATTACAGTGCCCACAGCTTCTGCACACCAGAAGGGATGCCTGATGCTGGTGGATGCAATAAACAGCAGATAAAATAACTTGAGTGCTTTAAAAAAAATGCAAGCACAAAATATCACAACCTTCCTGTGCTAATAGGAAGGTTGAAGAAGAAGAAAATTAAATTAAAATCAACCCTAGCTTGAGGGAGAGATCAGCAATAATAGCCCTGCTTTGTCAGAAACCATGGTCTCACTCACTCGTTCTCGCACCTTCCAACTTGAATCAGATGCAAGAATCGCTTGGCAAAGTGAAACTTTTCTTCTTCAACACAACCCCCTGCTGTATTCAATTTTTGCTTCTCAATCAGTAACCCCCCGAGCTTCATCTGAGGGTACTTTTGCACCTTTATTCCTGCTACCTTTACACCTTGGCTGTGCCAAGAATCCCACCTTGATCGAAAGCCAATGCATGAAAGAAACAATCTATATGTTAGAAAAAAGAGTAATGCTCACACAGTACAATGACCCACTACTTGGGATGTATAAGGCTCAAAATAGGTGCATTGATTATTGTTAATATCTGACATTAGGGTGGGTAAAGTATAGTGAATAGGAAATGATGAAAGAGACTAGTCCTTACATGGGCATTAGGCAAATGTCCCACTCATACTCTGCTGCCATAGGTGTTATTATAATTACTTCAATATACTGGTCTATGGCAGGTAGGTGACAGACAGGACACCAGTTCCTCCATCTCTAATGGAAATTCAGATCAGGGAGTGGATTTCTCCAAAGCCAGGAAGCTTTATTTTTTCAGTAATGGTCAAAAATTAGGGAGAAATATATAATCTAGTGTATGCTTGGGACTTTGGAGAGAACACTACTTTATCCATTTCCTCCTGACTCCAGCACACACCTTCACAACCAAGAACTGAGCCAGTGATGCCCACAGCCATATTGCCAGAGTTAGAAACACTCCAGAGTGCCCTCTGCTGCCAAAATCTGGTCTAAGAGTGGCAGGTCTATATAAGGACTTGGGTTCTTGAAAAGGGCAATTCTGTAGAAGCAAAATCCTTCACAAGGTTGAGTTCCTTTCTAGAACACACATCTTGAATAGTAAAGGGAGTCACCACTCCGAGGTCCACCCATACCCTTGCAGGGGTCTTAGTAGGTAGAGTGTATCTTGCTCAAAACATTGTGTCTGGAAAGTAGGAGATGGTAAACCGGGGATTGAAGTAGGAACAAGGAAGGTGCTGTCCTTGACCAGGATATAAGCTAACTCTACTCTGAGAAAGTTTACCTTCCTGCCCTTCCCCCATCTCCTCTCACAGAATCTCAGCTTTCAAGTTTATTCACTTGATATTCCCAGGACATAAAATAATTCATCTTCCAGATTCATTTTTCTTCCTTTAAAAATGATCAGGTTCAGGGAGTTATTTCAAGAGAAAAGCTTCCTAACTTTGTGATTTTGGTTTAAATGTTGAGTTTTTCAAGTAGGATGAAAGTTGAGGGCTAGACCCACCGAGGACAAACCATAAAGAGTTGCAGTTTATTATAATAATAATCCCATTTGCCCTCATGTGTTCAAGATGATAAATGATCAGTATATCCCGATGGCTCAGCACATTACTGAGAACCATTTATCACCACATCTATCCACAGGCAAATAAGATTATCCCAGTATTACTCCACTTACCAACGTGGGGAAAGGATTTATTTCTCTTTTTTTCTGTATCTATTTTTCTGTAGGCAAATGCATACTTAGACATGCATGTGTGTCTTCATGTAGCATATTTGTGTTGTGCTCAGACATGATCAGTGTACACGCGTACATGTATGAGATACAGGTGTGAATATCATCATGTGGGTGAGTTTATGAGTGAGCACAAATAATGTAAAGCTTAGAGACTGCAGTTTTTGTGAGAAGTAGTTACCTGCATTACATGCTGCAGGCCAGATTTTTTAGCAGGACAACTATTTCATGAAGTGTTTCTGATTGATCACTTGGGGAAACCAGAGAAGGGAAAATGAATGGATTGGGGTAAAAATAGCACAATTATTGAGAAATAAATATCTCAAAACATATTCTTATTGAATTAATCTCTGCAATTAAGGATGGATAACTTTTTTTCCACATATAGGCAGGAGGAAACTACTGTCCTAAATTTTTTTGCAGGTGGTCCAGGTAGAGAAAATAGCAGCCACAAAGGTGACTGTGATAATAATAAAAATAACACCACATACCTAACACTTGGCACTTCCCATGCCTTGCCATAGTTCTAAGCTCAGTACAAATATAAACTTTTCACACCCTGTTCTATATTCCATAGTATCCATCTTTTACAGGCGAGGAAACCCAGGCGAGGTCAATGATCTTTAAATCCTGAATCATAAGATCAATTTATTGAGTTCAAAAACTACATATATAGGTTATATGTTTGTCCTTTTCACATACTTTGGCTTTTCTATAATTGATTTAAAGAATTTATATAGTCACATTTATAAAGAAAAAAATTATGAAAAGTGTAAGCAAATACCAAATTAATGGAGATATTTAGACTATCAGTGTAAAGTCAATGCCTAGAGTAGCCCCAAAGAGAGAGGTTCCCAAGGCCTGGATGCCTTTCTCAATGGCCACAGATATGAGAGAGAAAGGGGTTTCTTATTTATAATCTGGATTTCTAGGACTTGGGCCTCTTTTCTTTTTTGTCCCAGAGGATACACCCACAGCCAGTGGAACTATATATTGTTATAGTGACATTTGAGGAAATCTTTGGGTTCAAATTTTACATAAGCATATGTCAAGCACAGGTATGTGGCCCATGTGTCTCCCTTCACTCTGGCTCTATCTAAAGTGATTTAGTGTGGGTCCAACCCTGAGAGCAAATGGGAGACCATATGGCTGAGGCCCTTGGACCATTCCAGACTCTCCTTCACACCCTGAGTCCAAAGCTACAGTATTATCCCCAGATACTTTGGTCCCCCAGGTCCCTCCAAGGTGCTAACAAAGATTCCCTCCTCCAGTCCCTGGCCAGTCTATCTATGGATCTATTCACAAAATTCCTCTACATAATGCATTTCTTATTTCTGAACACAAGTGCCCTTATCATGTCCCCCAGTGTGTGTCTCTTTTTTCATCGTCCCAGACCATCTTTTTTCATCGTCCCAGATCATATGGCCATGGAAACTTCCATAAGGCCCTTTGGATCTAAGTTTCCTCATCGGTAGAAGAGACCATTGAAATAAGTGATTTCTAACTGCTTTCCAATCCTCACATGCTGAGCCTCAGTACCCCCTGGAAATAATAAGATCCCTTATCCCTCTTTTCAATTCATTCCCCTGTTGCTCTCCCAGAAAAGCACTGGCCCAGGGTGCCATGCAAAGCCACCCAGTATGTGCCTTCCCTGAGAGTCAGAGAACAAAGACCAGGAATCCACCAAGAACAGCACTTACTTGAGAAATCAAACTTGTGGAAAAGCAAGTGCAGTGATCAAAATGTCATCTTCTTATAGAGTATAGTATACAGTAGTAGAAAGAGCGTGGATTTGGAAATCAGATAAACCTGGGTTTGAATCTCATCTCTGCCCATTAACAGCTCTGTGGTCTTATAAAAGTTTCTTTGTTTGCTTAATCTTCCATTTTTATTAACTTTAAAATATGTCAAATGGTATCTAGCTCAACCATTTTATATATACATATATATATATATATATATATATATATATATATATATATCCTACTGTAATCTCCTCCTGAAGCTGACATGGGTGATATATGTGATATGCCCCAGAGAAGCTTAAAACCTCCTCCTAAAACCTCCTCCTAACCCTTATCTACCTCAGTTATGCACTGCAGTGGACTTGGCCATGAAGCTTGGGAAGGCCTCAGAGCATGGGCTGCAGAGCAAGAGGAGAATACCAAGACCATCAAAGGCTAGGCTCTCTATCAGCAGGCAACCAATGAGGAGCAGAAAAGTGCATGGGCAGAGGATTCAGTTTAGTGGTTGAAACAGGATTACGAATTACAGAGTATGCAGATACTCCAAGTCATTTGGCAGCAAGCAAGGTTATGATCTTGGGCCTGGGAAAAGGTCTATCCCAAGAAGGCTGGTGAGAACTAATCAGAATGTTGGCACCTCAGCAAAGGCTTCCAAGGAATTCAGATAGGAGTCAAGTCACAGATGGGGCCAAGGCAATTCAGTCACATTGGTAAGGCTACTATGAAGGACTGGGAACAAGTTAGAATTGAGTTAACTCATGGGTGGTAGGGATCAGTCCAGCTCCACCATACACTGCATGGACCACATATACTGAGAGACATGTTGATGCATCCAAGGGGAAAAAAACACGGCCCCAGGGACTGTCACTAGCAGAGCTTCAGTAGGGCCCTCCTTTGGGTTGTAACTAGTAGAACTGCCAGTCTTCTAGCCACCATCAACTGAGAGAAGAGAGCAGGGCTTCTCACTGCTTCCTGATCAAGTTGGGAAACTGGATCTGCCTCTGCGTGAAGTAAAAACTTTCCTGTCTTTTTATTCTTTCAGTGAAATCCGGCCCAACTCCACTGTGCAATGGGAAGAAGTGTGCCGGCCTTGGGTCTCAGGCCGTCGGAAGCTGATGGCCAGCATGACCAGTGACTCCCTAAGACATGTGTATGGCGAGCTGGATTTGCAGATTCAAAGACAGCGTTAGGTGTAAATGCACAGGAGGCTGAGATGGACCCAGGCACTTGGCCTCTTCTAATCTTGGCTAAGGAAATTCTAATGCAAAAATAGTCGGCTCTTGCTTTAACTTAGTTGTGAATACCCAGGCAGGACTGGACAGGGTGCCAGAGTGGGGATGCTATCTATTTCAAAGATAGACTTGTCCAAACTCAGGTTATTCATAGTGGGAGCTCGTTTTTCATCACTCTACCTTCCAAAGGATTCTGAGGATTAGCTTTAATTAAGCCCTAATTAAACTCTCATATCTCATAAGAGTAAAAGTCATCATTTATCATCACAAATGGCTGCAGCTTCAAATATCAGAGGACTTCCCTTAGCAAGGGGATGTGCTAAATACCTGGCCTCATGTAAAACAAGATATCTGGCCCCCATTCATATTTTCATAAGGGTTATATACTCCCCCAAATGGAGGGAAACACATGATTCAACCCTAAAATTATATTTCCCTTTCTTAGAAGCAGGTTCTGCCCTCCGTGTCAGAATATTCTTCCCATGGATTGAGGACAACTTCATTTGTCTTCTTGGCAAAGCTCAGGAAAGGTCTTTCATCTTGCACCTGCAGCAAAGCAACTGCCTGCCAAATTTCACAGATTTGCCTTGTGAGAAGATGTGGCCCCATATTAACAAATTGCATTTGTGAGAAACTTAATCACCTAAGAGGAGCTAAGAAAGCAGGTGCAATGCTCAGATCTATTAAATAATGCAGTTTTATGGTGCATTTTATAGGTGGTGTCACATCATGGCCTGACCAGCAGGAACCAATAGCCCTTTAACACTTTCTGGGCTACATTACAGGCATACCTCAAACCACCACAATGAAGCAGAGTATCCTAATAAAGCAAGTTGCAGTTGTTTTGCTGGTGAAGGGTCTTGCCTTCAATTTATAAAAATTGCAAGGATGCCTGAACTAGAAATTAATGAGTCTAGCTTGCAACAAGAGGAATCAGGAATTAGTCTCTTTAATTAGTAATTATACTTCACCTGTCTCTCTGGGATCATTTTGCATACTGATACATTTTAGAGGCAGAATAAACCCAACAATTTGGAGAAGCAGGCAGATTTAGGGACCAAGCCTGTGGGAGGATGGGCAGCCACTAATCCTCTCGTCCTTCACATCACCCATGTTGAGGCCTCAGCTCATCACTCAGATGCTGAGAGGTAATATGGACTCTGCCTTGCAAACAGCTAGTAGTACTGTAGACCCTATGACAGAGGATGCTGACATCATTTGTAATGTGCTCCAAGGTATTTATTTGCAAAGCTGATGCATGGTCAGAATTACCCACTGATATGCCTAGTGTGTGATTTAGGTTGGTAGATTGTGATTCTTAACAAGCAAACAAAAAAGAGCAGAAGAAACCTGAGGAAGATGCCAGAATGGAATTCTTAGTCTATATAACCACATTTCTAAATCTTTGAGACTGTTTATGAGCTTTTAACACAAAGAGTCCATGAAGGTAACTGGCCCCCTATGGGAACATCACACTAACTCTATTAAGTAATCTCCCAGCATTTGCCAAGCCTTCCAATATCCAATTTTAAAGTTAAAGGCATTCTGTGAGACTGTCAATCTGGCTTAATGTAGTATATTCTTATTAACTGGAATGTAATCAAAGCTTAAAATAAAGTTAACCTGATTGTGTTTGCATCCGCACAAAAGTGAGTGCTTTGAATTTTCAGTATAGCATACTACTACTCAACTGCTCAATAAATCACCCTTCATTAGTAGATCATCCACCTGGACAAAAAGACAAGCATTTCTTCTTTCCAAAAATTGACCATCCATGGTATTGATGTCAACCTAAGTTCTCCTCGCTGCTCTCTCTATCTTTTATCCACATTCACTGGAGGAAGACGTTTACATATTTAGTTCAAAAACCAGCTTCTAGAAACTTTCTCATGAATGATCTCATTAATCATTAGAGTAAATCAGTGGCCAAGCCAGCATAAATATCTATCATAATGAATACTTATCATAATGAACACCTTTTGTGAACTTAAAACAGAGATGGAAAATATATGGCAAATATGCACAGGAAAGCCTACATTCATGGAAGACATCACTCAACAATTGCAGCTCATATTGCACCTCAGAGACATTCTCAATACAGTACTCCAGGAAGCTATTACCAACTAATTTGGAGTTGGCACACAAAACTTACGTGCTATGTCTACTTTAGAGCCAGTCCAACTCTTTTAATAGCTTAGATTCTATGCCATATAATAATACTGTGGCTCTACAAGTTATATATTATCAATAGTAAGCAATGTATCTTAGATAGCAGCAGAGATTCTAAATTATACTTTCTGTCTATACTAATCCTCTGTGCCTTTGAACAAATCCTTATTTATAGCTTCAGTGGCTAAAGAGGGGTAACAATACTTACATTTCCACAAAGTTCTTCTGGTGAGTATATCAAGCAAATTTTAACCACAACACATGCAAAACTATGGGCAGATAGATGATAGAAGATAGATAGATGATAGATAGAAAGACAGATAGATAGATAGATAGATAGATAGATAGATAGATAGATAGATATTGTATGGATATATGTGGGTGTTTTTTAAGTACTTTTGCTTCATCAACCTGTAAAAGGAGTAAATATAATTATTTCCAAACTGTTGATGAACTTAAAAAGGTCTAAGAAGCCATGTGTCATGGCAAATTAAGCTGGGGCAGGAGTATGCAGTGTAATCAACCTCTGGCTTTCTGTACCCTGTTTACATCCCTTGTCTCCCCAGAGTTTTAAGAATGCTGATCTAAAACCAACTTCAAGATTCTTTAAAGAGCTGCAGTATAACAGACAAAAACATGCACAAATTTATAATAGTAATGTGGAGGGAAATAGAGTTTGTGCTAGACTCATTGGCAATTAAAAGTCACAGAATTCTAGGTGTAAGCTTACTTATTAACATCCATCCAATATTATTACAAAGTTAATAAGCAGTCAACCAACCCAACCTTCCACTTTATTCACTTTTTCTACCACTCAGACATCCTCCCAAAATTCAGACAGACAGACTTCCAACCACCTATCCATTCTTTATTCCAACCATCCACCTAACCACCCAACCATTCATTAATAAATGCATGCAAGAATGAATTTTAAAAGTATTTATTGAATATTAGGCATTATACTAGAGCTTAAGGATTCAAAAATGAAAAACTCATGGTCCATACCCAGAAAGCATTCACAAGCCAGAGGAGGAGCCAAATGCATAAATAGAGTACAAAGAGATAGATATACCATATGCCCAGAGTACCATGAAAATAAACAGAAAAAGATGCATGAAAACTGCTCCCCCAACATCTGAAAATATAATGGGAAAATATTTAAATAGACTCTTAAAAAAGAATAGGAGATAAGTTGGAGATCATTTGATAGAAAAGAGCTCATGCAACAGCCTAGAGGAAAGAAAGAACATGACCCTTTTAAAGAATTGAAATTAATTTGGCATGAAGAGGTGGTGAATATCCAGCAAAGGGAGGCAGAGCTTTTCATATTCACCATAATGATGCAAGAAATCATTCATGAGAAAGTATCTGCAAAGATTCTTAGCCATAGAAATGCAGGTTTGCGTCAGAGCTAGAATACTTCCAGGAATTAAAATTTGTTCTTTTGGGTCATGTTGAGGAGGGAGGCTAGTAGAGGCTGCTAATAATACACTGGATGCATAACTAAAAAATATAGGTGGGTCAAGATCCAAAGAGTATGGTGTAGAATTCCTACCTCAGGTCAGTATGGCAGGTATAATATTGGGGTGTGGCTACATTTGGATTCAAACGTGGGAAATGAAATGTAGACAAAGTGGAAAAGGTGGCATGTTGGAAGGTGCTGTCCATTTCAAAAACTGATACAAATGTGTGACAGACAAGTTCCTACAGGCTAAAATTTGGGTAGCCATTTAGACATGACAATTACCATGCACAAGATATGCTAAAGACCCAGAATCTTGTTTTGAGGGGCATCCTCACTTTTGTTTTGAAGGCAAAACTCTCCAACTCAGTACCCAAGAAATCCAACTGATTCTAGAGACACTTCTTTCCATCTTAAGGCAAGGTTTTCCTTCTGTTCTAAGCACCTCAACTCATTTAGACTCAGTTTTACTTCCATAAAACTCTATTAAAAAAAGAACACAGGACAACAATGACAACCTCTTTTGAGTATGTCTGTCAGAAATTACTCTTTAAAAACAAACATAAATAAATGAGAAGTGGGGGAAAGCACCTCAGTTGCAGCAGAAAAACTTACTAGAAAATTGTGCTCACTCCAAAAACAATTGACTTCTTTAAAAAGACGCTTGGTAAGCTTACTGCTGATTCAATTCCTGAACTCCTATTAATTTTCACATTAATTAGCTATTGTTCTAGGACAAGTAATTATCTAAGCAATATTTCACCATCCTGAAACTAATCAAACATAAGGGTCCTAGTGAGTATTTCTATTAGTAAAAGCAAGTGCCTATAACACAGAAAGGATTCTTTCTCTTCTTTCTGATTTGAGCTAGTGGGCAAATATAGCATGTAAAATAATTACAATCAGACTTAGAATTTATCTTAAAGTGATAGAGTATCATCTTGGCCAATGTGGCTCAGTTGGTTGGAATGACATACTATGCACCAAAGGGCTGTGGGTCAGATTCCCAGTCAGGGCACATACTCAGGTTTAGGGTTCAATCCCCAGTTAGGGTGTGTACATGAGGCAACTGATCAATGTTTCTTTCTCACATTCTCTCTCTCACATTGATGTCTCTCTCTTTCTCTCTCTCTCTCTCTCTCTCTCTCTCTCTATCTCTATCTCTCTCTTTCCCCTCTCTCCCCCTCTCCTTCTCTTCCTCTCTAAAATCAATAAAAATTTACCCTTGGGTAAAGATTTTTAAAAAATGCATTCAGGAGATTTCTTTAAAGTCAAAGAGTATCAATAACCATCAGATATCATTACTTCTCTCATTGACAAGTGGGGTGCAACTTCTCTCCCCTATCCGTGATTCTATATGGCTCTATGGTTACATTGGCTGACGGAATGTGGTAGAAACAACAAAATCAGTTCTTAGCCAAGGCCTTAGAATAGGGGTGTCGAACTCAATCAGAGAAGGTGCCAAAATCTAAAATCCAGCCTAAATCGCGGGCCGAATGGTTTACTGAACAGTCATAAACTGTCATTGTGATGGAAACGCAGCAGAGTGCAGTGATGACAGCGCGGTGTGGGCCACATTGCAAGGCCTGGCGGGACGGATTTGGCCCGCGGGCCTTGTGTTTGACACATGTGCCTTAGAAAATGGTAACTTTCACTTGTCTCTTGAAATCATTCTCTATGGAAGTATTGAGTTTCCATGTAAAAGTTCAACTACTTTGACAATGTCATACTGAGAAATCTGCATGTAGATGTTCTTGTCAACCATTCTTGCTGAGTTCAGCCTTCCAGCTACTCCCACAAAGCACCAGACAGACAATGAAGCTATCTTGGCCCTCTAAGACCAGTCCATCTACCAGCTGAATACTATCAAGTGACCTCAGTCAATGTCATTTAGAGCAGAAGACCCACTATGCCAAGTCTTACCCAAATGCTTGACCAATCAAATTATGAGATATGTAAAATGATTATTGTTTTAAGCCACTAGGTTTGATGTCATCTATAAAGAAGTAGAACATAATCAGAGCACTTACTCCAATAATCTCAGAAAGGAGAACAATTTACTGACTAAATACTATTCTTGCTTTAAAGAAATATCAGTGTTTTGATCATCATTTTTCCATTCTGAAAAATGTATAGACATGTAAAGTTTGTTGTTACTTAAGAGTCTCCATAGATTTTAAGAGACCTAACATGTGTACTCCCAAGTCTAATTTAAGTATTGCCAGTGCCTTTAATTCTTCCTCTTAAGCTATGGTTTTTCTGGACACTTCATCACCTTCAGCTCCATCAAGATTTGGCAGATGCCATTAGGGATAGCTTGAAATTGAGAGATAGGGCACAAAAATGAATGATAACATTGCTCTTTCACAAAGACTTAGAAAATAGGGCCACTCCATTGAGAACCTCAAAGAGGTTTCACATCCTCTACCACCCTCACAAAAGCAGCTTTCCTATGAACTGAAATACTAGGAAATAGTTAAATAGTCTGGTCATTAATGTACATTCCATTTTTTTCTCCCTAAACATTTAAAAATGCCTTCATTTGCACAGAAGTCTACACTGCTTTAGCTCTGAGTGAAATACAATAGAACAAAGTAATTTATTTTTATGTTAGTTATACCTAAACCAAAATTCGTGGTTACTACTACAGCTAAGTCCAATAATGGCCTAAAACCAGTTTCTGGTTAAAGGTGACTTGTAAACTAGTCATAGAAGTAGGAAATGTTATCCTTGTGCCACAGCTGATGGCATGACACTAAAACTGTCCTGCCCTCTAGAAATGTGTCCTCTGTACCCACCAGTGGTTATGAGTATCAATTTTCCTGTATAGCCTCTCTTCTACAAGATTATTTGTGCCACAGATGTGCCCCACATTTTTGTGCAGTCTTTCATCAAAGCACCATCCAAAACCCACAGAAAGTCACCTACCCATAGCCCCTGACAGAGGCACGGAGTTAGTCTCTCTGATGTACTCTCATTGCTCTTGCCTGTGCTCAGCAGGATAGCATGGCCCTCAGAAAACAGAATAGCATCTAATTTGCGATTCTATACCTTTTCATCAGATGAGAGATTCCTAAACTAGGTAGACCATGCCCTTATATTATAAATCATGGCATTTAATGTAGATTCTGAAGGTTTTCCTACCTAATAACATAATGATATTTTAACCTTTACTATTTCCAGTGCCAGTTTCTTATGGCTATTACCCATATTTTAAATATGGACACCTGTATCTTTCAGAAACTTTCAAATGACAAGTTCACACCCCCATCAAGACCAAGCCTATTCAGGCTAAAGTGCCCATGGTGTCAACATGCTGCTGCCAAGCTTACTTTTCCATACATTGCTTTTATTATAGATGTAAGGCTGAGCTCATGATTATTATTTTTTTTTCTTGCCTATAACCATGAATTCAAAAAATATGATTCTAATAAAGGAATCTGCCTTTTAAGCTGATCATTAAAAGAGATGCCTGGTATCTTCAGTAATATCCCAATTAGCTACATTTGAGCATACAATTTTAAAAGCCCAGACAGATTAACAAAATGTTATTACTGACATAAAATTGAAAAATAGGTATAATACGATAAAAAAAAAATTCTATGATTAAAAAACAATAGGTTTCAATGATAGATTCGCTATCAATGTTTAGCAAAAAATGAAGGTCATTATCTGGCAAATTTGAGGGGATAAAAAAGCCTGAGCTCATCTAGGAAACCTAAATATTGAGAACATACTATAAAAGAATTCTACTTCCACTATTTTTTTCTTTAATCCTGGGTATCTTCTTTAAAAACCTAGTTTAAAGACAGCTCTTCCAACTAATACTTAATGTGTTGTTCTGTTAGTGCTCAATACACTTCAAATAATAGCAGGTAACAAAGCACTGGCTGTATATGGTTCTTCAAAAATTAATGCATCAGATCAAAACATAAACTCGGAGGATCCAAGATGGCTGCTCAGGTAGACACCTAACCGCAGCAGCACACAACAATTTCAATGGAATACAACTAAAATGTAGAGTGGACATCGCCCAGAGCTACAGGTAGTCGACTGACTGAAAATTCTACAACAAGAAGGAAAGAGAAAACCAGAAGGAAAATCAGAGGAGCTGAAAAAAAGCCTAAGGTAGGAGACATGCTGCGTGCCCGCATGCACGCACCCTGAGACGTCGCAGCCAGAGAGGAGGAGAGGGCTGGGTGCTGCCTGGCGTTCTCTAGCAGGAAGGAAATAAAACCCCCAGCCTGGGCTGAACCCCCGAACCGGCAGTGCTGAGCCCAAGTTATGAGCCAGACCCCGGGGACCCAGGCTCTGGCAGGGGGAGACAGGGCTGTGAGGCGGAATCCCAAGCGAGCAGTGAAAAGCAGGGCCCCCGGAGTCGCACGCACATTGTGCGCAGAGGACTGAATGTTGACTTTGATGCTGGATTACCCTAGCCGGAGGAAACAAAGCCTCCGGCGGCGCTGAGCCTCAGTCTGGACTGCTCTGAACCCCAGTCCTGGACCAGACCCTGGGGACCCAGGCTCGGGCAGGGGGAGACGGGGCTGTGAGGCGGAATCCCAGGGGAGTGGCGAAAAGCGGAGCCCCCAGAGTCGCGCACACTGCGCACAGAAGACAGTCTGTTGACTCTGATCCTGGACTCCCCTAGCGCGAAGGAGAAAAAAAAAAAAAAGCTCCAGACTGGAGTAATGCGACAGGGAGCAGGAGCCCCTGCCGGACACCAGCCAGCCAGGCGCCGGCAGGGAGCCGGGTGACGGGGCCCCCAGGTGGAGGGGTGCTCCTGAGCCATCGACCTCTGAGCGCGGGCAACCGAGTCAAGGCCGGGGGCTGCTTCCTGGGCAGCGCCAACCCCGGCAACAGGCTGGAGCAGCGCGGGAGCCCTCGGAGAACAAAGGGGTGCCACAGGCCAACCTGCTGAGCTCCCAGGACAGGAGGAAGAAACCAAAGTTCTCAATGTGAAGACATCAAGTGAGAGCAAAAGATAGTAAAATTACTTAAGAAAGAATACAAAGAAGATCTTGAAAATTCAAAGACTAAGTCAGAACTCAACTCACCAGCCAACATTGCAACATAAATGCGTTTAAAAAAAAAAAAAAAAAAAAAAAAAGGACAGAATGTTGGAACAGTGGCGGCCAGGCCTAGAGTGCCCAGGCACAAAGCAATGGCAACCGGGCCCGGAGCAGCAACGGCCAGGCCCCAGAGCAGCAGCAGCCAGAACCAGAGCAACAACAGCCAGCACTGGAGCAGCCAGACCTGGGGCAGTGGCAGCCAGGCCTGAGGCGGAGGCAGCCAAGCCCAGGGAGGCCAGTCCAGGAACACCCAGACCCAGAGTGGCCGGGCACGAAGAAGCCGGGCCCAGAGCAGCTGGGTTGGGAGCAGCCAGGTCCAGAACAGCAGTAGCCAAGCCCAGAGCATCCAGGCTGTGAGTGGCCAGACTCGGAGCAGCCGGGCCCGGGGCAGCCGGGCCCAGAGCAGCCGGGTCTGGTGCGGCCAGGCCCGGAGCAACGGCTGCCAGGCTGGGAGCGGCCAGGCCCAGAGCAGCCGGGTCTTGTGCAGCCAGGCCCAAAGCAGCGGCTGCCAGGCTGGGAGCGGCCAGGCCCGGAGCAGCGGTTGCCAGGCTGGGAGCAGCCAGGCTCGGAGCAGCGGCTGCCAGGCTGGGAGCGGCCAGGCCCGGAGCAGCAGCTGCCAGGCTGGGAGCGGCCAGGCCCGGAGCAGCCGGGTTGGGTGCAGCCAGGCCCAGAGCAGCGGCTGCCAGGCTGGGAGCGGCCAGGCCCGGAGCAGCCAGGTCTTGTGCAGCCAGGCCCGGAGCAGCGGCTGCCAGGCTGGGAGCAGCCAGGCTCGGAGCAGCGGCTGCCAGGCTGGGAGCGGCCAGGCCCGGAGCAGCAGCTGCCAGGCTGGGAGCGGCCAGGCCCGAAGCAGCCAGGTCGGGTGCGGCCAGGCCCGGAGCAGCAGCAGCCAGGTCCAAAGCAACTAGGTCGGGAGCGGCAGTGACCAGACCCGGAACAGCTGGTTGTGCAACGAACCAGAGCAACAGAGGCCAGGCCCAGAACAGCTCACTCTTCGCCTGCCCCTGCCCCACGGCTGCCTCTCAGACATGGCTGGAAACTTTTGTGGGAACTTGAGGGTCTGCTGAATCAAGTGATGAAGGCTTAGATCTGGATGTGTTGAGTTAGTATAGGGCTGGGGTGTTGATCTGTGAGTGCCTTGGGTGGGGCCTAGATGAGGCTGGTTAACCTATTTGGAAATGTCTTTTGTGTGAAATGTATCATTGGGCATGTGGTGGTATTCTTGATATGAGAAAATGCTAAGTAACTGATTTACTATCTGAAAAGGGATTTACTATCGGGAAAGGGAGGGAGGAAGAGACTGAACATAAACTGCACCTATGGATGAGGACAATGGGGAATGGGAAGGGGGCGGAGGGTGGGGTGGGAACCTGGTGGAGGGGGGAAGAAATGAGGAATCTTTGTAACAATATGAACAATAAAGATTGATTTAAAAAAAATTAATGCATCAGATAATTATGTATCCAAAAGCTACCTAAGCTATTACGATTTATTATCATTATTATTACTAATATAAAATTCTATTAAAATTCCATGGCATACTTGGTCTTTTGCTGAATTGAGAAGGAACAAAAAGTCCATCCAAAGTAGTGAAATAATAGATTGGTCTTGGGCACTGCAAGAAAAAGTATAATTGATAAAACCCCTTTCAAAAACTATTTGGTGGCAACTACTAATCTGAATTTATGTAGTGACCCAGTAATTCAACTCCTAGGTATAGTTCTAACAGAAATATTTACATATATTCACCAAAAAATAAGAGTGTTCAAAAATGTACATAGCATTCAAAATAATCGCCCCCAAAAGTTAGAAATCCAGACATGGCTTACCTGGGTGCTCTGGCTCAAAATTTTTCACAAGGCTGAGATCAAGGTTAGCAGGGTGGTGGTCTCATCTGAAGGTTCAAGAGAGACTTTGCTTTGCAGTTTATTCCTGGGCTCCTTACAGACTGGTGAACTGAGGGCTTCTGTTCCTTTTTGGCTGTTGACTGGAGGCCTCTCTCCATTCCTTATCATGCTGGCTTTCCCATAGGGCCACTCACTACTTGACACCTGACATCCATCACAGTGAGAAAGCAAGAGAGCAAAATAGGGCAAGCAAGACAGAAGCCAAAATCATTTTGTAACCTAAACTCAGAATGAAACCTATCATTTTTGTCATATTCTGTTAAAAGTGAGTCACTGGGTCCAGCCCACAGTCAAGGGGAGAGGATTACACAGGGCATAAACATTAGGAGGTAGAGATCATTTGGGGTGATCTTAATTATACCTCAATTTATGGGAGAAAATATTCTTAGAATTGCCAAAGTAAAGGCACTGGATCTTGCTACACAGATATTTTATTTCATAGTGATCTTCCATGGCCTGAGTACTTATCCTTCAATATCTATTGAGTTCTAATTAGTTTTCTTGGAGGTTCTTTCTCCTTAACAGAAGTCATGAAGCTTTAAATTTCACTCTTGACAGAACACCATCTGACTAGACCCAAATAAGCCTCTTTAACCAGCTAGTCTACTTTTCTGGATGCTAGGTAGAGAAGAGTTGCTGTTTTCACTACAGCATCACATTTTAGACAGAGCTTAGGAAAGAACTTGAAAAATCAATGTTCTTCACCATTAATATTTGGGTTCCTTCAACTGGAACTCATCTCATTGTATATGAAAACCAGTAAATACAACAGAAATTATATGTCAGACCATATGTTAACATGTGGGAAAATAATACCCTTTAAGATTAAAGTTGATTATTGCTGGGGCTGACCAGCAGCCCCTGAATGACAGATGAACAGATTACTCCGACACAGTTTCACTATGAGGGAGAGAGCTAAGGGACAGCCTGGCTGAAGAAGCCAGACAGCCTCAGTTGCCTTCCTTGTTATGTTTTTATTGAAATTTTTCTCTTTAAATACATTAAGTGGGGTGAGTAATCTTTGGAGGACACGTGTTTACATTATCCTCTACCCAAGAGCATCCAGGGATTAAGCATAAGGATTCCATTAAATACCCAAGGATCTGCACATGCACAGACTTTTTTGGAAAGGTCAAGGAATAATTAGGGGTGCTGCTTTCAACGCTCTTCTAAATCTCCCCTAAATTGGGATTATGATAAACAGGGCAGGCAGCCTTCCACACACTTTCCTTTTCTCAGAATGTCCTCCTCACAAGCTTTCCAATCAAGTCTTATGCTTCCCCACAGATTATCTCTTTCCATCTCTGTTGTGCTTTGGCATGACTTACCTAACAATTTCTGCCAAATGTTGAAAGAAGTTGTAGTTATCTGACTGACCCATCACGATGATTTTCTTTGCCAAAAAATGACTAACAGTCCCAAGTGACTAAAATAGATTCCATTTAGGCAAGCATCCACTTTTCAACTCAGAAGAGAAACTCTGTGGTTCTGGTGCATGCATCACTGTGTACCTGGTACAGAGTAGCCTGTCAATAAGCATTTGGTAGATGAATGAATGAAAAGAATGGAATAGGGATGGAGTATTATTCTCCCTGTACTCCATCATTCAGGCTGCCCCTTGTCATTTTGGTCACTGCCATTCAGGCATTTTCCATATCACTAAAATCTCAAAGTCCTTTGTCCCCAGGCAGTTTGTTTCCTCTTTACCATTCCGCCTTCCAGAATTGACCTAAGCATCAAAGCTCAAATAATATCAAAAGAAAATGAGTCAAGATGAGATGAGAATCAGAACTTAGCTGTTGAGCACAGCTTATATTAACATAGATAGACAGTGGTCTATCTGGTCCTCCCTGGAAATGAAATATTTGGAATCATTCTAATCTGAATTCCTCCAACCAAGTTTTCCCAGAAACATAGCTCCCATTTTTTCAAGCACCCTCAAAACAATAATCAGAGTCCAAAATAGCCCTTTTCCCTCCTCATGCTACTGCCAAAATGATTTTAAACAATTCTGCAGAAAACATCAGTCACTATAAGCTTCTTCTGTTGCTAAGATTGGAGTTCAGGATGAGGGTGGTTTTAGGAAATCTACAGATGAAGCTGATACCGTAGAAGAAATAAGTTGAGCTTTTATTTTATATCTAAAAACTAGACACCATGTATTAACCTTCCAACAAATACTTCTCACAAATTTCTCACCAGAAACCAAACAACTATTTAAGGCAGTGAGCACCAAATTGGAGATGTCCAAGTGGCCTTGGCACTCAACCCATTCATTTCAAATGGATTGTTGAGGATTGCTAAACTAAGCAAAAGAATAATAAGATGATTTCTAAAGACACTTACAATTTCAAGAATCTATTATTACAAGATTCTGTATTTGATATAATATAATACCTAGTATTTCCCCACCAACACTGAGCTGAAATACTCACTGTGTCATTCATAGATTGTGTTTGTAGTGTATGTAAATAAGAATTTTATTACCATAACCTTAACCCATAACGTAAGCCTCATAAGTATGCCTTTCTAGCCAACTGTTTTTATCAGATAAAGACAATATTTGCTTTGAGTGCCAAATGTGAAAGACTTATGATTTATTAGTTGGATTCCAGGCTTTTTCCACAGCACCTGAGTCCCAATTTTTAATGACAATTGCATCCCTATTAACAACCCATGCAGGGAAAACAATGGCCTGGGAGCAATGAGATGTTAAAGTCTATGTAACTAATAATAACCCTGGCTGCAAAAATGACATAATTATATTAGCAGGTTGGAATATTTAAAGTTTTAAGAAACACAGCCTACATATTAGAGGCATGCATTCATTGGAAAATACATGGCACCCTGTGTTGCATAGACTTATTCCTAGTTAACTACCACCCAGAATATGGATAAGCTTTCAGATAGCTAGAATGAGAAGACAGGTCTGAGGGGAAATGCTGTCAGGAGCAATTCAGCTGAAGCCCATGTGATGAGATGAAGGCTTATCCTCCAACAAAGTTAGCTGGAAGAGGGACTCCTCCTTTAACATAGGAAGTGTTAGGAACACCCAGGTAGAAAGGGTAGGCCAAAGTGGTAGGCCAAAGTGAATACAATGAAGGACCTAGGCCCAACGGGGTCACTATAAAATAGGAAGACAGGGCATCCAAGGTAGCAAATTGTCCCCTACTTTAACAACTCATATCCGCTTAATATTACCCTACCTTCTCCCCCACCGCTCCTCTTCAGAATTTACCAATTCTCTGGTACTTAGGTCGTGGTCCTTAGGAACCATATTTCTCTTACTTTATCCACCAGGGGGCGATAAAAAGTCTTCTGTGCAACAGAGCTGAGCTAGCTGATACTCTGAAGGTTCAATCCCCATAGTCTATAACCCTACTGAAAGTCATAGAAAATGAGATTGTGTGTTTTATAAAGAATAAGGCGTTATAATATATAATTATTAGTTTCTGTGTCCTTCATCTTAACAGAAGGGAAGAAACAACAGTTCTGGGCAGAAAGAATGATGTTCAAACTCCATTCTTGTGTCTGTCCTTTCATCTTCCCTGGAGTAATTTTCTGGAAAAGAAAAAGCCTGTAATTCCAGATATACAGATGTCTCATTTAGAATTAAATAGATGTCTATTATTTCCAAATTCTTGGGGATTTAAAGTATGAGAACTATACTCACGGGAAAATATGAATTAAAAGAAATGATGCTATGAAAAAAAAAGAAAATTCCTTGTCTTAAAAGACTAGTGCTGACACCATATCCCCAAATGTAAATGCATTGGCACTGAGTCCTAAGAAAGGGTGGGAGGGATTTCACAGGAAACTGACTGGAAACTGACACACCATGACTCAGGGCTGCCTCTTTTCATAGACTTCATCTCAGACTCACTATAGCTCTACCCTCACTTCTCCTGGCCCTCAGGGAAGGTTCTCAGAATTTTTACCTCCCCTTCACACCCTTTCTCTACTTTGGCTCATTGCATATGCATGTGAAAAAAATTAGATTGTGGAATTCTAGGAAAGTATAATAAAGATGCAGGACCTCACTGTGACTAATTCTTAAATGAATCCACATTAAAATGTGGTCATTTCTGAGTACTATCAACCAGAGAGCTCAATAAAAGAATTCTAGATTTACATATTAAGGAAGCTTAGGATAGAGACAATAGCCTTTGTCTCTATGCAGTCACTCTTAGCAGGACCTAATTTCATTGACTTTTATGATAATGCCTCTTAAATCTGTTAACTTTAATTGCTTCTTATGTATAAAGAGAAAAGAAAGATATGGAAAAGACTAGTGAAACACTATTTAGAAGTTAAATGATAAAGGTATGATTCTGCACAGGAAACCTTGGTGGGTGCCTTCTGAAATCTAACCGCAAAGTCCCCAACTCTGGATTCTCCTCATACAGTCCACTCTGTCCTCCTTCTGTCAGAGACCACGGTGAGTGGCTGTACCAAAATTTTGTGCATTAGCCTTTTAAGTTGATACCTGCATTTTTAGCTGTCTCTCCCTGGAAGACAGCAACTCCATTGCTTTTCACAGCCAGATGTATGTGGGCACCTTTCTTAGTTCTAATGCTCTAAGCTGAGTAGCCCAGCTTGAGGTTTAATCCTCAGAGTTCTCAGTGGGAAACCCCACAGTTGAGATATCCCTCTGGAACTTCAGCTGCTTGGCAATCCCTTTTGCACCTCTGCACTTCCTACCAGTCTCTATGTGGTCTCACCTTTCCATCACTGGTTATCAGGGTTATCTCCAGCAAATCTTCAGTTGATTATTCAGGATGTTTTTTCTTTATTTTAGTAGTAATTCCAGTTTGGTCCTGGGAGAGTGTCAGTGTAGCTTCTACTTACTCTGCCACCAATTTGGAACTCTCAAAAAGAAGTTATTTTAACTAATCAGTTAAATTAGTAGTTTTCTTTCTGTCACGCTTTCCTTTGTTCAGGTGACATTAGACTTTCCACAGGCATTTTGAGGGCCTAGATTAAAAAGAATAGATTAAGAATAGATCCACTTTGTAGTTAGTTCCATACACTCATGTGTCCTTGACTGTAGTGAAGTTATTGATAGTTCTCTCAATGTAATAACAACTTTCAGGAACCATCTCTTATTCACAAATGTAAAGTGAACTCTACCTTGGTATAAATGTGACCAAGGTGGTCCTCAGAAGTATGTGGGAGAAATGAGATTTAAAATATAGAGAGCTTCCAGCTAGTCTGTGTAACCTTGTAAACTATGGATTCAATTATTATTGATGCCAAGTCAAAATGAAAGAGCTCTTCTGTCAGCTATATACTAAAAAATACAGCATGAATAATTCTAAACACAACATATGTCTGACTTTATGTGAGTAATGTAAAATAGAATTGTGAAAATTCTTAACTCTATAGCACACAAACAATTACATCAACATCTATACTCACATGTTTTGTATTAGGTCTAGTAATAATTAATGTCGTTTTCTAATATTAATATTTTTTAAAATCGAATTTATTTAAACAATACAACAAAATTTAATCAACAATATAGTTGCCGTTGTTTTCTACTACTTGTGCCCAACGCTCAGGAAGCATTTTAATCCCTCTGTTGTAAAATTCTTGTGATTTTGATGCAAAAAATTCGGTCAATGCATTTTTGAGGCATTCTTCATTATTAAATTTTTTTCCAAGAAGAAAGTTTTGCAAAGAACGAAACAAATGGTAATCGGAAGGGGCAATATCAGGAGAATATGCAGGTTGAGGGAGAACTTCCCATTCCAACTGGCGCAGTTTTTCAGCAGTGATTCTTGCAGTATGCAGTCGTGCGTTATCCTGATGAAGAATTACGCCCTTCCGATTAATCAGCGCGGGTTCTTTTTCTCTTAAAGCTTGGGCTAACCTTTCCAATTGGGCACTATACACTGCACTTGTAATGGTTTGGGTAGATGGTAAAAGTTCATAATGAAGAATTCCTTTAAAATTCCACCAAACACACAACATCACTTTTTTCGCATGCAAGTCAGGTTTTGGCGTGGGCTGCGGAGCCTCATTTTTGTCCAACCATTGAGGCCGCCTTTTCAAATTAACATACAGCACCCATTTTTCATCTCCAGTAACAATTTGCTCTAAAAACGGCAAACGATTTTGACGAGAGAGGAGCGAACTGCAAATTGTGACTCTTTGATTACGGTTGTTGTCGGTCAACTCATGAGGAACCCATTTTCCAAACTTTTGGACTTTGCCAAGTGCACGCAATTGATTGGAAATTGTTTTTTGTGAACAATTTAAAGTTGTCGCAAGCTCTTGTTGGGTAATTTGAGGATTTTGCACCAAAAGAGCTTGAAGAGCTTCTTGATCAAAATTGGACACACGGCCTCGACCACTCTTGTCATCTAACGAAAAATTTCCCTCGCGAAATTTCTCAAACCAACGCTGGCATTTTCTGGTGCTAACTGCATCTTGACCAAGAGCACTACAGATGTTTTTTGCAGCCTCACTTGCTTTTCTTCCTAATTGGAACTCGTAAAGCATGCAGTGCCGAATATGCTCTTCATCCGCCATCTTCTGAGCCCTAGTTTTGCAACAAAAACCAAACCAAACACAAACTTTTTCAAGCAAAACTTGTTAATTGCACTTCACACGTTCTGTAGATACCACGTGTTTGAAGGTTATGTCAAGACAAGTCAACCCCAAGCAAGATTAAACGAATGTTTAAAAACGACATTAATTATTACTAGACCCGATACCTCCAAATATCAGATTACATGTAAAGTACTAAGATCATTTTCCAGAGCTCTCATAGGACTAAGGGATAGCTGAAAACCAACAGCCTTCAATAGAGATTTCAGAAAGAGAGTGCCTTAGAAATATGCTAATCTAGTCCTGAAGTAAAGGCTACTCTTGACTTCCCCTATTATAACTTAAAATTAGGCTTAAAAGGTTGGAGTTGATCCTCAAGGATATTAAATGCATGTAATAACAAATATTAATACTCTATTGACTTGAACAAAATACAGAAACTCAAAAAACAGTTTCTATAAAAATGTAGCCATAATAAAATTAAAATGTATTAGACAACCAAGGAAACAGTAAAATGGTAGTAACCATAACCAGGTGAAAAATAAGTCAATATAAACAAACCCAGAAATAACAGAAGTGATTATAATAATCAATAAACTAATAACCACAAAACCATTATAATCCTTAAAATATATATATATACATACATGATAGAATTTCTAGAAAATTATACACATAATAAAAGGAAAAAATAGAAATCTTAATAGAGTATTGGAAAATATTTAAAAATAACTACATGGAAATTCTAGCATTAAAAAATCTTTAATTATAAAGAAATAAAGTTAACTGGATTTTTTTGACAGTAGATTAAATAATTGAAGACAGGCAATAAAAACTATTCAAAAAATACAATAGTACACAAAGGGGGGAGGGAGCTAAAAATTGAATAGAGCCTCAATGACATATGGAACAATGTCAAATGATCTACAATATATATAATTTGAGTACTAGAAAAAGAGCCAGAGTGGGGAGGAGAGAGAAAACAGAATATGAATATCCTATCTAATAAAAGAGTAATATGCAAATTAACCATCAATCTGCTACATCCACAAGCCACACTCACTAGCCAATCAGGAGTGAGTATGCAAATCACCCCAACCAAGATAGCTGCATCTGCAGAGTGAGCAGGAGACTTAGGTTTCCCTGGCAATGAAGGAAGCCAAGCTTTCTGCACACCCTGGCTAGCCCAGGCCTCCACTCAAGGCTACAAAGTTTCAATTATAGAAGATAAATAAATCCCAATAAAAATGGCTGTGGCCACAGAGCAAGCAGGAGGCTTGGCTCTGCTGTAGACTATAAATTTTCAGTGATAAAAGATAAATAAATCCCAGATCCAGGGGCTCTGCTTGGATTGTCAGGAGGTGTAGCTGGCCTGCAAACCACCACAGGCCCCTCACCCAGGCTGTCCCATGCCCCAAGGGAATCCTCACCCTGATCCGGGACACCCTTCAGGGCAAACCATCTGGCACCCATCTGTGCACCAGGCCTCTATCCTATCTAATAGAAGAGCAATATGCAAATTGACCATCACTCCAACACACAAGATGGCTGCTCCCATGTAGTCAAAGATTGCTGCCCCCAGGTGGACACAAGATGCCCGCCACAAGATGGCCAACAGGGGAGGACAGGTGGGAGGCACCAGGCCTGCAAGGGAGGACAGTTGTGGGTGATCAGGCCAGCAAGGGAGGGCAGTTGGAAGGGATGAGGTCTACAAGGGAGGGCAGTTGTAGGCAATCAAGCCTGCAAGGGAGAACAGTTAGAGGTGACCAGGCCAGCAGAGGAGGGACGTTGAGGGCAACCGGGCCTGCAAGGAAGGGCAGTTAGTGGCAAACAGGCTGGCAGGGGAGCAATTAGGCATCAATCAGGCTGGCAGGGGAGTGGTTAGAGGGTGATAAGGCTAGCAGGCAGAAGTGGTTAAGAGCAATCAGAAAGGCAGGCATGCAAGCAGTTGGGAACCAGCAGTTCTGGATTGTGAGAAGGATGTCCAACTACCCGTTTAGGCCTCATTAGGCCTAAACAGGCAGTCAGATATCCCTTGAGGAGTCACAGATTAGAGAGGGTACAGGCTGGGCCAAGGGACACACACCCCTGTGCACAAATTTCATGCATCAAGCCTCTAGTGAGTTAATAATTTGATTTTTTTAAATGAGTTTCTCTGGGCTTCCAAGACACATTATATACAAAGGTGGCTTAAAAAAAAAAAAAAAAACTTAACTTAGCAAAACAGCAATGAAAAGAACTTTCTGGAACCTGATAAAATTCACATTTAACCTAATCCTTTATGGTGAAACACTGAACTTTCCCCTGTTATAATTGGGAACAATGTACATATATTCTCTTACCACTTCCAATCAACAATAGGAATGGAGGTCCTATTCAGGACCAAAAAAAAAAAAAAAAAAAAGGAATAACAAAGCAGACATAAGAATTAATAAAAATGTCTTTATTTACAGATGACATGATTTCTACCTACAAAATCCCAGAAAATCAAGACAGACTATATGATGCCAATTAAATGAAATACAAGAACAAGCAAAGCTAATCTATATTGATAAAATTCATGAAATGTATTGCATTCTGTGGGTACAGATGTGGGCCAGGATGGACTTTGAAGGGACTTGAAAGATTTTTCTGAGATGATGAAATATTCTGCATCTTGATAGGGGTGGGTATTACTCAGGCATATGGTTCTTTCTCTAACCTCAGGTAATTTTCTCACAGACATACATAAACCAATTATCTGCTGAACACTGAAGAACAAGATTCTTGAGTAAGACATCACTGCACAAATGGCTTAGATATTTTTTGGCTAATCTATATAAAACAAACAATAAGACAAAAAGTGTATGTTTGTATATTTTATGCAATTTGGAAGGATAGAATGAAAATATTCAATAAGAATAGCAGGTCTAATACCAATTTACTATTTCTTCTGATCCAAGTGTGAGGGGATAAAAAGAATCTAGGATTAAAATCAAGTTTCATCTCTTAGCAGGCTCTAATCATGTACCAGATGGGAATATTTACAATATACCCACTGGTAGCTGGTTTCAGACCACATCAGAAAATGACCTGATAAACTACACAAGTGGCATACCAAAGGCAGGTCTCAGCAGACACCAGAACCATCTGGGGCAAATTTTGCTTCCAGGTTAAACCCCCACGTGACATCTCCATACAGTGTAGGTGAGGTCAATCTTCACGGTGAACAAACCTGAAGATCAACCTCACACACAGATGAGCCAACAGCAATCAAGATTCTACTACAACAGGAGGATTTACATAACCCATACAAAGCACACTCTTGGAGCACCCAGCTGAAGTGAAAAAATGAATTATACCACTGAGCCACAAAGGACATCTATTATATAAGGCCACTCTCCCATGGCTAGGAGACATAGTAGATCTACCTAATATACATAAACAAGTATAGAGAGGCAGCCAAAATGTGGAGACAAAGAAACATGTCCCAAATGAAAAAATGGGGGGGAACCTTCTGATAAAGAACTAAATGAAATAGAGACAAGCAATCTAGCAGATACAGAGTTTAAAACAATGGCAATAAGGATGTTCAAATAACATAGGGAAATAATTGGTAAACTCAGTAAGAACTTCGACAGAGAGAGTAAGCATAAGAAATTATATAGAAACTATGAAAAAGTACCAGTCATAAATGAAGAATATAACATCTGAAATAAAAAAATATATCAGAAAGAATATTAGATGAAGCAGAGGATCAAATAAGTGCTTTGGAAGACAATGTATCAGAAAGCATACGATCAGAGAAGAAAGGGAGATTTTTTAAAATGAGGATAGCTTAAGACCTCTGGGACAATGTTTGCATCATGGAGTAGCAGGGGGGAAAGAAAGAGAACAAGGGATTAAGAGCCTATTTGAAGAAATAATGACTGAAAACCTTCCTGCTTGGTGAAGAAAAATAACACACAGTCCAGGAAGCAGAGAGCCCCAAACAAGGTGAACCAAAAGAGATCAACACCAAGACATATCATAATTAAAATGGCAAAGATTAAAGACAAAAAAAGAATCTAAAAGCAGCAAGAGAATGAAAGTTACCTACAAGGAAGCTCCCAAAAGACTTTCAGCTAATTTTTTCAACAAAAACATTTCATGCAAGAAGTAATTGGCCTAATATATTCAAAGTTATAAAAGGCAAGGACCTATAACCAACACCATTCTACTCAGTAAGACTATCATTTAGAAACTGAAGGAGTAAAGAGCTTCCTAGAAAAGAAAAAGCTTAGAGTTCATCACCAGTAAACTTTTATTACAAGTAATGTTAAAGGGTCTTCTTTAAGAAAGAGAAATTTTAAAAGAGGAATATAACTATAAATAACAAAATTGCAATAAATACATACCTATCAATAATCACTTTACTAGTAAGTGTAAATGGATTAAATGTTCCAATTATAAGATATAGGAAGATGAATGGATAAGAAAATAAGATCTAGGTATATTTACTGTCTGTAAAAAACCCACCTCAGATCAAAAGATTCACATAGACTGAAAGTAAAGAGATGGAAAAGGATATTTCATGAAAATGGAAACAAATAAAAAAACTGAAGAAGCAACACAAAGCAACATCAGACAAAATGGACTTTAAAAGAAAGGCTATAATAAAAGATAAAGAACAAAATTACATAATAAAATGAAAGAGAAGTAACAACAGACACCACAGAAATACAAAGAATTATAAGAAAATACTACAGATAATTATATGTCAACAAAGTAAGCAATCTGGAAGAAATCAATAAAATCAATCTTAGAAACATACAATTTTAAAAGACCAAATCAAGAAGAAACAAAAAATCTGAACAGACCAACTACAACCAACAAAATCAAGGCAGCCATGAAAAAAAACTCCTAACAAACAAAAGTTCTGGTCCAAATGGCTTCACAGGGGAATTTTACAAACATTAAAAGAACTAACACCTGTCCCTCTCAAAGTATTCCAAAAAATTCAAGAAGAGGTAAGACTCTCAAAGCTATTTTTTGAGGCCAGCATGATCCTAATTCCAAAACCAAGTAAAAACACTGCAAAGAAAGAAAATTATAGTCCAATATCCCTGATGATCATAGATGCAAAAATTCTCAACAAAATATTACCTAATCAAATTTAGCAATACCTTTAAAAAATTATACACCATGATCAAGTGCTATTTATTTTCTGGAATGCAAGGATGGTTCAATATGTACACATCAATTAATATGATATACCACATAAACAAAATGAAGGATAAAAATTATATGATCATATCAATAGACATAGAAAAAGTATTTGACAAAATCCAACACCCATTTATGATAAAAACTTATAGCACAGTGGAAACAGAAGGAACATACTTTAACATAATAAAGGCCATATATAACAAACCCACAGCTAACATTATACTCAAGACAGGGTTCCACTCTCACCGCTCTTAATCAACACAGTACTGGAAGTTCTATCATAGCACTCAGACATGAAAATAAATAAATAAATAAAAGACATCCAAGTTGGAAAAAAAAAAAAGGTAAAACTGTCATTATTTTCAGGTGGCATGATACAATAAAGAAAGAAGCCTAAAAATTTCACACAAGAAAACCACTAGATCTGATAAACAAATTCAATAAGTTAGCAGAATACAAAATAAATATTAAAAAATCAGTTGCATTTTTAAACACCAATAATGAACTATCAGAAGGAGAAACTAAGAAAACAATCCCATTTATATAAAATGAAAGAGAGTGCATAAAAAAATACTTAGGAATAAATCTAACCAAGGAGGTAAAGGCTTATACTTGAAAAATTATAAGACATTGAAGAAGATACAAATAATTGAAAGAATATACAGTGTTCATAGATAAAAAGAATTAACATTACTAAGATGTCCATACTACCCAAAGAATCTACAGATTCAACACAACTTTTATCAAAATGCAAATGCTATTTTTTACAGAATTAGAAGAAATAATCTAAAATTTTATATGAAGCCACAAAAGACCCCAAATAACCACAGCAATCTTGAGAAAGATCAAAGTTGAAGATATCACACTACCTGATATTAAGCTATACCACAAACCTATAGTAATCAAGATGGTACTGGCATAAAAGCAGACACATAGATCAGTGGAACAGAATAGAGAGTCCAGAATAAATTAATACCTGTATGACAAAGGAGACAAGAATATGCAATGTGGTAAAGAGAGTCTACTCAATAAATGATGCTGGGAAAATTTGGCAGTACATGCAAAAATATGAAACTAGACCTTCTCACACCATATACAAAAATAAACTCAAAATGCATTAAAGACTTAAATAGAAGACCTGAATCCATAAAATCCCAGAAGAAAACATAGGCAGTAAAACTCTCTGACATTGCTGTTAGCAATATCTTTTCTGATATATCTTTGCAGGCAAAGGAAACTAAAGAAAAAAAAACAAATGGGACGAAATACATCAAACTGGAAAGATTTTGGGCAGCAAAGGAAACCATCAACAAAACTCAAAAACAACCTACTAAATGGGAAAAGAAATTTGCCAAAGATGCTTTGATGAGGGCTTAATACACAACATCTATAAAAAAAAAAATTCTTATAACACCAAAATAAACAAGCAATACAATGAAAAAAATCGGCAGAGGATCTGAATAGACATTTCTCCAAAGTGGACATACAGATGGTCAATAGACATATGAAGAGATGGTCAACATCACTGATCATCAGAGAAATACAAATTTAAAAATAAAATATCTCATACTTGTTAGAATGGCTATCATCAATACACATCAAAAAACAAGTATTGTGAGCATGTAGAGAAAAAGAAACCCTTGTGCATTATTGGAGGGACTAAAAATTGGTATAACCAACATGGAAAATATAATCTTTAGGTGTATCACAAACATAAAAATAGAACTACCTATGACCCAGAAATCCACTTCTGCATTTTTATCTGAAGAATTCCTCAATAATAATTTGAAAATATATATGCACCTTTATGTTCATTTCAGCATTATTTATAATAGCCATGATATGAAGTGCCCATCAATAGATAATTGAACGAAGAAGATGTGGAACATATATAAGGGAATACTCATACACAAAAAAGAATAAAATCTTACCATTTGTGTCAAAATGGATGGACTAGAGGGTATTGTGCTAAGTGAAGTAAGTCAGTCATAGAAAAGCAAATACTATATGATTTCACATACATGTGGAATCTAAAGAACAAACTAAATTAATAAACAACAGAAACAGACTCATAGCTACAAAGAACAAACTGATGACTGCTAAATGGGATGTGGGTGGTTTTGGGACCTGAGTGAAAAAGTTTAAAGGATTAAGAAGGACAAATTGCTACAGCTTCTACATCAGCATGTGCTGCTTCACCCTGTGCTTTTATGTTGTGGAAACGTCTTCTTTCCTTAAAGCTCATGAACCAACCTCTGCTGGCCTCCGACTTTTCTTGGGCAGTTTCCGCACCTCCCTCAGTCTTCAGAATTGAAGAGAGTTAGGGACCTGCTCTGAATTAGGCTTCGGTGTAAGGAAATGTCATGGCTGCTTCAGTCTTCTGTCAAGACCACTAAAACTTTCTCCGTATCAGCACTGTTAGGGCTATTTTGCTTCTTATCATTCGTGTGTTCATTGGAGTAGCATTTTTCATTTCCTCCCAGAACTTTTTCTTTGCATTCACAACTTGACTAAATGGTGCAGGAGTCCTAGCTTTGGGCCTGTCTCAGCTTTCAACATTCCTGCCTCATTAAGCTGAATCATTTTTGATGTTTTTACTTAAAATGAGAGATAGACACTTTTTTTTTTTTACATTAACATGTAGAGATCATTTCAGAAGTATTAACTGACCTAATTTCAATACTTACTAGTGTGTCTCAAGGAACAGGGAGGCCTGAGCAGAAGGAGAGAGGTGGAGGAATGGCTGGTTCATGGAGCAGTGAGAACACACAGGCCTATCAAGTTTACCATCTTACAAGGGCATGCCAAAGCAATTAAAAATAGTAATATCAATGATTTCTGTTCATAGATCCCCATAGCAAGTATAACAATAATGATAAAGTTTGAAATACTATGAGAATTGCCAAAACATGACAGAGACATGAGCAGACGCTGTTAGAAAATGGCACCAATGGATTTGCTTGATGCAGGAATGCCACACACCTTCAGTTTGTTAAAAGAAAAAAAATTTGAAGTGCCAAATAGTAAGGCACAGTAAAGTATGCTTATAATAAGGAAATCTGAACACACCAATGATCAGTAGATTGAATCAGTACTCAGAAACTTTCCAACTAAAGTCTAAAGGCTAAGCAGAGAAAGAAAACATTAAGAATTATTTTCCTTCGCCCTCCTTTCCTCTCTTTCCTGCATACATGTTCACCTAAACTGGTGGTACTTTTGTCTTTGGACATGACCAATGTTTGTGATGAAGGAATGATTCAGTAACGTGGGGGGACTCTTGCTAACCTTCTATAGATCGCTAAGTCGGGAGAAAAGAAGTTTCCTAAAAAGGACCAAAGGGAGTTAGAAAAGGTGAATTATAAAATGGGAGAGGTGTTTCCCAGAAGGGTGGAGAAGGGTGAAAGGAAATTCTTTTACTCCATTCCATTAGAAAGTTGACCCTAGAAACATTGGGCTTTGTGAGAACATTAATCCATTAGCGACATGGCAGAAAAAGATAGAAAAATGCTGGAAGGCATTTAACCTCAACATTATGACTGTGAAGAGCCCTTCATGATTGGATGATGTCTGGAAACTTGGGGAATTAAAGCGCTGAGAATGCCCTCATAGTTCCATCACTGTGATTTGATACAAAATGATTAAGGGTAAATGCAGGCAAGGGTCTTTAGGAGAGAAACAGTTCATTTACTGCCGGTAACTTTACCCACATAGGAGACTGTGTACTTATGGCTGTTGGATCATCATAGTATTTCCTGCAAAGTATAGTGACTGCTCAGTAGAAAAGCTTTGAAAAAAAGTCCCCAAACCCTTCTCGTTTTTATTGGCCATGGAGTACACGTCTATGACTGCTGGGGCTTAAGCGGGACATCACAGCAACCACAGTTCAAAAATCTACCACGAATGGATTACCGGAATTGGCCCCATGTTAAATAAGTTAGATACTGTCATGAGGCCATTAAGAAAATGCAGAAAACACTCTCATCCCTACCTAATTGTTTCACACAGTGTGATCAGGGTTTGAGGGGGAAATGCTCAAATTAGAAGTAAAGACTCTCTTTTTGTGGATTCTATCCAAAGTTGGCCGGGGGGCGGGGGGAAAGGGAACGTGGGGTGGCAGAAGTCATTCTGAGTGCCCAAAGGGGGGAGCTTGCAGAGCTGGCTACACCATCAGAGCCCTTCATATACAGTGGGTGGTCGTTTTATCCCGTGAACATTACACACTGTCGGAATCGTTTTATACATTTTTCAGTTGTAAAAAAAAGTCCTTTTTGACTCATAGAATGGCTCCAAATATTTCCAGAATCTCCAAATATTCCCAGTACTTCAAATCAGGAATAATTAATATAAAATTTGAAAGTTTAGTATTTATTGCAATCTCTACAATACTCTAGGTTTGAGTCTTTGGGGGAAGAGGGGACAGCATGATTTTATGGCAAAAGAAAAAGTCAGCTATATTTTAAGGCTCTTTGCCTCAATGTGTCAACTTCTCCCCATTTCTCTCTCAAAGTATTCATTGGTGTGCTTGAGGGTAAGAAGTAACTTTATACCCAAATGCAGCCAGGACTGACCATTTCCATTTTGTGATGAACTCTCAAGAAGTCTCTACTCATCCCCCCCATTGGCCTTTCTTTTGCCACAAAGTGTGCTAAGTAGTTAGCCTTTCATTTTACTCTGATTTTACTCCTACTATCTCCCCTTTGGACACTGTAGATTGAGACTTTTCCTCTAATGTGTTTGTTAAAAGCAAAGCAACCATCTCAATCACCCAAACATTACATTTATTATTTGTATCCGAAAAGACAGCTGTTACAAAAAGCAAACTTGTCAGCCAAGGATCCAGCCTGTGATGCTATTGGTGGGTTGACAGATCTAGTCACACAGTCTACCTGTAGTAGTTTCACCATTGTTGAGCGAACTCAGAGCATCATGTTCTGATGGTGAATGGGCATACTAATTTGTGTTCATATCTCTCAAAAACCCTAACAATATACATGATTGAGCCAGTTTTATGGTTTCTCACTCAAAATGATCTCTGACATTTATGCATTGGATGGTTCAGGCATGTGACAAAAGTTTTCCTCCTATTATTTACAAGATAGTAGGGGCTGGGAATATAAACAATTTTTGGTTAGTCCAGAAATCTCTACTGTAGTCATTGCTCTTCCCATATGGAGTAGTGTCATTTCTGTTGGAGGGAAGTAGAGTCAGTCACAATGCCATATTGTCCAAAGGTTGAGAGGGTCTAGAGCAGCACTGTCCAATAGAAATGTAATTCAAGCTACACATTTAGTTGTAAAATCTCTAGTAGTCACATTTAAAAACAAGTAAAAAGGAACAGGTAAAAATAATTATCTTACAAATAAAAGGATGTTTAAAATCTCCTTGATACTAACAAAATGTCAAAATCACAATTTAGGAGATTGTAATGACCAAAATGCCCTTGGCCAAATAAGCCCAAGGACATTAAATACAGAGAGAGCCACTAAAATTAGGTCTGGCTTGCTATCCTGTGAATTTCTACAGGGCTGTATAGTCCTCTTGAGTTCCCAGTGCAACAGGCCAAGGCTCAGGAAGGTCCACAAATGTATATGCACGACTCACAGGTCTCAAAAATAAAGGCCCGCCCCCACCACATTCTGACATTCCTGGTCTGCAGGGCAGAGCTGAATAAGCAGTTGGCCTGCTGGCTAGAAAGCTCTGGGGACTGTGTCCAATAAGAGGCAGAAAAGCAAGCACTGCCCAACTTCCCCAGCCATGGCCCGCCTTACTGGAAGAATGGAGCTCTGAGAGGTTCATTTCCCTTTTGCTCTTCCACTAAGACCCGTATGGTTTTCTAATGGCATTTTAAGCTAGCCCTTAATGAAGGTAATGTAGTTTGGGAAAAAGCAAAAAGGCCCAATTATAAGAATCAATATATTGTGTGAGGGGGAACAAAAGCCTCAATTAAATATGAGGCAGGGCTTCAATTCCAGCCAGAAGCAGGCCAACAAGCAAAGCGAAACCATCACATGAGATGGATGTGAGAGAGAGGAGCGCTTCTCTGAGCCCAGTATCCTCGTTCCTCGCGCAGCAAGAAATGCCCCAGCCTCTCTGGACAATTAGATAGCTGAGTAACCCCAGGCCTGCACTCAGCAGGCCCTTAGTAAATATTTGTTGAATTAATTCATGAACAAATGAATATATCGATTAGTTGGTGAATAGCCCTGCCCTCCCTTATCTATTTCATTTAGATCAGTACTTTCAAAGGGTGGTCCCCTGACCAGAGGTATCAGCTTCATCTGGGCACTTGTCCATAAGCAAATGCTCCCTCCCCAAAACCAACAGACCAGCAAAATCAGTGATCTGAGGAGGGCCCTGCAATATAAGTTGTACCAAGCTCTGCAGGAAGTTCTGACCTGTCTGAGAACCTCCACTTCAGGCAAAGCCTCGGGTTTCAACAAGGAAACCTACCACTCAGAAACCTCACATCTTAACACTACAGGGATGAAAAGCTGAATCTGACTTGTCCCCTGCCCTTGAGGAGTCTTTGTCATTGAACCAGTGGCATGTACAGGGTTCAACCTGTGGACAAAAAGAGCCACATACTAACCTGACAAGCTCAGGGGAGGCCTGCGTGGCAGTCTTGCAAACTCAGAGACCTAAAATAACCACAAAAGATGGTTTGAAAATTAAATATTTAACTACAAACAGGTTATAGTGTGTAGTCATGTCCAAGGCCATTATTTTTCCTGACCATTTGCCTTTTTGCCTCTAAGATAACATATCTGTGAGGCATCTAGGTAATTTGTAACTTCCCTTTTTTCTGGAGCTCCTGGGGCACAACCAATTGTGGTGGGTGCCAGGAGAGATGCCTCAAATTCTTTCATTGTCATGTTAATTGTTCCTGTACCTACCTAAGCATGTGTCCATCATTTTACTTTTTAACCATTCCCAGGGGTTTCTAACAGCTTTGCTTTATCCCTCCTCCTTAATCCAAATCACAACTGGCTTCCTCCATAATTTCCAAATTTATATTTCTTGTCTTGTGTAATTAGTTTGTGTGTCAGCCCTTTCTCCAAGTCTTTTAACCTGAGGCCACTCGGGCTGTGGCTTCACAAAGGAGAGGCAGAAATAATAAGGATCTTATTTGACTTGTTGTGGGGTCGAACCTGAGTTCAAAATAAGACCACCAGAGGCTGATGACTGGTTTTAAAAAAGCAGGCAAAGATTTATTGAACTGGCCAGGATGGCCGCAAGAGCACCACACACAGGTATTAGGTCTAGTAATAATTAACGTCGTTTTCTAATACTTTTTTAAATCGAATTTATTTAAACAATACAACAAAATTTAATCAACAATATAGTTGCCATTGTTTTCTACTACTTGTGCGCAATGCTCAGGAAGCATTTTAATCCCTCTGTTGTAAAATTCTTGTGATTTTGATGCAAAAAATTCGGTCAATGCATTTTTGAGGCATTCTTCATTATTAAATTTTTTTCCAAGAAGAAAGTTTTGCAAAGAACGAAACAAATGGTAATCGGAAGGGGCAATATCAGGAGAATATGCAGGTTGAGGGAGAACTTCCCATTCCAACTGGCGCAGTTTTTCAGCAGTGATTCTTGCAGTATGTGGTCGTGCGTTATTGTGGTGAAGAATTACGCCCTTCCGATTAATCAGCGCGGGTTCTTTTTCTCTTAAAGCTTGGGCTAACCTTTCCAATTGGGCACTATACACTGCACTTGTAATGGTTTGGGTAGATGGTAAAAGTTCATAATGAAGAATTCCTTTAAAATTCCACCAAACACACAACATCACTTTTTTCGCATGCAAGTCAGGTTTTGGCGTGGGCTGCGGAGCCTCATTTTTGTCCAACCATTGAGGCCGCCTTTTCAAATTAACATACAGCACCCATTTTTCATCTCCAGTAACAATTTGCTCTAAAAACGGCAAACGATTTTGACGAGAGAGGAGCGAACTGCAAATTGTGACTCTTTGATTACGGTTGTTGTCGGTCAACTCATGAGGAACCCATTTTCCAAACTTTTGGACTTTGCCAAGTGCACGCAATTGATTGGAAATTGTTTTTTGTGCACAATTTAAAGTTGTCGCAAGCTCTTGTTGGGTAATTTGAGGATTTTGCACCAAAAGAGCTTGAAGAGCTTCTTGATCAAAATTGGACACACGGCCTCGACCACTCTTGTCATCTAACGAAAAATTTCCCTCGCGAAATTTCTCAAACCAACGCTGGCATTTTCTGGTGCTAACTGCATCTTGACCAAGAGCACTACAGATGTTTTTTGCAGCCTCACTTGCTTTTCTTCCTAATTGGAACTCGTAAAGCATGCAGTGCCGAATATGCTCTTCATCCGCCATCTTCTGAGCCCTAGTTTTGCAACAAAAACCAAACCAAACACAAACTTTTTCAAGCAAAACTTGTGAATTGCACTTCACACGTTCTGTAGATACCACGTGTTTGAAGGTTATGTCAAGACAAGTCAACGCCAAGCAAGAGTTTAAATGAATATTTTAAAACGACATTAATTATTACTAGACTCGATAGATCCACACAACTACACCATTCCAGGTGTAGGCAGTCCTTCTAAAAGTCTAAACCACAAAAAATTTCCTTTGTTCTAAATTCTAAATTCTAAAAACTGAGAACAGCCCGCAGGGTCGTTCCCAGCCACAACCTGCTGGACGTTGGAATGTGGCCCTATCTTGCGATAGCAGAGAGTACAGAAGCAGAGCTGAGCAGTGTTAATCTCTAAAGGTTATCTACAGTTTCTACTCCTGAAGCTACTGAGTCTTTGGGAATCAATCTCTTATAGTTCTGGTCCACAGGCACAGGAAAATTGCCTTAGCCTTTGGAAGCTTCGTCAACTACCCTATGTTTAAGCAAGTAAGTGAGTGCCAAAGTCAAAATAGCAGGGTTAAAAATTCAAACAGCAGTTTTTTACCTAAGTATGATTGCTATCATATTTCAGAATGGGAGGAAGCTATTGGGCACCCTTGAAAGGGTTCCAGCTTCAACCTCCTGTATGTGGGCACTGCCTGGAAACTTGGGACTTTTCATCCAGCCTCTGGTATCTGTTAGGACCCCTCCTTTGGGGTCATCTTCACTATTGCAGGCAATTCTTTTGGGTGAAAATAATAGAATTGACCCTAGATTGGCTTCCTCTACTTAGTCCCCATGCAAAGCTTACACCTTAAGCCCACCATCTCTGGGAATGATGCTCACATCCAAACTAGTCATCTTTCTTCATTCCCCAGGTTGGCAGGCTGAGTTCCGCACAGCCTTCTACCTCCCAGGGGTAGGAAAAGTCAGCAATCTCTGGGTCTTCCATACCCCAGGAGACAAAGGTCGCTCTTGCTCCTCTTGAAGCCCCTCTTATGTAGCTTGAGAGAAGGGAAATGCCACAACCTTCCAACTCTCCCTAAGAGAATCCTGCTTCTAAGTTCTAACATCTTTCCCTAAATTCTTAGCTTTCAGTTATATCGCCTAGAAACTAAGCGATGAGTGAACAGTCACAGAACTCATTTTCAAAAATCTCCTTGGACAAACTCACACAGAGTGTCTCATGCCTCACTTTAGAATGTGTGTTTGGCTGGCATCAAGGCCTATGGGACCTGCGAAATTAAGACTCTTCTATTTTGATATCCTTTTTATACTACACATATACCATAAATAACTAATATTAATATGGTGCTTCCCAGTTAATAAAGTGCAGCCGGCTGTGATAAGATATGTAATGGTTTTGTTGGAAAACAATAAAATTTATAAGAAACAAAAAGATTGGTTTTGAGTTTAGAAATTTAAAAGAGAAAACAATCACTTTCACCTATGGGACCAAGTAGCCACAAGTGGCTACTCATAGCAATATGGGTAGTAAAGCTCACTGCTGAAACCTTTAACAAATCACCTTCAAGACAGCTCACTTGGGCAGGTCACTGCTGTTACACAACCTCCCAGCTCACCCTGCCCTTCCCAGCTTCTCTGATAACTCTGTTCCCACCATTCCACTTTCTTTAATGACTCTCATAACTCTATTTACCCAGCGTCCTGTTTGAGGCCCTCTTAAAGCAGACACCAACTGCCAAACCATCCTTCCAGGCATCTGTACTGACAGTTAGGCTGTACTCTCTTTTGACTATGTTTTAATGCTATTACAGTCTGAGTTTTCACCGCAGAGAGCAGAGAGTGGAGCGATTTGTGAGCAATGATGTCACACCAGGTTCTGGACTGGGAGCCGACTCCACCTGTCCCTAAGGCACTCTGCCCCACTCTGGCCTCCATGCCCTCACTAACCCCAGATCCGGCCACAGAGCACAGCTCATTGCCTCATGTTGATAAAATTCAAATGAAATTTCTGACTCAACCAGAATTCAGAACTATTCTTGACCTGGTTCTATGGAACCTGAAGTTCATCTGCCCATCTGCACATCAGGTGTCCCCCATGTAACCCATATCTAATATGCCATGGTTGTGGTCTACTGTCAAGCAGGCATCAGCAGAAGCACAGCTTCTAGACTTAACCAGAGACTTCAAATATTGATAAAGTTTGCCCCTCACTGCCTAGGCCCTGGCCAGAAAACATTAACTATTCAAGAAAATGCATAAAGCTAATTGCTAAACAGCACTCCAGAGCTGAGCTCTCCATAAGGGGTAAGTGATGGAGCATGTGAATAACTTTACTGCACAAGCAACACTGCCTGCAGTTATATAAGCACACCTCGGAGATACTGCAAGTTCAGTTTCAGACCACCACAACAAAGCGAATATCACAATAACGTGATTCGCACAAAATTTTGGATGTAATTTTTTTTTGCACACAGAAGTTGTATTTACACTATACCATAGTTTATTAAGTGTGCAATAGCATTATGTCTAAAATGCATATACTTTAGTAAAAATTACTTTCCTGCTAAAAGATGCTAACTTCATCTGAGCCTTCAACAAGTTTGCTGGTGGAGAGTATTCCTGGCAATTTATTTTAAAATGCAATCTCTGTGAAATACAATAAAGCACAATCAAATGAGGTATACCTACATAGTTAATGCTCTCCATAATGCTTATAAATGGGTTGGATACATGTCCTGCCTGCCTTTTTCACCACCCACTCAATACTTCTCTATAATTGTTTTGAATGCCTGGGATTTTAAAAAAAATAGTTTATTGATTTTTAGCAAGAGAGGAGGGGAGAGAGAGAGAGAGAAATATCAGTATGAGAGTGTAACATCAATCAGCTGCTCCCTACTGGGGGTCAAGCCATGTGGCCTATGCCAACTGTGTGTAATTTTAAATGCTTTTAAAAATATATAATTTTACTGACTTCAGAGAGGAAGAGAGAAGGAGAGAGAAATAAAAACATCTAGGATGAGAATCATTGATCTCCTGCCTCCTGCATGCCCCAAACTGGAGATCAAGTCTGCAACCCGGGCATGTGCCCTAATCAGGAATCAAACAGTGACCTCCTGGTTCATAGTCAATGTTCAATCACTGAGCAACACCAGCTGGGAGGCCTTTGCCAATTGAATGAGCCCGCCTCTTGAACAGGGAGCTCATGATGTAGGAAATCAGGGACCGACCCAGAAGCCTGGGAGCATTGGTGACAAGCAGTGTTCCAGAGGCTAAAGGAAGCAGAATCCAGTGTCAGTCACTCACAGTGTCCAGGGCTCAGAGGCAGTGCCCTGGTGAGGGGCAGTGCTCCAGGGTGGGAACCTTTAAGCCTAGTTCTCTGTAACTTCAGAGTTATATTTAACTTTCTCTACTCTCTTACCCAAACATCCATTCAATTATCAAGTGATGTTGATTTTTCTGTGATTATGCCTTTTTCATCTATCTTTTCTTATTTTTCATGGGGCCATTCCCTATGCTTCTAATTTAATTTAACTTGATTTATGTTATGTTAATGCAGCAAGCAGTAGTCTAACTAGACTCCCTGCTTTCCAGTTTTCTACCTTTCGTTTCCAACACCTGTCACTTAAAATGTCCATAACACTATTTTGGTTGGGTTAGCCGTGCTCAAAAGCTATGTAGAGCTAACTGCAAAGTAAGTCCCAAAGAGTTTATTGTAACCCAGAAGTCAACTGGCCTTATCCAACTTGGGTTCTTCCTTTTACACAAAATTAGACTTTCCCAACATCAAACTAAATTAAGAGCTTTTCTTTGGATATATACCCAAAAAAGGGATTACTGGATTAAATGGTAACTCTATTCTCAATTTTTTTTTAAGGAACCTCCATGTTTTTCAGAGTGGCTGTATCACTTTACAGCCCCACCAACACTGCACCAGGGTTTCTTTTCTTCACACTAATTCCAACACTAATTTCTTATCTTTTTACTAATAACCATTCTAACAGGTATGAGGTGATATCTTATTGTGGTTTTGATTTGCATTTCCTTAATGAGTAGTGGAGTTGAACACTTTTTCAAGGAAAATATATATCCCTATTCATAGTAATTCTCTACAGTACTATTCACAATAGCCAAGCTATTGGGAAAAACCCAAGGGTCTATCAGTGAATACATGAATAAAGAATGTTTATGGCCCTAACCAGTTTGGCTTAGTAGATAGAGCATTGGCCTGCAGACAAAAGGGTCCCAGGTTTGATTCCAGTCAAGGGCATGTACCTTGGTTGCGGGCACATACCCAGTAGGGAGTGTGAAAGAGGCAGCTGATCGATGTTTCCCTCTCATTGATATTTCTAACTCTCTATCCCTCTCCCTTCCTCTCTGTAAAAAAAGAGAAAAAAATCAATTTTATATATTTTAAAGAATGTTTATGGAATTCAATGCGATACTGACCATTAAAAAGATGAAATATTTCCATTTGTTACAACATGAATGGATCTTGAGAGTATCTTGCTAAGCAAAAGAAGACAGTCAGAAAGGGACAACTATATAATTTCACTTATATGTGGAATATAAAACAAAAAATTAACAAACCAAAATAAAAAACCTAGTAGATACAAACAACTTTACTAGGAAGGGAAAGCTGTAAAGTAGGGGAGGCTTAAAATAAGTAAAGTGGATAAAAAATATTATGATAGATGGAAACTAGACTATTGGTACCCAATAGAGTACATAGATATCCTAAATAATAAAAGACCAGTGACCATAGAACAACCAGAACGGCCACTCAACCAGTCACTATGAGGTGCACTGACCACTTCTCAGTTCCTCCCCCAGTCGTCAGGCTCCCAATGCCAGATGGGGAACAAGGAACTGGGGTGGGTGGGGGAGGCAGGCCTGGCGAACAGGCAGAATGGGCCAACCTCTTGGTCCCTCCCCCAAGCCCATCGGCTCTGATCACCGCCAATGGCAAGCAGGGAACCAGGGTGGCTGGCGGTGAAGTGAGTGGCACCAGGCCAAGGGCCCTGTGCCACTGGTCACCCCACACACAGAGGGTGACCAGTGGCAGGGGTGGAGCCAACGAGTAGATGTGAATGGCTGACCTCTTGGCCCCTCCACTGGCCATCAGACTCCCATCGCTGGATGGCAAACAGAGAACTAGGATGGGTGGCAGCAGGGGGCAAGGCCAGCGACCAGCAGCCAGGGAAGATGGTCCTGATTGCAGGCTAGGCCTAAGGATTGCATCCATGCATGATTTCATGCACTGGGCCTCTAGTCTATATATATAATAGCCTAAGGAACCAAACAACCAAACGACCGGTCAACCAATTGACTGGTTGCTATGACATGCACTGACCACTAGGGGGTAGATGCTCAATGCAGAAGCTGCTCCTAGTAGTCAGTGCACTCCACAGCAGGAGTGCCACTCAGCTGACCTTTCCATTCCAGTGGCCCACCAGCCCAGCAGCAGATACTCATTCCCTAAATAGTCCTGCAGGTCCAATCTCAGAGAACAGGCCAAGCACCAACAGACCAGTGCCACTGGCATGATTCTGACAGCGCTGCCAGCCTCCTGGAAGTCAGTCTCAGGCACCACAGCTGCTTCCCCTCCCTAGAGGCTCCACAAAAAAGAAACAATATAAAAGCGGCAGCCAGGTGGCTCCCAGCAACTGGTGCGAACTTAAGCAGGATGGGCATCCCACCACCAGCCTGGAAGGCTGATTGTATCCTGCCCCCTCTCCCTTGGGACAGGCACCAGGGTGTCACAGAAGCAGGTCCCCAAAGAATGACCGCCTGCCTAGGTGGGAGGACGGGCTGAGGTGAGAAGATCCAGAGACAGGAAGGAGTAGGGAGCAGGCAGCAAGCAGATCTCACACAAATCCCAGTTGCTTTGTGGTAATTGCCATGCCTGGAGTATTGTGTAAACCCTAGAGAGAAATGTATATGTCATTTAAGCTTTTATCTCTTAAAAATGGGATTTTAAAATGGCAGCCCCATTTAACATACTGAATGTAAGGCCTCATATTTCTTATGAAGGGATGTGACCTAACATGGCAGTCATGGCAGGATTAATGATATATCACTTAAATTGACACCATGTAGTCAAAAAACAGGACTTTGTCTAAGTAAACAGGTAAATTCCTATTTAAAATTCCCTATATAGGACACCTGTAATAATCTGAACAATAAAGATTTATTTTAAAGAAATAATAAATAAATAAATAAATAAATAAATAAATAAATAAAATTTTAAAAAATAAAATTCCCTATATGGTCTTAACTAGTTTGGCTCAGTGGCTAGAGTGTCAGCCTACTGACTGAAAGGTTGATTCCAGTCAAGGACGTGTACTTTGATTGTGGGCACACACCATACTGTCTCTCTCTCATCAATGTTTCTAACTCTCTATCCTTCTCCCTTCATCTCTGTAAAAAATCAATAAAATATTTTTTAAATCCCCTATATGAAAGTAAAAACAGGGAAACTGTTGCCTTTCTGGAAAGATGTACATATCCTTTTGGAAAATGAATTAAGAAACAGCTTTGCTTTAATTGTCATGATTTCCTTGTGACAATTTTCTTACTTTTCTGGGAGGAGACCAGAGTTACAATTTTGGTCACATTTTTAGATTAATGTGATTCTCCCCCTTCTTCTCCCCCCAGCCATATATTTCTGTTGTAAATATAACATTGATCTAGTTTTGCATTCTTTTTTATGCTAATATTTCTTTACAGGTATTTTTTTTTTTTTTTTTTTTTTTTTTTTTTTTGGTGGGAGGGCACAAAAGCCTTCTTTGAAGAGCTTTGTAGTTACTGAAGGGTGTCAGAAGCAGTGTTGATTGATCTGTTTGGTTTGACACTGAACTCTCAGAAAAACTATCAGACATTACTGAAGACACGGAATGCTGTTAGGTACCTCCATGCTGCCAAGGCCAAGTTCCTTTATGTAATGGATTGAACTGGCAGTGGGACTTCCTGGATTGGAGAGAGTGCAGGCCCGGCTGAGGGAATGGGCTCAATGGGTCATCTGGATGCCATGGGCCAGGGTGCAGTGTGGGCATAGTGCATCCGGCCTCTAGTTTACATATAATGTTATTAACCAATGGTGCCTCAAAACAAAAAAGAGCTTAGCTCTTCTTTGTGTTTCCCCAAATAAACCAAACATTCCAAAGTGTTGGTGATTCCATAGGGGACGTGAAACAGAAGTTTACATTGCATACCCCAAACAAACATGGTAGAGATCTGTATTAGATATCTCTGTTTCCTAATTCTTTTTTTTTTCTCTTCAATCCTCACCTGAGGATATTTTCTATTGATTTTAGAGACAGGAATGGAGAGGAGAGAGAGAGAGAGAGAGAGAGAGAGAGAGAGAGAGAGAGAGAGAGAGAGAGAGAGTTAGAGAGAGAGAGAGAGAATGAGGAATGAGAGAGAAATACAAAACATCAATTGGTTGCCTCCCATTTACACCCCAATTGGGACTGAACTTGCAACCTAGGTATGTGCCTTAACAGGGAGTAGAACTCGCAACTTTTTATGGCATATGGAAAGATGCTCAACCAACTGAGCCATCCATCCAGGCTCCTAAGTCCTTTCTTGACCATGGACACAGACACAACTGCTTTTCTCTCCATTCGCTGTTTATCTCTGTGTCTGATTGCTCATCAGCAGGACGAAAATAACACAATCCACCTCAATAGGTCATTGTGTGGATTAAATGGGTAGGTAATAATAGATGTGAAGCCCTTGTGCTTGTGCCGGGCCTGAGACTGCACACGTGTTTGCTGTTATTGCTCATGAACTTCCCAGTTATGTGAGCCGAACTTCCTATCTTTGCTGAGACAAATTTGAGTTGGGTTCCTATCCACTTGCCATAAAAGGCCTGATCATAAAGGACATAAAAAACACAATTATATGAAGTATGTATTATTTTCCTCATTTTTATAGGGCATTAGTGAAGCCAGCAATATTCTTTAGCAGTCTTGTATTCATATTTGGCCTGCAGTGACATTTTAACCATGGGGAAAATGCCTATTTTATGGTTATCATAAATGTTTTGCACCTTAGATTTTCTAAAAGTCTCCCCAAAATAGTGTAATTTTCCAAACATCTGGCTCACATATTTTTTTCATAAATAATTTTTAACTATGAAATATTTTAAGAACATAGAAAAATGCTAAAAATAACAAACATCTTTGGTTTATTCCTAAAATGCATACAGTTTATTTTTCTTGATAGGTCTTTAACTCACCAGGATTTTGTTTGGGGAGGTGTGTTTTTTGTAAAATAGGGGTTTGTAGTTACTGAAGGGTGTCAGAAGCAGTGTTGATTGATCTATTTGGGGTAGAGATATAGTTGCATCTTTTTCCATATAAATAACCCATTGTAGCTTTATCATACATTAATGAATTCATTTTCCCCAATAATTTGCAACGCCATCCTTGTCATTAAGTCATCAGATATTTGTATGCCAGTTTCTAGATTTCTTTTTCTGGTGCATTATCTGTCTATGTGAAGCCATCCCCCATTGTCATCCATTTTCATTATTATCTACTAGAGGTCCAGTGCATGAATTTGTGCATGGGTAGGGTCCCTCAGCCTGTCCAGTGATCGGGGCCAATTGGGGCCATCTCACACAGTCCCAATCAGGGCCAATGGGAGCCAGCCAGCCAGGGAGACTGTGGGAGGGCTCTGGGGCATGTCCAGCCCGTTTCAGCCAGTCGCAATAGACCGGACTCCAGCAACAAGCTAACCTATTGGTTGGAGTGTCTGGCCCTTGGTGGTCAGTGCATTTCATAGCAAATGGATGAGTGGTCGACCAAACACAGTCAACCAATTGGTTGGACACCTAGCATGTTAGGCATATTATATATATATATATATAATGAATATTAGTGGCCCTACACAAGAATCCATGCAACAGTAGTTTGCCAGTAGCTTGCTGCCAATCTCCAATAGTTCTCTGCCCACTGACCTGCTCTCCTGTAGCTCCCCCCCCTCATAGCTTACTGCCCTGCCCCTTCCTGTAGCTTTCTGCCACCCACTTGTAGCCAGTATCTCACTGCAGCCCTCCTGTAGCTCTCCACTTGCTGCCCCACCATCCTGTAGCTTCCTCTGCCCCCCCACCTCAATAGCTCGTTACCCTTGCCCCACTTATAGCTCTTCGCCGACTGCTTGCAGCTGCCCCACCCTTCTGCTAATCCATGATCCGTGTGCTATATGGTTGGTCGTTATGCTTCACAGCATATGCTTCATGCATATTACATCTTTATTATATAGGATATACTAGATGCCCAATGTACAAAATTCATGCAAGGGGCTCAGCTTTCACAGCTGCGGCAGCTGCCTTGGTCCTTGCAGCTCCAGCTTCGACCAGAAGGTCCTCCAGAAGGACATCCTAAAGGTCATCCAGCTGTCCCATCTAATTAGCATGTTACGCTTTTATTATTATAGATAGACTAGAGGCCCAGTGCACAAAATTTGTGCACCGGGGGGGGGGGGGGTAGGGGGGATGTCCCTCAGCCCAGCCTGCACCCTCTCCAATCTGAGACACCTCGGGGGATGTTAAATGGGCAGTCGGACATCCCTCTCACAATCCAGGACTGCTGGCTCACAGCTGCTCACCTGCCTGCTTACCTTCCTCCTTCCTAACCGCTTCTGCCTGCCAGCCTGATCACCTCCTAACCACTCCCATGCTAGTCTAATTAATGTCTAACTGCTCCCTTGCCAGCTACTTTGCCCCCAATGCCCTCCTCTGCCGGCCTAGTCACCCCTAACTGCCCTTCCTTGCAGGCCTGGTGCCTCCCAACTGCCCTCCACTGCTGGCCATCTTGTGATAGCCATCTTGTGTCCACCTGGGGGCAGGATCTTTGACCACATGGAGGCAGCAATCTTGTGTGTTGGAGTGATGGTCAATCTGCATATTATTCTTTTATTAGATAGGATTGAGGCCTGGTGCATGGGTGGGGGCCAGCTGGTTTTCCCTGAAGGGTGTCCTGGATCAGGGTGGGGTTCCCTTGGGGTGTGGGGTGGCCTAAGCTAGGGGCCTGTGGTGGTTTGCAGGCCAGCCATATACCCCCTGGTGACTTTAGCAGAGGTATCTAGGATTTATTTACCTTCTACAATTGAAACTTTGTAGCATGGAGCAGAACCAAGTTTTCTGCTCACTGAGGTGCAGCCATTTCTGTTGGGGTTTATTGACCTTCTATAATTGAAATTTTGTATCCTTGAGTGGAGGCCTAGGCCAGCCAGGAGAAGTGGAAAGCTTGGCTTCTTTCATTGCCGGGGGCAACCCTAGCCTGCTCACTCCAGCTTGGTGGCTGCCATCATTTTTCTTGGGATTTATCTTCTATTAATATAATTAAACTTTGTATCCCTGAGTGGAGGCCTAGATCAGCCAGGGTGTGTGGAAAGCTTAGCTTCCTCTATTGAGGGGGAAACCCAAGCCTCTCAACTGCCCTCTTTGGCTGCAGCCATCTTGGTTTGAGTTAATTTGCATACTCACTCTGATTGGCTGGTGGGTGTGGCTTGAGTAGAGTGATAGTTTATTTGCATATTACTCTTTTATAAGGTAGGTTAAGGTGGTTTTTCTCTGCACCTCCCTTTATCTTTTTCAGCTCATGTTGCTTCTGCTTTCACTTTTACTGCTTATGCTACTGTTTTCCAAAAAAATGTTTTTACTGTTTTTGGCCCTTCACTGTTTCATGAATTTTAGGATAAACATATGAGCTTCATCCAAGAATGTGGCATGATTCAACATTTATTTAGATCATCCTATATATCACACAGTAAAACTTTTTCATTTTTTCCATGAAGGTGTCATGTTTTTAGAACGATATTCCTGGTAGCTTTATAGTTTGGGATAACATTAAAATGTTAAAAAAAAATTGCATTGTCCATCATTTGGTACTGCTGTTTAAGAATGCTATTATTTTTCCTACATAACAACTTTGCAAAATATTCTTAATAGTTCCCACAGTTTACCTGTAGAGTTTCTTGCATTTTCCATATAGACATTCATGTCATCTTTTATAAAAATATCAGTTTTTTCTTCCTTTACAGTTCTTGAATGTTTATGCTGGTGTCTGGCCTGTTGCTCTAGTAAGGACCTTTAGTCACTATTTAGTAGATGCAGTGGCAGCACACATCCACATCTTGTCACCAACTAATTCTAATGAATCCTCTGAAGGAAGTTATCTTCTAGTCCTAGCATATTAAAAGTTTTGATCTTGGATGGCTGTTGAATTTTAACAAATATTTTTTCTACATATTTTGAAATAATCAATAGTTTCTTCTTTAATCCGTTCATGTGATTTACTATCATTTATGTTAAATTAGAGGCCCGTGCATGAAATTCATGCAAATGAGGGGTGTCCCTCAGCCCAGCCTGCACCCTCTCCAATGTGGGACCTCTCTGGGGTTGTTCAACTGCTGGTTTAGGCCTGATCCTGATGTTTGGACAACCCTCTAACAACCTGGGACTACTGGCTCCCACTGCTTGCCTGCCTACCAGCCTGATCACCCCCTAACCACTCCCCTACCAGCCTGATCGATGCCTAACTGCTCCCTTGCTGGCCCAATTGCTCCCAACTGCAGGCCTGAAATCCCTCAATTGCCCCCCTCTGTAGGCCTGATCCCCCCAAAACTTCCCTCCCCTGCCAGCCCAGTTGCCCCTAACTGCCTTTCCCTACAGGCCTGGTCACCCCAACTGCCCTACCCTGCAGGCCTGGTTCCCCACAACTTCCCTCTCCAGCAGGCCTGGTCACCCTTAACTGCCCTCCCCTGCTGGCCTGGTCACCCCTAACTGCCCTCCTCTGCTAGCCTGATAACCCACAACTATCCTCCCCTGCTGACCATCTTGTAGCAGCCATATTTGACCACATGGGGGCCATCATCTTGTGTGAGGATGTGAGGGTAAATTTGCATATTACCTCTTTATTATATAGGATCATTAAAATTAGAATATTTGTCCATTCCTTATTTGCAGTGCTAATATTTTACTTAGGGTATTCACTTATCCTATATAATAAAAAGATAATGTGCAAATTGACTGTCACTCCAACACACAAAATGGCCGCCCCCATGTGAACACAAGATGGCTGCAACAAGATGACTGGCAGGGAAGGGCAGTGGAGAGGGTCCAGGCCTGCAAGGGAGGGCATTTAGGGGTGACTGGACCAGCAGGGGAGGGCAGTTGGAGGCGATCAGACCTGCAAGGAGGACAGTTCGGGGCAACAAGGCTGGTAGGTGAGGGCAGTTAGTGGTGACCAGGCAGGCAGGGGAGGGCAGTTAAGGGCAATTGGGCTAGCAGGGGAGCAGTTAGGTGTCGATCAGGGTGGGAGGGACATGGTTAGGGGGTGATCAGCCTGACAGGCAGAAATGTTTAGGGGCAATCAGGAAGACAGGTAGGTTAGCGGTTGGGAGCCAGCCATCCTGGATTGTGGGAAGGATCCCAGATTGGAGAGGTTGCAGGTTGGGCCGAGGGCCACACACACACACCCCACCCCATGCACTAATTTCATGCACCGGTTCTCTAGTTTATATAATAAAAGCCTAAGCAACCCTTACAGCAGAATGACTGGTCACTATGATGTGCACTGACCACCAGGGGGAAGATGCTCAATGCAGGGGCTGCCCATGATGGTCAGTGTGCTCCCACAGGGGGAGCACCACTCAGCCATTAGCCAGGCTCACAGCTGTCAAGCACAGCAGTGGTTTAGGAGCCTCTCCTGCCTCTGCTGCAGGTAGGAAGTAAGGAGTGAGGGGTCCTGGACTGTGAGACGCAGACATCCCCCAAAGGGTCCCAAACTATGAGAGGAAATAGGTAGAGCTGAGGGGATACCCCCACTGGTGTACGAATTTTGTGCACTGTGCCTCTAGTGTATTAATAGAGTGAGAATATCATATAACTCTCATTTTTTATAATGCCCTTGCCCAATAATTGAAACCAGCCTCATAAAAAAAATTGGAGAGCTTGCCTTCTTTTGTTTTTCCTCTGGAAAACACTGCATAAGAAAAATTATTAGTTCCTCAATATTTGATAGCAATAACTAATGAAATAGTTTGTGCTGGTATTTTTATAAAAACATATATTTATTATTCATTCAATTTTTTTTAAAAGTCATAGGACTGAACTGGCCAGGTGGCTCAGTTGGTTGGAGAGTCACCCAGTACATCAAAAAGGTTGTGGATTTGATCCCAGTCCAAGCAGCAACCAGTCAATGTTTCTCTCTCCCTCTTTGTTTTTTTTTTCTCTCCCTCTCTTTCTCTTTCTTCCCTTCTTTCTATAATCCATAAACATACCCTCAGTGAGGATTTTTTAAAAACTGCATAGACTTGAGTTCGGGGCTGGCTGGGCCGGCGGGCTGGCGGGCTGGTGGTGGTGGCGGCGGCGGCGGCCTCTGGGCAGTACAGGGGGCTCCAGGGCTGAGTCCGTGCGGTTGCCGTTCGCGGAGGCGGCACCATGGGCACGGGGTAGAGGGGCAAGTCCGCTGCCGCCGCCGCCTGGGGTGGTGGGAGAGCTGCTTCGGGGGAGGGGGCGGGTGGGGGAGGGAGGGGGTGGGCGGATGCTCGCCCGCAGCACTTTTCCTAATCTTTTCGGTTGCCTCAGTGGCGGCGACTGGTCGGCGCGGATGTCTCTCATCCCCGGAGCAGCGGTGGCCTCTGCCTAACCCAGAAAGAGGAATGCCAGCTCCTGAGCAGGCCTCACTGGTGGAGGAGGGGCAACCACAGATCCGCCAGGAAGCTGCCTGCATTGGCCCAGGCATGGAACCCGAGACCACAGCCACCACTATTCTAGCTTCTGTGAAGGAGCAGAGATGAAAATGGCTACGATAGAAATGTTTGTTGAGGAGAATCCAAGATGGCTGCTCGGGTAGGCAACTAGCCACAGCCGCACACAACAATTTCAACAAAATACAACTAAAATATAAAATGAACATTACCCAGAACTACAGGAAAGTCGACTGACTGGAAATTCTACAACAAGAAGCAAGGAGAAAACCAGAAGGAAGCGCGGAGGAGCTGGAAAAGCCCAAGGTACAGAGACACGTGGCGCGCGCGGAGAGGACAGAGCTGGAGAGGAGGGAGGCCGAGTGCCTGGCTGGCGGTCCCAAGCGGGAAGGAGAGAAAAGCTCCGACTGTGCTGGGCCCAGCTCCAACTGCTCTGAACCCCAATTCTAGGCCAGACCCCGGGGACCCAGGCTCATCCATAGGGAGCCGGGCTGTAAGGCGGGACTCCGGGGAAGCGGCGAAAGGAGGTCCCGGAGGCACGCACACTGCGCGCAGAGAAGGGCCGGCAGGCTGTGCCGCGGGATTGCCCTGACGGGAAGGAGACAGGGGCTCCAGACTGCTCTGAACGCCACCTCCAATCCCACTACCAACTGAACTGAACCCCAATACCAGACTCATTGGGGGAGAGCATAGACAGTTTGGCAGCAGGCGAAAATCGAGGGCACCTTTCTCTCAGAGGCGCTCGCAACAAGTACTGAAGGACCCTGAGTCTCAGGAGTCGCATAGGGCGGGGCTGACGGAAGCCAAGGCTGTAGGCTCCACCCTGAAACCCCGCCCCATCAGGAAAGCTGCCTGCGAAAATGCCTAAACCAAATAGATCACAAACGAAAGAAATGGAGGACAAAAAGCGACTGGATATAGAGTTCAAAACTACACTTATAAGGTTGTTCAAGAATCTCCTAGAAAAGGCCTATAAAATAAACAAGACCTATGAGGATATGAAAAGGGATCAACTAGAAATAATAAGGGATCAACAAGAAATAAAGAATACATTGTCTGAAATAAAAAATATTTTATGGAGTCCTAAAAACAGAATGGAAGATCGCAAGAATCAAGTCAAAGATTTGGAACATAAAGAGCCAGAAGACACTCCTCCGCAGACGCAAGAAGGCCAGAGAATCCAGAAAGTTGAAGATAATGTAAGAAACCTCTGGGACAACTTCAAGCGAACCAACATCAGAATTATGGGGGTCCCAGAAGATGAGAGAGAGCAAGATATCGAAAACATACTGAAAGAAATAGTGACAGAAAACTTTCCCTACCTGGTGAAAGAATTAGACTTACAAGTCCAGGAAGCGCACAGAACTCCAAACAAAAGGAACCCAAAGAGGACCACACCAAGACAAATCATAATTAAGATTCCAAGAGCAAAAGACAAAGAGAGAATATTAAAAGAAGCAAGAGCAAAGAAGGTAGTTACCTATAAAGGAGCACCTATACGATTGTCAGCTGATTTCTCAACAGAAACCATGCAGGCCAGACAGGAATGGCAAGAAATATTCAAGGTGATGAATAGCAAGAACCTACAGCCAAAGATAATCTATCCAGCAAAGCAATCACTCAAATTCGAAGGTCAGATAAAGAGCTTCACTAATAAAAAAAAAAAAGCTAAAGGAGTTCATCACCACCAAACCAGAATTATATGAATTGCTGAAGGGGGTTCTTTCAGAAGAGAAAGTAAATAAAGATAAAAATTATGAACAACAAATACATAACTATCAACAAGTGAATCTAAAAACCAAGGAAACTAAAAAAAAAAAATCTGAGGAACAATATTAACTGTTGAATATAATAGAATCAGAGGTATGGAAGGGGAGTGAACTGTTTATTCTTGGGGAAAAGGGGAGAGGGGGATGTGGGAAGAGACTGAACATAAACTGTGCACCTATGGATGAGGACATTGGGGGGTGGGGAAAGGGCAGAGGGTGGGGTGAGAAGGGGGGGAAAGGAACATTTGTAATAATATGAACAATAAAAATTTATTTAAAAAAAAAAAACTGCATAGACTTTATGACTTTATGTCTCCTTGAGTAATTTTGGAAAACTATAATTTTGGATATTGTCTATTTCCACTAAGTTTTTTATTTATTGGCATAGATCATCTTATAGTTTTTTAAAAGTCTATATACTCACTATAAAGCTTTTTTATTTATATCATTTTTGTGTCTTCCCTAACCTTAAAACCTTCCATACTTAATTGTTTCTTTTTCCTTCTAAGAAATTATTTCTGGTAGAGTTGGTTTTCTCTATGGTTAATTTTCTATTTCTTTAATTTCTTATCTTTATTTTACTTTATGGATTTATTCTTTGAGTTATATGCTTACCTTTTTTATTTTTTTTAATTAGGTGCATTAGGATATGATTTTTTTTTTCTCTAAACACTAATTATTTTATAGTCTCAAAGTTTCATATGTTGAGATTATACTATCACTTATTTCTAAAGACTTTTAAATTTCCAATCTGACTTCTATTTAAACCAAATTATTTAGAAGTGTGATTTTTATTTTCTAAATGCATAAGATTAGTATCTTCCTTTTACCAAATTCTAATTTTATTGCATTAAGATGACGGAATATTGTTATCAAATATCTGTTTAGCATTTTTGAGACTTGTTTTATAGCTTATTAAATATTCAGTTTATTGTAAATGTGTTTGAAAATAGTGTAACTTCTCTAAATGTTGAATACAAGGTCTGTGTATACAATTCCAAACTTTTTTATGTTTTTTATTGTTTGTGTATTTGATTTGCCAGTTTCTAAAAGAGAACATTAGAATCAGTTTATATGTGAATTTATTTATAACTTCTTACAACTATATCAATATTTGCTTTTTATTTTTGGTGGAATCTTGTTAGTTGCATACAAATTCAGGAATATTCTGCTTTTTGGATATTGTTTCTTTTGTCTTTAAATAATAGCTATTTTTTAATCTCAAATAATGTGTTTTTTGCCTGAAAGTACATTTTCTCTGGCAAAATTGCTGGACTAGCTTTGTTTTGGTTAGCATTTGTTTGACTTTATTCTTTAACATTTATTTATCATCAAGATTTAAGTGTATATATTTTACATACAGTTGATAGCTGGATTTGGTGGCTATTTTCTTAATCTAACCTAAGAATATATTGATTTAATAGATATGTTTTGTCTTTTAGTTCTACATTTTTGTAATTATTACTTAGTTTTAACATATTTTTATTATCTTATTTTGTTTTTTTATTTAAAGATGCATTTTTACTTATTTTTCTTTTCTACTTTTCCTTTTTATTATAAACTAGAGGCCCCCTGTTGGGGGCCGATTGGGCTGGCTGGCAGGGGAAAGAGATGTGGGAGGTTGGCTGGTTGGCCCTGCCCCTGATCCAACTGGAGCCAGCCAGGGGGAGGGGCAGCCCCTTGATCAAGCCTATTGGCCAGTCACAGTGCGCATCATAGCAACTGGTCATTCCAATCATTTTAGTCTTTCAGGTGTTCTGGTCAGTTGGCTTTTATATATATAGATTACATTTTTAATTTCCTATTTTCTCCCTCTGCCTATTTGGAAGTTACATGTTCTATTTCTAATGTTTTAGTGGTCTTATTTTTAATGTGTAATTGTTCAAAAAAGGGAGACTAGAGTTAACATTTCAACTTTCAATACAAATAATGCAATGACTTTAGACCACATTAGCTCTGATTATGATTATCCCCTTCCATTATCTATAGTATTGTTGTTTATCATTTTATTTTCACCTTTTTTTGTGTTCCCCTAGTCATGCTATTATTGTTTCTGTTTTTATTGTCATTGTGGTAGTTTATTTTTAATGCCATGTTTTTCAGTTATTTTAATCATCATAGTCTTATCACTTCTAATTTTGAGATTCAACTTATTTTCCTTGAATTTGTTCATTTTATGGAGGTTCGTGGCTTATAAATCTCTCAGTTTTAGTCTGAAAAATAAGTTCATTTTATTCACACATGTTGGGGGTATAGAATTTTGAGTTATCCATTCTTTTCACATGGCTCTTTGAACTTATTATCCCATTGACTTCAAGCTCCTATTGCTTCTCTTGAAACATCTGTTAACAGTCTGCTATTATTTTTTGAAGGTAACTTTCTCTCCATGGTTGCTTTAATATTTTCTCTTTGATTTCAGTACTATGCAATTTTACTAATATATTTCTAAATGTGAATTCACTTTTATTTCACCTGTATCAGATGAAATTTCTTTAATCTGAAGCTAATTGTTCAATTAGACACAGCATAATTTCTTATTTTATTCTCTATGCCTATAAACTTTGCCCTTATGTCTTTCTTTTTATCTCTTTTTGTTGCATTTTGCATAATTTTTAAAAATATTATGTACTTCGTTAATTCTATCTTCATAATTGTCACAATTGATATTTAACATATACAAAGAGTTTTATATTACATAGCTATCTCTTTCAATTCTAGAACTAAATTCAAGTTCTAGAATTCTTCAAATATGCCTATCTTTTTCTCAGACTCTTGTTTTTTGTTTAGGACACCACTTGTTTTTCTTTATATCTTTTTTTTTTTAATATACAGCCACCCCCCTTTATACATAATTTCTCTTTTCACAGTTTCAGTTATCCATAATCAACAGTGATCTGGAAATATTAAATGGAAAATTCCAAAAATAAGCAATTCATAAGTTTTGAATTGCACACCATTTTGAGCTGCATGATGAAATATTGCACTTTTCTACTCTATCCCACCTGAGACATAAGCCAACCCTTTGTCCAGAATATCCACACTGTGCATACTAGTTAATAGCCTTTTAATCATCAGATCATCACAGTATTGCATTGCTTGTGTTCAAGTAAGACTATTTTACCTAATAATGACCCCGAAGTGCAAGAGTAGTGATACTGGCAATTTGGATATGTCAGAGAAGCTGTAAAGTGAATGTATGTATACAAAAAAAATGCATAGTAATGTAGAATTAATCCTATTTGTGATTTTAGGCACCCACTGGAGGTCTTGGAACATATCTCTCTATGGATAAGAAAGGACTTCTGTACTAATTTGTGTTCTTCCTCAGATAATCTATCATCTTAATTTCTTAAGAATTCTAAATCTGTTGTCTATGTCTGCTGACTCTTGTCCATGGTGAATTATTTCCTCATTAGTTTTGTAATTTTTATGTGGACTCATTTTAATTTGGACTTTTCTCACTGTGGATTATCTTGTGAATGCATCCTTACGGAGTGATTTTGGGTTTAGCTCTGACACAACCCTAGGGATATCAGCAAACCCCTTAGTTTGGCCCAAGATTCTGACTACCAGAGTAGTAAAATTGAAACCCCAAACTTTTGTGAGGTTTAAATTTGGGCTTTAGAAATCTCAGAAGAGACCTGTTTTTTTTCTACTCAGAATCCATTCAATGCAAACAAGCTTTATTTTCCTATTCTAATTCACCCTTTAACTGAGAATGAAGGCCTTCAAAAATTCTAGCATTATATTAGTGCTCCTCAATTCCAAATGTCTGCCTCACAGACCCAAGGCTTCATCATTTGTACCCATATGGGCAACAACACCTGTGCAGCCAGATTAATAAAACCAATATACACTCCCACCCCACCCACAACATCACAAGCATCTGTTCAGATCATATCACTCAGAACTTTTAGTTCTTTCTCTTGTCTTGCACTGGGGCTTTTTTCTTTTTTGATATATTTAAAAGATTAGTTGTTGTATTTTTATCCACTTCTGGGTGTCTGTAACAGAAAACTTTCAGGTTGCCTTAGTTCATCATATTGCCAAAAACAGAAGTTCCTTATACATATATCTTCTTAGAACCAACGATTTCTAAAAATAATATCATGGAAAATTGAAAGTAATCAACAGGGGGAAAAAAAGCTATGTTAACAAATTTTTTCACTCACGGTGCACTACCAATCTTTGCTTAGTTTCAGCAAAGTTGCACACATTTTTGTTAGGAAGCAACAGATACATTCCACACTGATGCCAAATTGTTAAAGAATTTTTAGGCTCTCAATCATTTGAGACAAAATTCTAAGGAAGACATAAACAAAAATACATTAAAAATTATTTTCTCAGCCGAAACCAGTTTGGCTCAGTGGTAGAGCATCGGTCTGTGGACTGAAAGGTCCCGGGTTCGATTCGGGTCAAGAGCATGTACATTGGTTGCGGGCACATCCCCGGTAGGGGGTGTGCAGGAGGCAGCTGGTCAATGTTTCTCTCTCAGTGACGTTTCTAGCTCTCTATCTCTCTCCCTTCCTCTCCATAAAATATCAATAAAATATATTTTTTTAAATTATTTTCTTTGCACCAGTTGTGAATTAGTGGAATAGTGAACCTCTATGAATCTGTTACAGTAATTTCAATAAAGATAGAGAGGTAGAAAGCATGGAGTGTCACCATGATAGGAGGTACAGAGAAGGCTCTCAGTCATTTGGATAGATAAAGTCTTTTTTTTTTATTTTATTCCTTACCAGAAGATATTTTTCCATTGATTTTTATAGAGTAGAAGAGAGAGAAATATCGTTGTGAAAGAAACACATCGATTGGTTGCCTCCTGCATGAGTCGCAACCAGAGCCTTAGCGGGGAAGGAGCCTGCAATCAAGGTATGTGCTCTTGACCACAATGGAACCTGGGACCCTTTGGTCTGCAGGTCAACATTCTACCCACTGAGCCAAACCTGTGAGGCCTGGACAGATAAAGTCTTGATTCTTAATGTTAAAAGACATTCAGTAAAAACAGCAAGACCATATCACTTTTTTAATTCTCTAGATATACACAAAAGTAACAAATTTTTCATAAGGAAAATAAAACAAGCAGAAAGAATATTTTATTCCACTCTGTCAAACCATCTAACTTCAGTTTAATGTCAAGAGAGCCTCAAAGAGATGAGGGGCCCCTTAAGGTAGACCTGTGTGAAGCTTCTAAACAGCATTGTCAATAGAAATAAAATTTGAGCTGCACATGCAAATTTGAATGTTCCAGAAGCCACACTAAAAGAAACAGCTGAAATTAATTTTAACAATATATTTTATTTAATTCAATCAATCTAAAATATTAACATTTTGATATTTAACAAGATAAAAAGTATTAGTGAAATCATTTACATTTCTTTTCTATAGACGCAGTCTATATTTTATACTAATAGCTCATCTCCATTCAGACTAGCCACATTTAAAGTGCTTGATAGCCAAGACAGGTTTGGCTCAATGGATAGAGTGTTGCCTTGGGGACTGAAGGGTCCCGGTTTCAATTCTGGTCAAGGGCATGTACCTTGGTTGCGGGCACATCCCCAGTAAGGGGTGTGCAAGAGGCAGCTGATCGATGACGCTCTCTCATCGATGTTTTTAACTCTTTATCTCTCTCCCTTACTCTCTGTACAAAATCAATAAAATATATTTTTTTAAATTAAAAATTAAAAAAATTTTAAAAAATAAAGTGCTTGATGGTCTCATATGACTAATGGCAACCATATTGACTAGCACAACTCTAAATATCCATTTATAGATATACATTTTTCTAAAATATATTTTTGTGCAAGTGCTCTATCATTATATTACAATTAAGTTTTAGAAGTAAAATTCCTGAACAAGGAGCATACAAATAATATATTTTAGCTTATTGCCTAGTTGGCCTCCAGAAATTTGTGTAATTTAAACTTCCACAGCAGTGACTAATGGTGCCATTTCTCCATGATAGTGTCCTCTGATTGGGAAACAGAACAATATATAACTGAAGTTACTGATAGAAAACAATTTGAATAGCCAGGATATATTTATTATATTTAAAATTAGGTTTTCCTTCTTTAAAAAACTCATACATTCTTTATCAATATCAAAGGAGATATTAATAAGAAGTCATTTATAATCCAACAATCTAGGAATACCTGCTACCAATGTTTAGGTACCTTTTTTTAAGATTTGTGTCTTAACTCTTACATTTAAACAAAAATGCTATTATACCGTTAAAAAACACAAAATTAGCCCATATGGTGTGGCTCAGTGATTCAGCATCAGTTTATGGTATGAACCAGAAGGTCATGGTTTAATTCCAGATCAGGGAGCTGCCCAGGATTACAGGCTCAATCCCCAGTAGGGGTCGTGCAGGAGGCAGCCAATCAATGATTCTCTTTCATCACTGATTTTCTATCTCTCTTCTCCCTTCCTCTCTGAAATAAAAAGTATTTTTTAAATAAAAAACCCCACAAAATTATAAATAAGTAGACACAAAGCAGAAATATGAACAGATTTTTTTAAGTGTAATAGGACACAATGTATAATTCAATGTTTAAAAAATTAAAATCACAACAAAATATACCATTTTATGATAAAGTACAGGCTGCCAGAATGACTCATGAAGGGACTGAAACTAGCATAGATTAATAATATTGGAAATATATTGGGAAAAGACGTATCTCCCCAAAAGGCTCCAGGCTTAGAATGTTTTTCAAGTAAATTTCTCAAATTATTAAGAAACAAAATTCCCAACCTATACAAGCAACTTCTCAGAACCTAGAAAAGGAAGGAGGGGAGAATCCAAATGGTTTCAAAAGCCAGAGACTCAAGAAACTATAGAAAAGTAAACTTTAAATGTGGATTCTATCATTCATATATTCTCCTGACATATGTGCTGTCACTATTATTTATACAAATTATTCATAAA